>NC_084744.1:64021423-64041423 GCF_033978785.1 Entelurus aequoreus | reverse complement strand
TATGTATGTATATATATATATAAATACATATATATATATTATATATATACACAGTATATACATACAGTATATACATATATATATATATATATATATATATATATATATATATATCTGTATGTATGTGTACATGTATATGTATGTGTATATATACTGTATATGTATGTGTATATATGTATGTATATAAGTACATATATGTATATGTATATCTGTACATGTATATACATGTATGTGTGTATATTTGTATGTATACTGTATACATCTGTATGGATGTGTATATATGTATGTATATATGTACATACATATGTATGTGTATATATGTGTATGCATATAAGTATGTGTATATATGTATGTATATATGTACATGTGTATATATGTATGTATATATACAGTATCTGTGTGTATGTATAAATGTATGTATATAAGTACATACATATGTATGTGTATATATGTATGTATATATGTACATATATGTACGTGTATATATGTATGTATATTTGTATGTATGTGTATATGTATGTGTAAATGTATGTCTATATATCCATCCATCCATCCATATGTGTATATATGTACATATATATTTATATATGTATGTGTATATATGTACGTGTATGTATGTATGTGTGTATATTTGTATGTATATATATCTGTACGTATGTGTATATTTATGTGTTTATGTATGTGTATGTATATATATGTACATTTATGTATATGTATATATGAATGTGTATATATATGTATGGGTGTGTATATTTGTATGTATATATATATCTGTATGTATGTGTACATGTATGTATATATGAATGTGCATATATATATACATGTGTGTGTATATATGTATGTGTATACATATGTGTATATATGTGTGTGAATGTGTATATCTCTACAAATACAAATATATATTGCAAACATCACTTTGCAAAGTCTTCGCTACTATTTGTTTGGACTAATGATTACTTTCTTCCCCCCCCCCCCCCCGCTCACAGGTATTCAAAATGATTTATGGGCTCGCTTTGTCACCCTTCCAACCCAAGATCGAATATGGACTCTGACCATCACCAACAAAGTAGCAAAAAAGCCTGTGGAGCAAGGTAGTGACTTTCATCCGTACGCCACACACCTCTTCTAACTATATTTAATACTTGAAAAGCAGAACTGTCATTTTTAAAAAAAGTTTCCTTAGCACCTGTTTTCTCCTCCCAGTTTCTAAAACTCCCCTGGTGATGGTCCATGGCTTTGGGGGAGGGGTAGGCCTATGGATTAGGAACCTGGATTCATTGAGTCGGGCACGGCCCGTTCACGCCTTCGACCTGCTCGGGTTCGCCAGAAGCTCCAGGCCGGCTTTCCCGTCCGACGCGGACAAAGCCGAGGAGCAGTTTGTCACGTCCATAGAGCACTGGAGGCAGGCTGTCGGCGTGGAGAAGATGGTCCTGCTGGGTCACAGCCTGGGCGGGTACCTGGCTACGTCCTACGCCATCCAGTACCCCTCAAGGTAAAATGCCTTATTAATGAATGAATGAATGGAATACGTTTATTTCGGTCATATAATCAACCATCAACCATTTAGTGTGAGCAGTTTAACAGGACAGATTATACAAACCCCGTTTCCACATGAGTTGGGAAATGGTGTTAGATGTAAATATAAACGGAATACATTTATTTGCAAATCATTTTCAAGCCATATTCAGTTGAATATGCTACAAAGACAACATATTTCATGTTCAAACTCATAAACTTTATTTATTTTTTTGCAAATAATAATGAACTTAGAATTTCATGGCTGCAACACGTGCCAAAGTAGTTGGGAAAGGGTGTGTTCACCACTGTGTTACATGGCCTTTCCTTTTAACAACACCCAGTAAAGGTTTGGGAACTGAGGAGACACATTTTTCAAGCTTCTCAGGTGGAATTCTTTCCCATTCTTGCTTGATGTACAGCTTAAGTTGTTCAACAGTCCGGGCTTCATGTGTGGCTTCATAATGCGCCACACATTTTCAATGTCTGGACTACAGGCAGGCCAGTCTAGTACCCGCACTCTTTTACTATGAAGCCACGTTGATGTAACACAGGGGTCACCAACGCGGTGCCCGCGGGGACCAGGTAGCCCGTAAGGACCAGATGAGTAGCCCGCCGGCCTGTTCTAAAAATAGCTCAAATAGCAGCACTTACCAGTGAGCTGCCTCTATTTTTTTAAATTGTATTTATTTACTAGCAAGCTGGTCTCACTTTGCTCGACATTTTTAATTCTAAGAGAGACAAAACTCAAATAGAATTTGAAAATCCAAGAAAATATTTTAAAGACTTGGTCTTCACTTGTTTAAATAAATTCATTATTTTTTTACTTTGCTTCTTATAACTTTCACAAAGACAATTTTAGAGAAAAAATACAACCTTAAAAATGATTTTAGGATTTTTAAACACATATACCTTTTTACCTTTTAAATTCCTTCCTCTTCTTTTCTGACAATTTAAACCAATGTTCAAGTAAATTAATTTTTTATTGTAAAGAATAATAAATACATTTTGATTTAATTCTTCATTTTAGCTTCTGTTTTTTCGACGAAGAATATTTGTGAAATATTTCTTCAAACTTATTATGATTAAAATTCAAAAAAAATTATTCTGGCAAATCTAGAAAATCTGTAGAATCAAATTTAGATCTTATTTCAAAGTCTTTTGAATTTCTTTGAAAATTTTTTGTTCTGGTAAATCTAGAAGAAATAATGATTTGTCTTTGTTAGAAATATAGCTTGGTCCAATTTGTTATATATTCTAACAAAGTGCAGATTGGATTATAACCTATTTAAAACATGTCATCAAAATTCTAAAATCAATCTTAATCAGTAAAAATTACTAATGATGTTCCATAAATTTTTTTTTTTAATTTTTTCAAAAAGATTCGAATTAGCTAGTTTTTCTCTTCTTTTTTTCGGTTGAATTTTGAATTTTAAAGAGTCGAAATTGAAGATAGACTATGTTTCAAAATGTAATTGTCATTTTTTTGTGTTTTCTCCTCTTTTAAACCATTCAATTAAGTGTAAATATCATTAATTATTAATAATAACATAGAGTTAAAGGTAAATTGAGCAAATTGGCTATTTCTGGCAATTTATTTAAGTGTGTATCAAACTGGTAGCCCTTCGCATTAATCACTACCCAAGAAGTAGCTCTTGCTTTCAAAAAGGTTGGTGACCCCTGATGTAACACGTATAGTTACATCAATAAGCAGGGGCGTCCATGGTAACGTTGCTTGGATGGCAACATATGTTGCTCCAAAAGCTGTATGTACCTTTCAGCATTAATGGCGCCTTCACAGACGTGTAAGTTACCCATGTCTTGGGCACTAATACACCCCCATACCATCACACATGCTGCCTTTTACACTTTGCGCCTAGAACAATCCGGATGGTTCTTTTCCTCTTTGGTCACGACGTCCACAGTTTCCAAAAACAATTTGAAATGTGGACTCGTCAGACCACAGAAGACTTTTCCACTTTGTATCAGTCCATCTTAGATGAGCTCAGGCCCAGGGAAGCCGACGGCGTTTCTGGGTGTTGTTGATAAACGGTTTTCGCCTTGCATAGGAGAGTTTTACCTTGCACTTACAGATGTAGCGACCGACTGTAGTTACTGACAGTGGGTTTCTGAAGTGTTCCTGAGCCCATGTGGTGATGTCCTTTACACACTGATGTCGCTTGTCGATGCAGTACAGCCTGAGGGATGGAAGGTCACGGGCTTAGCTGATTTCTCCAGATTCTCTGAACCCTTTGATGATATTACGGAGCGTAGATGGTGAAATCCCTAAATTCCTTGCAATAGCTGGTTGAGAAAGTTTTTTCTTAAACTGTTCAACAATTTGCTCAGGCATTTGTTGACAAAGTGGTGACCCTCGCCCCATCCTTGTTTGTGAACGACTGAGCATTTCATGGAATCTACTTTTATACCCAATCGTGGCACCCACCTGTTCCCAATTAGCCCGTTCACCTGTGGGATGTTCCAAATAAGTGTTTTGATGAGGCATTCCTCAACTTTCTCAGTCTTTTTTGCCACTTGTGCCAGCTTTTTTGGAAACATGTTGCATCGCACCACATTCCAAATGAGTATTTACAACGTTTTCTTGGTAGTGGAATTCTTGCAGGCTTAAATGTGAAAATTTCTACTGAAACGCGTATCATATAAGCCGGGGGCGTTTCTGGGTGTTGTTGATAAAATGGCGTTGGCTTTGCATAGTAGAGTTTTAACTTGCACTTACAGATGTAGCAACCAACCGTAGTTACTAACAGTGGTTTTATAGTGTGTGTATTGTACATATTATATATTGTTATGAAGGTGTCTGTTACTACATTATATATATACTTGCAGTGTGTATATTGTACATATTACATATTGTTATGAAGGTGTCTGTTACTACATTATATATATACTTGCAGTGTGTATATTGTACATATTACATATTGTTATGAAGGTGTCTGTTACTACATTATATATATACTTGCAGTGTGTATATTGTACATATTACATATTGTTATGAAGGTGTCTGTTACTACATTATATATATATACTTGCAGTGTGTATATTGTACATATTACATATTGTTATGAAGGTGTCTGTTACTACATTATATATATACTTACAGTGTGTATATTGTACATATTACATATTGTTATGAAGGTGTTTGTTACTACATTATATATATACTTGCAGTGTGTATATTGTACATATTACATATTGTTATGAAGGTGTCTGTTACTACATTATATATATATACTTGCAGTGTGTACATTGTACATATTACATATTGTTATGAAGGTGTCTGTTACTACATTATATATATACTTGCAGTGTGTATATTGTACATATTACATATTGTTATGAAGGTGTCTGTTACTACATTATATATATACTTGCAGTGTGTATATTGTACATATTACATATTGTTATGAAGGTGTCTGTTACTACATTATATATATATACTTGCAGTGTGTATATTGTACATATTACATATTGTTTTGAAGGTGTCTGTTACTACATTATATATATACTTGCAGTGTGTATATTGTACATATTACATATTGTTATGGAGGTGTCTGTTACTACATTATATATATACTTGCAGTGTGTATATTGTACATATTACATATTGTTATGAAGGTGTCTGTTACTACATTATATATATACTTGCAGTGTGTATATTGTACATATTACATATTGTTATGATGGTGTCTGTTACTACATTATATATATACTTGCAGTGTGTATATTGTACATATTACATATTGTTATGAAGGTGTCTGTTACTACATTATATATATACTTGCAGTGTGTATATTGTACATATTACATATTGTTATGAAGGTGTCTGTCACTACATTATATATATACTTGCAGTGTGTATATTGTACATATTACATATTGTTATGAAGGTGTCTGGTACTACATTATATATATACTTGCAGTGTGTATATTGTACATATTACATATTGTTATGAAGGTGTCTGTTACTACATTATATATATACTTGCAGTGTGTATATTGTACATATTACATATTGTTATGAAGGTGTCTGTTACTACATTATATATATACTTGCAGTGTGTATATTTTACATATCACATATTGTTAGGATGGTGTCTGTTACTACATTATATATATACTTGCAGTGTGTATATTGTACATATTACATATTGTTATGAAGGTGTCTGTTACTACATTATATAAATACTTGCAGTGTGTATATTGTACATATTACATGTTGTTATGAAGGTGTCTGTTACTACATTATATATATACTTGCAGTGTGTATATTGTACATATTACATATTGTTATGAAGGTGTCTGTTACTACATTATATATATACTTGCAGTGTGTATATTGTACATATTACATATTGTTATGAATGTGTCTGTTACTACATTATATATATACTTGCAGTGTGTATATTACATATTGTTATGAAGGTGTCTGTTACTACATTATATATATACTTGCAGTGTGTATATTGTACATATTACATATTGTTATGAATGTGTCTGTTACTACATTATATATATACTTGCAGTGTGTATATTACATATTGTTATGAAGGTGTCTGTTACTACATTATATATATACTTGCAGTGTGTATATTACATATTGTTATGAAGGTGTCTGTTACTACATTATATGCGTAGCCATGGCAAGGGTTCACTCAAACATCAACGTTTAGAATGTGTTCTTAATATAATGTTGCAAATATTACAAGAAATATGTGATTATGTTATGGTTTGATACTTCCAGAGTGTCCCATTTAATCCTGGTGGACCCCTGGGGTTTCCCCGAGAGTCCCAACGTGCAGAACCAGGAGGGCCGAGGTCAGGCCGCCGAGTTGGTGAGGAGGTCATCGCCGCCCCGCTGGGTGAAAGCCATCATCTCCGTCATTTCCCTTTTCAACCCGCTGGCTGTCATCCGGGCGGCCGGCCCGTGGGGTGAGGCACTGTTTGCCACCGTTTATCTGCCACACGTGATCCACCTCCCCGTTTCACAGTGAGTTCTTTGTTCAGGTCCGGGCTTGGTGACCAAATTTCGCCCCGATTTCAAGAGGAAATTTGAAGATCTGTTTGACGACGACACCATGACCCAATACATCTACCACTGTAACGCACAGACCCCGAGGTAAGTGCTCTACTTTTGCACTAGGACGACATCACAGTCCCGTCCCGGGTTTGGATCAGCACTAAACTAGAAACCATGTGATCAAAAAGCGACATCAGTGTGTAAAGGATATCACCACACGGCCTCAGGAAGACTTCAGAAAACCACTGTCAGTAACTACGGTTGGTCGCTACATCTGTAAGTGCAAGTTAAAACTCTACTATGCAAAGCCAACGGCATTTTATCAACAACACCCAGAAACGCCGCCGGCTTATATGATACGCGTTTCAGTAGAAATTTTCACATTTAAGCCTGCAAGAATTCCGCTACCAAGAAAACGTTGTAAATACTCATTTGGAATGTGGTGCGATGCAACGTGTTTCCAAAAAGCTGGCACAAGTGGCAAAAAAGACTGAGAAAGTTGAGGAATGCCTCATCAAAACACTTATTTGGAACATCCCCACAGGTGAACGGGCTAATTGGGAACAGGTGGGTGCCATGATTGGGTATAAAAGTAGATTCCATGAAATGCTCAGTCGTTCACAAACAAGGATGGGGCGAGGGTCACCACTTTGTCAACAAATGCCTGAGCAAATTGTTTAAGAACAACATTTCTCAACCAGCTATTGCAAGGAATTTATCATCCGCTCCGTAATATCATCAAAAGGTTCAGAGCATCTGGAGAAATCACTGCACGTAAGCCATGATATTACGCACCTTGGATCCCTCAGGCGGTACTGCATCAAAAAGCCACATCGGTGTGTAAAGGATATCACCACGCGGCCTCAGGAAGACTTCAGAAAACCACTGTCAGTAACTACGGTTGGTCGCTACATCTGTAAGTGCAAGTTAAAACTCTACTATGGAAAACCAACGGCATTTTATCAACAACACCCAGAAACGCCCCCGGCTTATATGATACGCGTTTCAGTAGAAATTTTCACATTTAAGCCTACAAGAATTCCACTACCAAGAAAACGTTGTAAATACTCATTTGGAATGTGGTGCGATGCAACGTGTTTCCAAAAAGCTGGCACAAGTGGCAAAAAAGACTGAGAAAGTTGAGGAATGCCTCATCAAAACACTTATTTGGAACATCCCCACAGGTGAACGGGCTAATTGGGAACAGGTGGGTGCCATGATTGGGTATAAAAGTAGATTCCATGAAATGCTCAGTCGTTCACAAGCAAGGACCGGGCGAGGGTCACCACTTTGTCGACAAATGCCTGAGCAAATTGTTTAAGAACAACATTTCTCAACCAGCTATTGCAAGGAATTTAGGGAGTTCACCATCTACGCTCCGTAATATCATCAAAAGGTTCAGAGCATCTGGAGAAATCACTGCACGTAAGCCATGATATTACGCACCTTGGATCCCTCAGGCGGTACTGCATCAAAAAGCGACATCAGTGTGTAAAGGATATCACCACGCGGCCTCAGGAAGACTTCAGAAAACCACTGTCAGTAACTACGGTTGGTCGCTACATCTGTAAGTGCAAGTTAAAACTCCACTATGCATAGCGTAACGCCATTTATCAACAACACCCAGAAACGCCGCTGGGCCCGAGTTTACTGAGTGTTGTTAAAAGGAAAGGCCATGGAAACAGCCATGGGAGCTCATTCAGTCTCTTCATTAACCAGTAAGACGATTTTAACAGGGCTGCTGATGCTAATCCAGCAAACAGCTCAGCTCATGCTGCTCTGTCTGGGCGCTGACGGCACTCGTCACTTAAAGTTCAAGTTAAAGTACCAATGATTGTCACACACACACACACACGAGGTGTGGCGAAATTATTCCCTGCATTTGACCCATCACCCTTGATCACCCCCCTGGAAGGGGAGGGGAGCAGTGAGCAGCAGCGGTGGCCGCGCCCGGGAATCATTTTTGGTGATTTAACCCCCAATTCCAACCCTTGATGCTGAGTGTCAAGCAGGGAGCTAATGAGTCCCATTTTTATAGTCTTTGGGACTATAAAACTCACAACCTACCGATTTCTGGGCAAGCACTCTAACCACTAGGCCTTGGCGACACGCTCTGCTCTCATGAAACGTCTCTCAACTTGCATAAGCCAGGTATTAAAAATATACAAATTAAATGTCACATTAATTAAAATTTTTTTTAAAGTAATTCTGCTAGTAATTTAATTACTTTTTTGGTAAAGTAACTACAGGTACTTTTTAAAAGTAGTTTTCAGTACTGAGTGTATTTTTCACTGCATACCTAATCTAAGTATTTTTTTTTCCTTTTTACTTGTGTCAAATAAATAAAAAATAAAAAAATAAAAAAAATAAAAATAAAAATGTACACAAGTAAAAAGGACAAAAAATTAAAAAAAAACAAAAAACAAATTTACACAAGTAAAAAGGAAAAATAAGTAAATAAATAAAATAAAATAAAATAAATAATAAAAAATAAAAATTACTCTAGTAATAGTACTCGAGTACTATTTTGACTCTTATTCAACATCTTAATAGCAGTGCACTACAGACAAATGTTGTCGGTCTTCTATGAAAGCGGGTTTCAAATTACACTGTAGAGCTTCACATAAAAAAAAGCCTTGGCGACACGCTCTGCTCTCATGAAACGTCTCTCAACTTGCATAAGCCAGGTATTAAAAATATACTAATTAAGTGTCACATTCCGCTAGTAATTTAATTACTTTTTTGGTAAAGTATAGGTACTTTTTAAAAGAAGTTTTCAGTACTTAGTGTATTTTTTTCCCCTTTCTCCTTTTGTCAAAAAAAAATAAAAAAATTGACACAAGTAAAAAGGAAAAATAATATAAATAAAAATAAATAAATAAATAAATAAAATACTCTAATAATAGTACTCGAGTACTATTTTGACTCTTATTCAACATCTTAATAGCAGCGCACTACAGACAAATGTTGTCGGTCTTCTATGAAAGCGGGTTTCAAATTACACTATAGAGCTTCACATTAAAAAAAAGCCTTGGTGACACGCTCTGCTCTCATGAAACGTCTCTCAACTTGCATAAGCCAGGTATTAAAAATATACTAATTAAGTGTCACATTCCGCTAGTAATTTAATTACTTTTTTGGTAAAGTTAAAAGTAGTTTTCAGTAATTAGTGTATTTTTCACTGAATACCTAATCTAAGTATTTTTTTTCCCTTTTTACTTGTCAAAAAAATAAAAATAAAAAAAAATAAAAAATTGACACAAGTAAAAAGGAAAAAATAAATAAATAAATAAATAAAAGAAATACTCTAATAATAGTACTCGAGTACTATTTTGACTCGTATTCAACATCTTAATAGCAGTGCACTACAAACAAATGTTGTCGGTCTTCTATGAAAGCGGGTTTCAAATTACACTATAGAGCTTCACATAAAAAAAAAGCCTTGGTGACACGCTCTGCTCTCATGAAACGTCTCTCAACTTGCATAAGCCAGGTATTAAAAATATACTAATTAAAGTGTCACATTAATTAAATTTTTTAAAGAGTAATTCTACTAGTAATTTAATTACTTATTTGGTAAAGTAATTATAGGTAATTTTTAAAAGTAGTTTTCAGTACTGAGTGTATTTTTCACTGAATACCTAATCTAAGTATTTTTTCTCCTTTTTTACATGTCAAATTTAAAAAATAAATAAATAAATAAATAAATTGACACAAGTAAAAAGGAAAACAAATTTAAAAAATACAAAAATAAAAATACAGTAAAAAATAAAAATTACTCTAATAATAGTACTCGAGTACTATTTTGACTCTTATTCAACATCTTAATAGCAGTGCACTACAAACAAATGTTCTATGAAAGCTGGTTTCAAATTGCCCTATAGAGCTTCACATAAAAAAAAAGCCCCTTCAGAATAAAAGTCCAACATTAAAAACGGGCCAAACGGGTACCTTTGGTTCAAATAATCACTTTGTGTTCTATACGGTCCATGTTTTCAGTTTCTCTATTTGCCTCCCCCCGACACAGTGGCGAGGTGGGTTTCCGGGCCATGGCCGAGTCTCTGGGCTGGGCTAAGAAGCCCATGATCCACCGGGTCCACCTGCTGCCCAGCACCATGCCACTCACCCTGCTGTATGGGGCCCAGTCCTGGGTCGACAGCGCCTCAGGGGAGAAGGTGGTAGAAATTAGGGGCCCGACCCACACTAAAGTGCTGGTAAGTGGAGAAGGCGGTCATCGTTCAATTATCCACCCTACGTGGGATATCCTGCGTGGAAATAGGCTGTAATTTACCCTAAATTCCGGACTACAAGCCGCTACTTTTTACCTACGCTTTGTACACTGCGGCTGATTTATGGATGTCACGTTTTATATTTGATATGTTCATTAATGTGCATTGTATCAGGTCACAAAGTTAAAATAAAATACCTTATATTTTCTTTCTTTACTTTCTTATTTTTTTACTAAAGGTTTTAGGTTTTTTTTTCTAGTTTGACAGGGGAAACAAAAAATTGTGTCCAATTTTGCAAGAAATATTATATTATCTAACTTTGTTGCTCAAAATCCAAATAAATACTTAAATATCTGCTTAACTTATGGTTTCCAAGCAAGTTATCCATCAAATTGTACACTATAAAAATGACAAATAGATTTTACTGTAAAATTTAGGGAGTTTTTTTTTTTAAAGTAAGTTTGAAAAACAAACAAAAAAACTACCAATGTTTGTTTTTTTTATAGTAAAATTCTGTCGACTGAGCTGTCTTTTTTTTAATTTTATTTTTTAATTTTTTTTACTGTAAAATCCACGGTTGATGATTTTATGGTACCACATTTTATTATGGTAAAAAACTAGCGGTACTGTATTTCTATTTACAGTAATATGTTGTAAAAATAATAATAATAATAAAAAAACACCATATATTTTACAGTAAAATATTTTACTGCCAACTAACTTTTTTCTGCAAAAAAAACTGGTAAAATCCACCGATTTTTTTTATTCTTTATGTAAAAAAGCATAGAGATGGCCTAAAAAATAAATAAATTAATTTGTCCAAAAAATAAAATAATTAAATTACAAAAAAAATCGGGATGCAAAAGTGATAGAATATATATATTTTTAGCACCCATAATTATTATATACCGTATGATAGTTTGTAAAAATAACAATAAATACTTAAATATCTGCTTAACTTATGGTTTCGAAGCAACTTATCCATCAAATTGTACACTTTAAAAATGACCAATGGATTTTACTGTAAAATTTAGGGATTTTAATTTTTTTTAAGAAAGTTTAAAAGAAATTTAAAAAAATACCAATTTTGTTTTTTTATAGTAAAATTCTGTCGACTGAGCTGTCTTTTTTTGTGTTTTAAATTTTTTTTTACTGTAAAATCCACAGTTGATGATTTTATGGTACCACATTTTATTATGGTAAAAAACTAGCGGTACTGTATTTCTATTTACAGTAATATGTTGTAAAAATAATAATAATAATAAAAAAACACCATGTATTTTACAGTAAAATATTTTACTGCCAACTAACTTTTTTCTGGAAAAAAACTGGTAAAATCCACCGATTTTTTTTATTCTTTATGTAAAAAAGCATAGAGATGGCCTAAAAAATAAATTTATTAATTTGTCCAAAAAATAAAATAATTAAATTACAAAAAAAATCGGGATGCAAAAGTGATAGAATATATATTTTTTTAGCACCCATAATTATTATATACCGTATGATAGTTTGTAAAAATAACAATAAATACTTAAATATCTGCTTAACTTATGGTTTCGAAGCAACTTATCCATCAAATTGTACACTTTAAAAATGACCAATGGATTTTACTGTAAAATTTAGGGATTTTAATTTTTTTGAAGAAAGTTTAAAAGAAATTTAAAAAATACCAATTTTGTTTTTTTATAGTAAAATTCTGTCGACTGAGCTGTCTTTTTTTGTGTTTTTAAAACATTTTTTTTTATTGTAAAATCCACAGTTGATGATTTTATGGTACCACATTTTATTATGGTAAAAAAATAGCGGTACTGTATTTCTATTTACAGTAATATGTTGTAATAATAATAATAATAATGATAAAAGAACACCATATATTTTACAGTAAAATATTTTACTGCCAAAAAAACTGGTAAAATCCACCGATTTTTTTATTCTTTATGTAAAAAAGCATAGAGATGGCCTAAAAAATTTTGGATTTTTTTTTTATTCGTCCAAAAAATAAAATAATAAAATAACTACAAAAATCGGGATGCAAAAGTGATAAAATACATTTTTTTAACACCCCTAATTATTATATACCATATGATAGTTTGTAAAAATAACGATAAATACTTAAATATCTGCTTAACTTATGGTTTCCAAGCAAGTTATCCATCAAAGTGTACACTATAAAAATGACCAATAGATTTTACTGTAAAATTTAAAGATTTTTTTTTTTTTAAGTAAGTTTGAAAAAAACAAAAAACGACCAATGTTTGTTTTTTTTATAGTAAAATTCTGTCGACTGAGCTGTCAGTTTTTTAAATTTTTATTTTTATTTTTTACTGTAAAATCCACGGTTGATGATTTTATGGTGCCACATTTTATTATGGTAAAAAACTGGCATCTGAGTTGCCAAAATAAAATTCCACAGCTGTACTGTATTTCTATTTACAGTAATATGTTGTAAAAATAATAATAATAATTAAAAAAAACACCATATATTTTACAGTAAAATATTTTGCTGGCAACTAAACTGGCAGTTTTTTTCTGCAAAAAACTGTTAAAATCCACCGATTATTTTTACTCTTTATGTACATTTTTTTTTAAATATTTAAATTTGTTACAAAACCTCCTTTTGGTTGCTGTATGACACGTACGTGCACCAAGTAAGCATAGAGATGGCCTAAATTTAAAAAAAAACAAAACCCATTTATTCGTCCAAAAAAATAAAATAATAAAAATACAAAAACAATTGGAATTCGAATGTGATAAAATACATTTTTATAGCACCCGTAATTATTATATAACATATGATAGTTTGTAAAAATAACAATAAATACTTAAATATCTGCTAAACTTATGGTTTCAAAGCAACTTATCCATCAAATTGTACACTTTTAAAATGACCAATGGATTTTACTGTAAAATTTAGGGATTTTTTTTTTTTTAAAGTAAGTTTAAAAAAAACCAAAAAAAAACCAATTTTGTTTTTTTTATAGTAAAATTCAGTTTTTTTGTTTTTTACTGTAAAATCCACAGGTGATGATTTTATGGTACCACATTTTATTATGGTAAAAAACTGGCATCTGAGTTTCTAAAATAAAATTAAACAGCGGTACTGTATTTTTATGTACAGTAATATGTTATAAAAATAATAATAATAATTAAAAACAACACCATATATTTTACAGTAAAATGTTTTACTGGTAAAATCTACCCATTTTTTAAAATTCTTTATGTAAAAAAGCATAAAGATGGCCTAAAAATTAAAAAAAAATTAAAAATAATTAATTCGTCAAAAAAATAAAATAATAAAATTACTAAAAAAATCGCGATGCAAAAGTGATAAACAATTTTTTTTTAACACCCTATGACAGGTTCCACGCTGGAAATCACTGAAAGCGGCCCATTCTTTTGCCTAAGTGCTTGATTTGATACACCTTTTAGGACACCTGATTCTGATCATTTGGATGTGTGGCCAAATACTTTTGGCATTATAGAGTATCTGCGGCTAATATATAGACACATTTTTTTCCATTTAAAATGTATCGGTTGCGGCTTGACGCTCTATAGTCCGGAAAATGCGGTGTTTTATGCTCCTTGTCGGCAGATTTGATGGTAAAAATGCTTAATTGCATTTCCTATTTTTAATCTTTGGCTGTGTTTTGTTTCCGCAGCTTGTAAACGACGCTTCTCATCACGTGTATGCCGACCAACCAAAGAAGTTCAACAAAGTGGTAGACAACATTTGTAACTCGGTGAACTGAATGTGGTGCGTGTGTGTGTGTGTGTGTGTGTGTGTGTGTGTGTGTGTGTGTGTGTGTGAACTCTACTGTTTTTATAAAGCATCTGTACATTGAAAGACATTTCGTCCTAAACCGTCATAATTGATCCATGCTAAGGATTGGCCATTGTTGTTAAAAAGAAGCCAGTTTGTTGCTGTTTTGAAGCATAAAAAAACATGTTTTCTTCAATTTGCCAGTGTAGGGAAAAAAAAAAAAAAAAAAAAAAAATAGTTATTTTTTTACAATAACTAAAGCTAAAATTATTCCTCTATGCCGTAATGTTTTTGTTCATTAAAAGCAATAAAACTATTTGAAACAGTTGTGGTAGTGCACTGACTGAATTATCAGAGAATGTACACAGCCCAAAACCAGTGAAAGGTTGTGCAAATGGTAAATAAAAAAAGGAATACAAAGATTTTGCAAATCCTTTTCAATTTATATTCAATTGAATAGACTGCAAAGACAAGATACTTAACGTTCCAACTGGTAAACTTTGTTAATTTTTTGCAAATATTAGCTCCGTTGGAATTAAATGCCTGCAACAAAGCTGGCACAAGTGGCAAAAAAGACAGAGGAAAGTCGAGGAAGGCTCGTCAAAGACTTATTTGGAACGTCCCGCAGGTGAACGGGCTAATTGGGAACAGGTGGGTGCCGTGATTGGGTATAAAAAAAAAGCAGCTTCCGTGAAATGCTCAAGTCATTCACAAACAAGGACGGGGCGAGGGTCACCACTTTGTCAACAAATGCCTGAGCAAATTGTTTAAGAACAACATTTCTCAACCAGGCTATTAGCAAGGAATTTAGGGATTTTGCCATCTACGCTCCGTAATATCATCAAAAGGTTCAGAGAATCTAGAGAAATCACCGCACATAAGCCATGATATTACGCACCTCGGATCCCTCAGGCGGAACCGCGTCAAAAAGCCACATCAGTGTGTAAAGGATATCACCACATGGGCTCAGGAACACTTCAGAAAACCACTTTCAGTAACTACAGTTGGTCGCTACATCTGTAAGTGCAAGTTAAAACTCGACTATGCAAAGCCAAAGCCATTTATCAACAACACCCAGAAACGCTGGATGTTTTTTTTTTTTTTTTTTTTTTTTTTTGGTCATTAAAAAATACAATCATGTGTGCTTACGAACTGTATCCCTTGCAGACTGTATTGATATATATTGATATATAATGTAGGAAGCAGAATATTAATAACAGAAAGAAACAACCCTTTTGTGTGAATGAGTGTAAATGGGGGAGGGAGGTTTTTTGGGTTGGTGCACTAATTGTAAGTGTATCTTGTGTTTTTTATGTTGATTTAATAAATGTTTTTAATTTTTTAGTCCAATTAAGTCTACTCATGTCTCAAAATGCTGCCAGTGCTTATTATTTAGGCCGTAAATTACAATTATGTTTTTTTTTTTAAAATTTCGGTGCACCTTTTTCAGTGACAGCTCTAAATGAATGCATCCTCAAACAGTGTGTTTTCCCACTCTTACCAGCAGAGGGCGGTAGCACGTTAGGAGAAAATGCAGGTGGTTACTTGCAGTTTCTTTAAAGCAGTGGTCTACAACCACCGGTCCGTGGATCGATTGGTACCGGGCCGCACAAGAAATAAATAAAAAATAAATAAAAATTGTTTTTTTTCCTTTTTACTTGTGTCAAATAAAAAAATAAAAATAAAATTGACACAAGTAAAAAGGAAAAAAATAAAAAAATAAAAATTAATTACATTTTTTTAAAGAGTAATTCCGCTAGTAATTAAATGACTTTTTTGGAAAAGTACCTATAGGTACTTTTTAAAAGTAGTTTTCAGTACTGAGTGTATTTTTCACTGAATACCTAATCTAAGTATTTTTTTTTCCTTTTTACTTGTGTCAAATTTAAATTAAAAAATAAATAAATAAATAAATAATTGACAAGTAAAAAGGAAAAAAAAAAAATTACGCACAAGAAATTAAAAAAATAAAATAAATACCAGCAGAGGGCAGTAGCACGTTAGGAGAAAATGCAGGTGGTTACTTGCAGTTTCTTTAAAGCAGTGGGCCGCACAAAAAATTAAAAAAATAAATAAAAAAAAAATTTTTTTTTTGCTTTTTACTTGTCAAATAAAAAATAAAAAAATTAAAAAAATATTGACACAAGTAAAAAGGAAAAAATAAAACAAATAAAAAATAAAAAATACTCTAATAATAGTACTCGAGTACTATTTTGACTCTTATTCAACATCTTAATAGCAGCGCACTACAAACAAATGTTGTCGGTCTTCTATGAAAGCGGGTTTCAAATTACACTATAGAGCTTCACATAAAAAAAAAAAAGCCTTGGCGACACGCTCTGCTCTCATGAAACGTCTCTCTCAACTTGCATAAGCCAGGTATTAAAAATATACTAATTAAAGTGTCACATTAATTACATTTTTTAAATAGTAATTCCGCTAGTAATTAAATTACTCTTTTAATAAAGTACCTATAGGTACTTTTTAAAAGTAGTTTTCAGTACTGAGTGTGTTTTTCACTGAATACCTAATCTAAGTATTTTTTTCCCTTTTTACTTTTGTCAAAAAAAGAAATAAAAATTGACACAAGTAAAAAGGAAAAATAATATAAATAAATTATAAAAAAATAAAAAATAAAATACTCTAATAATAGTACTCCAGTACTATTTTGACTCTTATTCAACATCTTAATAGCAGTGCACTACAAACAAATGTTGTCGGTCTTCTATGAAAGCGGGTTTCAAATTACACTATAGAGCTTCACATTAAAAAAAAAGCCTTGGCGACACGCTCTGCTCTCATGAAACGTCTCTCAACTTGCATAAGCCAGGTATTAAGAATATACTAATTAAAGTGTCACATTAATTACATTTTTTAAAGAGTAATTCCGCTAGTAATTAAATTACTCTTTTAATAAAGTACCTACAGGTACTTTTTAAAAGTAGTTTTCAGTACTGAGTGTGTTTTTCACTGAATACCTAATCTAAGTATTTTGTTTTCCTTTTTACTTGTGTCAAATTTAAAAAATAAATAAATAAATAATTGACAAGTAAAAAGGTAAAAAAATACATTTAAAAATAGATTAAAAAATAAGGTAAAATAAAAATTATGCACAAGAAATTAAAAAAATAAAATACATATATATATATATATTTATTTATTAAATCAACATAAAATACACAAAATACACTTACAATTAGTCAATTAGTACACCGACCCAAAAAACCTCCCTCCCCCATTCACACAAAAGGGTTGTTTCTTTCTGTTATTGATATTCTGCTTCCTACATTATATATCAATATATCCCAATACAGTCTGCAAGGGATACAGTCCGTAAGCACACATGATTGTATTTTTTTATGACAAAAAAAAAATAAAAAAATACCATACCCATTTCCCGGTCGGCGGGACAAATTTTCAAGCGTTGACCGGTCCGCAGCTACAAAAAGGATGGATGATTTACACAACGTGACAACTTCACTGCTTTTAGTCCAATTAAGTCCACTCATGTCTCAAATGCTGCCAGTGCTAATTAATTTAGGCCGTAAATTACAATTATCATTTTTTTTTAAATTCGGGTGCACATTTTTCAGTGAATGCGTCCTCAAACGGTGTACGTTCTGTCTCTTACCAGCAGAGGGCAGTAGCACGTTAGGATAAAATGCAGGTCTCTTACCAGCAGAGGGCAGTAGCACGTTAGGATAAAATGCAGGTTGCTACTTGCAAGTCTCTTGAAAGGATGAAACCAGCAACATCTCAGTGTTTCAGTTTCACTTTTTAATTAGTCACACGTGATACTAAACACACAAAATAAATAGTTAATGAATCCTTCACATTTTTAAAGGTCAGTGTTTTTCCATTCTGATAAATATCGTTATACTTCAATGCGAACTAAGAGTTTTTCATGTCTCCATTCAGATGTGATAAAAGTGTACAAAAATTCCCTTTGTATGATACGGTAATAAAATGATGACATAATAAGGATGCTTAGTTAAGTGCTACACATGACTTCATTATAAAAAATACACTTTTTGTTATTTCAAGGGTTAGAAACGCGATACTGATGACGCCACATTCTTCTCCCTAGCAGCGCAAAAAATAAGACTAACACTGTACATTTACAGTCACCATCAAAGGACATCATGTCATGGCTGTCTGGAGTTTCCAGTCATTTCTACAATTTTTGGTAGCCATCCACAAGCTTGCAAAATGTGTTGGTTTTCCTGACATGGACTTGTTTCTTCAGCATTGTCCACACGTTCTTAATTCGGGAATTTGGGAAGGCCATTCTAAAACCTTCATTCTAGCCTGATTTAGCCATTCCTTTACCACTTTTGACCTGTGTTTGGGGGTCACTGTCCTGTGCCCCAGACCCATTTCTCCTGGCTGATTATATTAGGTTGATTTGTAGAATTTGGAGGTAATCCTCCTTTTCCCATTGTCCCATTTACCCTCTGTAAAGCACCATTTCCATTGGCAGAAAAAATAGGCCCAGAGCATAATACTACCATGAATTGATTAACGTGGACCCCGACTTAAACAAGTTCAAAATTTTATTCGGGTGTTACCATTTAGTGGTCAATTGTACATCTACTAATAAAAGTTTCAATGAATAAAAAAAAACCCACCATGCTTGGCGGTAGGAATGGTGTTCCTAGGATTAAAGGCCTCACCTTTTTTCCTCCAAACATATTGCTGGGTATTGTGGCCAAAAAGCTCAATTTTTTGTTCCATCTGACATCACATGGACAAAGATAAGACCTTTTGGAGGAAAGTTCTGTGTGATTACCTCCGAATTCTTCAGGTCAAGCTAAATCCTCAGCCCGGAGGTTGGGTCTTGGGCGTAGTTGGGTGTTCCAACAGGACAATGACCCACAAACACATGTCAAAAGTGGTAAAGGAATGGCTAAATCAGGCTAGAATTATTAAAAAAAAAGTAAAAAAATAATACTACCACCACCATGCTTGACTGGAGGAATGGTGTTCCTGGGATTAAAGGCCTCACCTTTTCTGGGTATTGTGGCCAAACAGCTCCGTTTTTGTTTCATTTGACATCACATGGACAAAGATAAGACCTTCTGGAGGAAAGTTCTGTGGTCAGATGAAACAAAAATGGAGCTGTTTGGCCACAATACCCAGAAAAGGTGAGGCCTTTAATCCCAGGAACACCATTCCTCCAGTCAAGCATGGTGGTGGTAGTATTATTCTCTGGGCCTGTTTTCCTGCCAATGGAACTGGTGCTTTACAGAGAGTAAATGGGACAATGAAAAAGGAGGATTACCTCCAAATTCTACAAATTAACCTAATATAATCAGCCAGGAGAAATGGGTCTGGGGCACAGTTGGGTGTTCCAACAGGACAATGACCCCCAAACACACGTCAAAAGTGGTAAAGGAATGGCTGAATCAGGCTAGAATGAGGGTTTTAGAATGGCCTTCCCAAAGTCCTGACTTAAACG
>NC_084744.1:63998923-64016423 GCF_033978785.1 Entelurus aequoreus | reverse complement strand
GACATTCTCAAAGCCGTTCTCCAGTGGAAAGATTGAATTGCAGCAATAAAATACACGCGCAGTTCATTCGGTGCACTTTCACAACCTAATAAAAAAAAATTGTACGAGAGCTGCCGGGAACACCTCTCAGTCTACCTACCGCTTGTTTAACACCCCCTGGGACCGCCCACCACAACGGTAAGAACATCTTTCTGACATCCCCCCCAGCCATTTCGTCCAGCTCCTCCCGGGGGATCCCGAGGCGTTCCCAGGCCAGCCGGGAGACATAGTCTTCCCAACGTGTCCTGGGTCTTCCCCGTGGCCTCCTACTGGTCGGACGTGCCCTAAACACCTCCCTTTCGGGTGGCATCCTGAAAAGATGCCCGAACGAGAAGCGGCTTTACTTTGAGCTCCTCCCGGATGACAGAGCTTCTCACCCTATCTCTAAGGGAGAGACCCGCCCCCTGGCGGAGGAAACTCATCTGGGCCGCTTGTACCCGTGATCTTGTCCTTTCGGTCATAACCCAAAGCTCATGACCATAGGTGAGGATGGGAATGTAGATTGACCGGTAAATTTAGAGCTTTGCCTTCCGGCTCAGCTCCTTCTTCACCACAACGGATCGATACAGCGTCCGCATTACTGAAGACGCCGCACCGATCCGCCTGTCGATCTCAAGATCCACTCTTCCCTCACTCGTGAACAAGACTCCGAGGTACTTGAACTCCTCCACTTGGGGCAGGGTCTCCTCCCCAACCCGGAGATGGCACTCCACCCTTTTCCGGGCGAGGTGCTGATTCCCATCCCAGTCACTTCACACTCGGCTGCGAACCGATCCAGTGAGAGCTGAAGATCCTGGCCAGACGAAGCCATCAGGACCACATCATCTGCAAAAAGCAGAGACCTAATCCTGCAGCCACCAAACCGGATCCCCTCAACGCCCTGACTGCGCCTAGAAATTCTGTCCATAAAAGTTATGAACAGAATGGGTGACAAAGGGCAGCCTTGGCGGAGTCCAACCCTCACTGGAAACGGGTCCGACTTACTGCCGGCAATGCGGACCAAGCTCTGACACTGATCGTACATCTTTCCGACAATGTCAATCAAAATATTGATAAAGGCATTCCTTGACGTGTTTATTTCCACAATGGTCAGAGGTGTTCAGTCCGTCTTAGAGATCACTTTGTGTGAGCAGAAACACTTCAAATGTGTCCAAACTGTATCGTTTCGGGTTGCTAGCGGTTTAGCTTGTTAGCTTCCGGCTTGCGGCCCCTTCAGTTTGAGAAGTTTATCAGCAAAGGGGCCTTTGTGCCACAGCAAGTCTTTAATTGTGATGGGATCGAGGGAGATGCAACAGCGGACTTTTAGTAAGTAAAGGCACTACCGGGACACAAGCCGATGAAGGATCGCCTCATACCGCTAGTTTGTCATTTAGAATTTTTGATGGTGCTGGACGTTTTAAAAAAATATATATTTTCAAAGTTTATTGAGCAGGTTGGTATTATGTGTGACCATGTGTGTTGGCTTTTTATGTTGGTTGGAATTTTGTATTTATTTATTTAGTTATTTTGTTCATGACTAGGGAAGGTTGTTTGCATTGGTTCATATAAGGCAATGCTATGCATTTATCCAATCAGAGCATATGTAAAGGTCATTGACCAGATATACTCACGTTGTACACTAGATGTCAACATAATAGCAGCAACAAAGTTGTCAGACTAATAAAATGACTGTAATCTCCCTGTGGGTAAGATTCCTCACGGGCCGTAGTTTGGACATCCCTACCTTAGCGTTCAACCGAGGACTGCATACCGGATACATACTTTGATACATCGTGTACAATAAATATGCAAAACCCAATGCAATGTTCATCAGTATATGCTAAGCTACTTTGGACACCTACCTTCATTTGGCAGAAGCTCCACGGGCAGCTGCTCCTTCTTGATGGTGCCCTTCACAACACCCGTGTAGTACATGACGGCCACCTGGCTGTGCAGTGTGGTCCGACGGGGCTCTGAGCTCAGGTTCTTCACCAGGAGGCTCAGGTGGGCATCGGCCCCCATCCTCGGCCCCTCGCCTTCCATCCTCACCTCCAGACTGACATCCTCGGCCGTAGCAGGAGTGTAGACGTCTGGCTTACTGCCGTAACGACTGGCAGTCTCTACGGCAATGCGCTCCTCCTCAGAACCTTAAAAAAAGTGACAGTCAGAATGTCGGATTGTTATAGAGTTACCATCTTTTCAATACTAGTGTTGAGGTTGTCAGACTTAATCGCCAGTCCTGGGTCGAACTACTCAAAATACATCAATGGTACCTTCCTGATGCTTGTACAGATGAGTGATGTCCGCCCGTTCATCGGAACCGACTGCTTTAGTGCTGATGCAGTGACCCACAGCCTTCTTTTCACTGCGGAACTGCGTGAACGTACCATCGGAATTCCTTTGCCAGAAGATCTTATCACTGTTGACCTGGTCGGTGAGTCGCATTCCAACATCAGAGAACAGGTGTGGTGCAGATAACGTGCACAAATCCACTGACGCGCAACCCACCTCTGCAAAGACGAAGGGCGTGTCGTGTTTGAGGTAGACCTGGCCAGAGCGAATGGCCGTGATGGAGGCGGGGCCGCAGCGAAAGGTACCCTGGCTCGTCTCCTGGGGAGTGGAGTCAATAGCTTGCCAACCCCCGTGACCGTCGGGCAAGTCGGGCCTGGCCATCCAGCAGTCATTCCAGACATGGAAATTCCTACGGACAAATACACGGAACCTATGTTCATCCATTTACCCACTTTCCGTAACGCTTATCTTGATGAGCGTCTCACATGACGCAAGAAGGTGGTTTCTTCCATGCACTGATTACCAGTTAACCCGAGCGTGAATGTGAAGGAGGCATTGCTGCATGATCAAAAACTATCCAACCATCCATCTTCCGCTTATCCAAGGTTGGGTCGCGGGGGCAGCGTGGCGGAAACTCATTTCGGCCGCTTGTCCTTTCGGTCATAACCCAAAGCTCATGACCGTAGGTAAAGATGGGAACGTGGATCGACCGGTAAATTGAGAGCTTTGCCTTCCAGCTCATCTCCTTCTTCACCACAACGGATCGATACAGCATCCGCATTACTGAAGACGCCGCACCAGTCCGCCCTGTCGATCTCACCATCCACTCTTCCCTCACTCGTGAACAAGACTCCAAGGTACTGGAACTCCTCCACATGGGGCAGGGTCTCCTCTCCAACCCGGAGATGGCAATCCACCCTTTTTCGGGCGAGAACCATGGACTTGGACTTGTAAGTGCTGATTCTCACACCAGTCGCTTCACACTCGGCTGCGATCAAAAACTGTTCATCTGTTTTCAAACCTCTTTGATGAGTTCAAGGTTTCGCGAAAGCTGGTTGCCTCAAATGACACCAGTTGCACAAAAAGCATCCTTGTGAACCGGTGCGGCTAATTAGCGGGGTATGACATCTGCACGCTTCAAGGAGGGGGGCTGCTGCTCAGAGCGGTTATAAATACACAGTGAATTCCCATCGGGGTTACTCTGCATCGGGCCATTTTTACACCAACAGGTTGTCTTTGCACAACTTACCAGATAGAATCGCTGTTGAGGTAGTCGATTGGCTCCAAGTCCTCATCGAAATACACGTCGTTTGTGAGGGACACGTCAGTGTCGTGGGCGGACTGGAAGTTGGTCACGCTGCGAGTCGGTATGCCAAGACAGCGGAGCACTGCAAACATAGACGTCAATGAAATAACCATAACCATGTTGTCAACTGATTTCTACAGTCCTGGTCAAAAGTTACATGCACTTGTAAAGAACATCATGTCATGGCTGTCTTGAGTTTCCAATCATTTCTACAACTCTTATTTTTTTGTGATGGAGTGATTGGAGCACATACTTGTTGGTCACAAAAAAACCGTCATGAAGTTTGCTTCTTTTATGAATTTATTATGGGTCTACACGGACTTGTTTCTTCAGCATTGTCCACACGTTTAAGTCAGGACTTTTGGGAAGGCCGTTCTAAAACCTTTCCTTTACCACTTTTGCCGTGTGTTTGGGGTCATTGTCCCGTTGGAACACCCAACCGCGCCCAAGACCCAACCTCCGGGGCTGATGATTTTAGCTTGTCCTGAAGACCACGGAACTTTCCTCCAGGAGGTCTTATCTTTGGTCCAAAAGGGACACCTTAAGGCTCGACTAAAGTTTGCTGCTGATCTCATGGACCTTCTGGAGGAAACTTCTGTGGTCGGATGAAACTGTTTGGCCACAATACCCAGCAATATGTTTGGAGGAGAAAAGGTGAGGCCTTTAATCCCAAGAACACCATGCCCTACCGTCAAGCATGGTGGTGGTAGTGTTATGTTCTGGGCCTGTTTTGCTGCCAATGGAACTGGTGCTTTACAGAGAGTAAATGGGACAGTGAAAAAAGGAGGATTACCTCCAAATTCTACAAATCAACCTGATATAATCAGCCCGGAGAAATGGGTCTGGGGCACAGTTGGGTGTTCCAACAGGACAATGACCCCAAACACACCTCAAAAGTGGTAAAGGAATGGCTACACAAGGCTAGAAGGAAGGTTTTTCGAATGGCCTTCCCAAAGTCCCGACTAATCAGTCTATCACAAAAAAATAAGAGTTGTAGAATTCATTGAAAACTCAAGACAGCCATGACATGATGTATGTAAACTTTTGACCAGGACTGTAAATCTGTGTGTCCAGATATTTCTTTCAATGTAGTGAACTTTATGAAGTGACAACTGTGGCTGCATGAGGGATAAAAGTAGGGACCATGACAGGAATGCCAATGAGAGGGAGTCAGGGTGTCTTTGAGTTATGGTCTGCTATCTGTGCTAAGGTCAGCTGGCACCTTGTAAATGTATTCCAAACCGTGTCCAACTTTAAATATGTCCAAAATTCCACAACTGGCAAAGAACCCTGCACTTGTACCCTACCGAGGTAATAACCGTCACTCGGCGTGAAATACGTCCTCTCACTTTGCACCCGTATTTGCTGGCACAATCACCTGATGTAGTGACCCCCGAGAAGACCCAGCACTGGCCGTACGGCACGGGCGTTCCGTGGGAGGAGTGGTATTTCCTCAGGATCTCCACACTACTGCTCCAGGCAGCTGGGGACACTCCGAGGGAGTAGTTCCCAGACCAGTTTCCGATCAGGACCCCGAAGTCGTCCTGGGCGTTTATCTGAGAAACCACAAGGTGCCAGTGAGATGCGGTCCAGTCATCGTGGGGTTTTTCATGTGTTAGAAACACTTACCATGGCCGATAGGACCCTGACCACGTTGATGGGATCCCCCCGGCCAGATGGAGGGATGTCACTTTTCTCCAGAATGAACAGACATGCTTCCAGAATCCCTTCTTGAAACTGCAACATGTGAAGAAGTCTGTTTGTCCAGCCATAAGTCCATCTATCCATCTACATCAATCTATAGAAAACTTCCACGATGCCAAAACGGCAGCTTATTGGTGACCCACCGAGCCCTAAAACAATTATATATATTGCAGTGTGTATGTTGTACATATTACATATTTTTATGAAGGTGTCTGTTACTACATTATATATATACTTGCAGTGTGTATTTTGTACATATTACATATTGTTATGAAGGTGTCTGTTACTACATTATATATATACTTGCAGTGTGTATGTTGTACATATTACATATTGTTATGAAGGTGTCTGTTACTACATTATATATATACTTGCAGTGTGTATGTTGTACATATTACATATTGTTATGAAGGTGTCTGTTACTACATTATATATATACTTGCAGTGTGTATATTGTACATATTACATATTGTTATGAAGGTGTCTGTTACTACATTATATATATACTTGCAGTGTGTATGTTGTACATATTACATATTGTTATGAAGGTGTCTGTTACTACATTATATATATATACTTGCAGTGTGTATGTTGTACATATTACATATTGTTATGAAGGTGTCTGTTACTACATTATATATATACTTGCAGTGTGCATGTTGTACATATTACATATTGTTATGAAGGTGTCTGTTACTACATTATATATATATTGCAGTGTGTATGTTGTACATATTACATATTGTTATGAAGGTGTCTGTTACTACATTATATATATACTTGCAGTGTGTATGTTGTACATATTACATATTGTTATGAAGGTGTCTGTTACTACATTATATATATACTTGCAGTGTGTATGTTGTACATATTACATATTGTTATGAAGGTGTCTGTTACTACATTATATATATACTTGCAGTGTGTATGTTGTACATATTACATATTGTTATGAAGGTGTCTGTTACTACATTATATATATATATACTTGCAGTGTGTATGTTGTACATATTACATATTGTTATGAAGGTGTCTGTTACTACATTATATATATACTTGCAGTGTGCATGTTGTACATATTACATATTGTTATGAAGGTGTCTGTTACTACATTATATATATACTTGCAGTGTGTATATTGTACATATTACATATTGTTATGAAGGTGTTTGTTACTACATTATGTATATAGTTGCAGTGTGTATATTGTACATATTATATATTGTTATGAAGGTGTCTGTTACTACATTATATATATACTTGCAGTGTGTATGTTGTACATATTACATATTGTTATGAAGGTGTCTGTTACTACATTATATATATACTTGCAGTGTGTATATTGTACATATTACATATTGTTATGAAGGTGTCTGTTACTACATTATATATATACTTGCAGTGTGTATGTTGTACATATTACATATTGTTATGAAGGTGTCTGTTACTACATTATATATATACTTGCAGTGTGTATATTGTACATATTACATATTGTTATGAAGGTGTCTTTTACTACATTATATATATACTTGCAGTGTGTATATTGTACATATTACATATTGTTATGAAGGTGTCTGTTACTACAT
The DNA here is from genome assembly GCF_033978785.1 of Entelurus aequoreus. Taxonomy (NCBI): domain Eukaryota; kingdom Metazoa; phylum Chordata; class Actinopteri; order Syngnathiformes; family Syngnathidae; genus Entelurus; species Entelurus aequoreus. Next base: position 64,009,514 of record NC_084744.1, on the reverse strand, counting down.
TATATATATATACTTGCAGTGTGTATATTGTACATATTGTTATGAAGGTGTCTGTTACTACATTATATATATACTCGCAGTGTGTATATTGTACATATTACATATTGTTATGAAGGTGTCTGTTACTACATTATATATATACTTGCAGTGTGTATATTGTACATATTACATATCGTTATGAAGGTGTCTGTTACTACATTATATATATACTTGCAGTGTGTATATTGTACATATTACATATTGTTATGAAGGTGTCTGTTACTACATTATATATATACTTGCAGTGTGTATATTGTACATATTACATATTGTTTTGAAGGTGTCTGTTACTACATTATATATATACTTGCAGTGTGTATATTGTACATATTACATATTGTTATGAAGGTGTCTTTTACTACATTATATATATACTTGCAGTGTGTATATTGTACATATTACATATTGTTATGAAGGTGTCTGTTACTACATTATATATATATACTTGCAGTGTGTATATTGTACATATTGTTATGAAGGTGTCTGTTACTACATTATATATATACTCGCAGTGTGTATATTGTACATATTACATATTGTTATGAAGGTGTCTGTTACTACATTATATATATACTTGCAGTGTGTATATTGTACATATTACATATCGTTATGAAGGTGTCTGTTACTACATTATATATATACTTGCAGTGTGTATATTGTACATATTACATATTGTTATGAAGGTGTCTGTTACTACATTATATATATACTTGCAGTGTGTATATTGTACATATTACATATTGTTTTGAAGGTGTCTGTTACTACATTATATATATACTTGCAGTGTGTATATTGTACATATTACATATTGTTATGAAGGTGTCTGTCACTACATTATATATATACTAGCAGTGTGTATATTGTACATATTACATATCGTTATGAAGGTGTCTGTCACTACATTATATATATACTAGCAGTGTGTATATTGTACATATTACATATCGTTATGAAGGTGTCTGTTACTACATTATATATATACTTGCAGTGTGTATATTGTACATATTACATATTGTTATGAAGGTGTCTGTTACTACATTATATATATACTTGCAGTGTGTATATTGTACATATTACATATTGTTATGAAGGTGTCTGTTACTACATTATATATATACTTGCAGTGTGTATATTGTACATATTACATATTGTTATGAAGGTGTCTGTTACTACATTATATATATACTTGCAGGAAGTATATAAAACGTAGAGTTATGAAGCATCTTGCAAGCGTTTTTAATCATCTTTAAAATCCTTAAAAAACAAGATGTGTTATTGTCTCTCATAATGATTCAAAAAAGTGCAGTTTACCTTTAAATGTGGGCAAAAAACCCCCAAAAGCCTAATAGCTAAAGTCATGCAAATTGCACCGTTTAAAAAAATCCCTCCAACGAGAGCTCAGGTCAGTTCCTACCTGGCCAAAGTTCCACGTGCGAGAACCGATTTGCTTCTCAGTTCCGTAATAAATTTGCCCGATGTCGTTCAACACGTACTCCTTCCTCTCCTCCTCCTCGTCCAGGAACACAGCGTCGTCTGAAAAGGGGAAAAAAAAAAGTTTCTAACCGCTTTTCACCCGCAAAAGTTTGTCCTTCATCATACAAAAAAGTCATAATAGTCACTTCCTTTTATTTTTTAATTTATTTTTTTATTTTTTAAATTTATTAATTTTATTTTTTTATTTTTTTTACTGTGAAAGAGGCCCTGAAAATCCACGGTCCAGTCACCTCGCCAGGGACTAGATCCCTCAAGAATGTCTTTAAAAAAAATAAAAAAAAGTATTCTAACTGCTTTTCACCCTCAAAAGTTTGTCCTTCATCATACAAAAATTCATAATAGTCACTTCCTTTTATTTTTAAATTTTTTAAATTTATTCATTTAATTTAAAATTTTTTTTTACTGTGAAAGAGGCCCAGAAAATCCACGGTCCGGTCACGTCGCCAGGGACTAGATCCCTCAAGAATGTCTTAAAAAAATAATAATAAAATAAAATAAATTCTAACTGCTTTTCACCCTCAAAAGTTTGTCCTTCATCATACAAAAAGTCATAGTAGTCATTTACTTTTTTTTTTTTCTCTCTTTTTCTGTGAAAAGGCCCTGAAAATCCACAGTCCAGTCACCTCGCCAGGGACTAGATCCCTGAAGAATGTCTTTAAAAAAAAAAAAAAAAAAAAAAAAAAAAAATTCTAACTGCTTTTCACCCTCAAAAGTTTGTCCTTCATCATACAAAAAAGTCATAATAGTCACTTCCTTTTATTTTTTTAATTCATTTTTAATTTTTAAAAATGTATTCATTTTATTTTTTTTATTTTTTTTACTGTGAAAGAGGCCCTGAAAATCCACGGTCCGGTCACCTCGCCAGGGACTAGATCCCTCAAGAATGTAAAAATTAATAGTCCCTCAAGAATGTCTTTAAAAATAAATAAATAAATAAATTTAAAAAAATTCTAACTGCTTTTCACCCTCAAAAGTTTGTCCTTCATCATACAAAAAAGTCATAGTAGTCACTTCCTTTTCTTTTTTAAAATTTATTTATTTATTTTTTACTGTGAAAGAGGCCCTGAAAATCCACGGTCCGGTCACGTCGCCAGGGACTAGATCCCTCAAGAATGTCTTAAAAAAAAATAAAAAAAAATAAAATAAATTCTAACTGCTTTTCACCCGCAAAAGTTTGTCCTTCAGCATACAAAAAGTCATAGTAGTCATTTACTTTTTTTTTTCTTTTCCTCTTTTTCTGTGAAAAGGCCCTGAAAATCCACGGTCCAGTCACCTCGCCAGGGACTAGATCCCTGAAGAATGTCTTTAAAAAAAAAAAAAAAAAATTCTAACTGCTTTTCACCCTCAAAAGTTTGTCCTTCATCATACAAAAAAGTCATAGTAGTCACTCCTTTTTTTTTTTCTTTTTCTTTCTTTCTTTCTTTCTTTCTTTATTTATTTTTTACTGTGAAAGAGGCCCTGAAAATCCACGGTCCGGTCACCTCGCCAGGGACTAGATCCCTCAAGAATGTCTTAAAAAAAATAAAAAAATAAAAAATAAATTCTAACTGCTTTTCACCCTCAAAAGTTTGTCCTTCATCATACAAAAAGTCATAGTAGTCATTTACTTTTTTTTTTTCTCTCTCTTTTTCTGTGAAAAGGCCCTGAAAATCCACGGTCCAGTCACCTCGCCAGGGACTAGATCCCTGAAGAATGTCTTTAAAAAAAATAAAAATAAAATAAAAAAATTCGAACTGCTTTTCACCCTCAAAAGTTTGTCCTTCATCATACAAAAAATTCATAATAGTCACTTCCTTTTATTTTTAAATTTTTTAAATTTATTCATTTTATTTTTTTATTTTTTTTACTGTGAAAGAGGCCCTGAAAATCCACAGTCCGGTCACGTCGCCAGGGACTAGATCCCTCAAGAATGTCTTAAAAAAAATAAAATAAATTCTAACAGCTTTTCACCCTCAAAAGTTTGTCCTTCATCATACAAAAAGTCATAGTAGTCATTTACTTTTTTTTTTTTTTTCCTCTTTTTCTGTGAAAAGGCCCTGAAAATCCACGGTCCAGTCACCTCACCAGGGACTAGATCCCTCAAGAATGTCTTAAAAAAATAATAATAAAATAAAATAAATTCGAACTGCTTTTCACCCTCAAAAGTTTGTCCTTCATCATAAAAAAAAGTCATAATAGTCACTTCCTTTTATTTTTTTATTTATTTTTACATTTTTTAAATTTATTCATTTTATTTTTTTATTTTTTTTACTGTGAAAGAGGCCCTGAAAATCCACAGTCCAGTCACCTCGCCAGGGACTAGATCCCCAAAGAATGTCTTTAAAAAAAAAAAAAAAAAAAAAATTCAAACTGCTTTTCACCCTCAAGTTTGTCCTTCATCATACAAAAAGTCATAATAGTCACTTCCTTTTATTTTTTATTTTTTTGGTCACCTCGCCAGGGACTAGATCTCTCAAGAATGTGTTTTATTTTCGCTAAGAACGGGAGAATCATAAGGCCAGGAAATGCACAATAAACCAAAATGAAGATGTTTATGAGGGGAAACAAAATGTGGAAGGAAGAGGGGTCCCGTCATGAGGGACAACCAGGAGAAAGAGAGGAAGTTGCGCAGGGCGTGTAGTAACAAAAAAAAAGACTTGACATCTTATCGTGATTCTTGCCTTCTGCACTGCTTATTCAACACTCGTGGAATGTGAGGAGAACCAGACCGGCACGGGAGAATAAGGAGTGGACCAGAACTCTGAGGTGAGGGTTCGGTCAACCCGTTCAAGAGGGCGGGACTTAAAGTCGGGTGGAGGCACGTTATCCTCGTGTCTTGTAATGTTTTGGGCGTTCACTGTAGGAATGATGATTTGTAATCATTAAGAAATATTTGTTACCTGAACAAAAACATGCTACCTTCTTCATTCTTGGTATAGGAAACCATGACACACACACACACACACATATATATATATATATATATATATATATATATATATATATATATATATATATATATATATATATATATATATATATATATATATATATATATATATATATATATATACACACACATATACATATATACAAAAATGCATATATATATAAATACATATATACATACATGCATACAAATAAATACATGCATACTGTATATATACATATATACATTTATACACATACATACATAGACATATATATATATATATATACACACATATATATATATATGTATATACATGTATACATACATATATAGACACACATATATATACACACACACATATATATGCAGTATATATATATATACTTATACATAGATGCATATATACAGTATATAAATACATACATACTGTATATATACATATATACATACATACACACATATATATATATATATATATATATATATATATATATATATATATATATATATATATATATATATATATACATGCATATATATATACACATATATACATACATGCATATAAATAAATACATACTGTATATATACATATATACAGACATATTTACATTTATACACATACATATTCACACACATATATATATAGACACATATATACAGTATATATATATATACATATATACATACATATATAGACACACACACATATATACACACACACACATATATATACACACACACATTTTAAATATATATACTTATACATATATATATATAGATGCATTTAAATATAAATACATACATACTGTATATATACATATATACATACGTACATGCATATATATATATATATATATATATATATATATATATATATATATATATATATATATATATACATATATGCATATAAATAAATAAATACATACATACTGTATATAAACATATATACATTTATACACATACATATTTAGACACATACATATATATATAGACATATATATACACACATATACATATATATATACATATATAGATACACATATATATACACACACATATACATATATGCACATATATACATACACATATATATACACACACATATACATATATGCACATATATACATACATATATAGACACACGTATATACACACACACACACACACACACACATATATATATATATATATATATATATATATATATATATATATATATATATATATATATATATATATATATATATATATATACATATATATATATATATATATATATATATATATACATACACATATACAGTCGTGGTCAAAAGTGTACGTACACTTGTTTTTTTGTGATAGAGTGATTGGAGCACATACTTGTTGGTCACAAAAAAACAGCCAGAAGGTTCCCGGTTCGATTCCCGGCTTCTGCCAAATTAGTCCCGTCTGTTGTGTTCTTGAGAAAGACACTTCACCCTTGCTCCTGATGGGTGGTGGTTAGGGCCCTGCGTGGTCAGTGTGTGAACGGGTGAATGTGGAAGTGAGTACCTTGAAGGTACAAGTTTAACCCATTCACCATTTACCATCATTTGTAAATAAACGTGAAAAAACGGAGCCATCGCGTCTATTTGGACCATAAAACGCCATAAATAACCATCGAAAAGGTGCCAACAATCGTCCATTGCAATGTAAAATACTTTTAGTCCCGAGGGTGTAGCGGAATGAAGCCTGCACATACCGGAGCGAGGTGCTTAGTAGGCTGAGGTCTGGAAGTTGTTAGGACTAAACTTTGTGAGGGTAGGTTACATAAACTACAGTGTCGACACACGGCATTCTCTTTTCTCCGGCAATCAGCGACTCACTTTTTTAAATAAACCACAAAGCATTGTTTATTTTGAATCATTAGACACTAGACTTAGACTTAGACGAACGTTATTGATCCACAAGGGAAATTGTTCCACACAGTAGCTCAGTTACAAAGGATGGAAAGGGTCAGGATGGAAAGGATAAAGGGCACAAGAGTACAAAAAGAGGGCGAAAACAAAAAGGTATAAAGTAGACAAAAAATGTACCATAGTAGCAATAACACATATATGTAATATTTACATATTATATATACAGTATATAATATATACTTATATAGTACATTATTATTATTATTTTTATTTTTTTCTAAAAAAAAAATAAATAAAATAAAATAAAATAATGTACTATATAAGTATATATTATTATTATATTTTATTATATTTTTGTATAATATATACAATAAAAATTAGCACCACTATGTGTTCTAATACGGTCCAAAAATTAAAATATTTACCTATGGCGGTAAAAAATAAAAAAAATAAGTGGATTATTGAATTATCACAATTCCTATTCGATAAAAAAAAAATAGAAAAAAAAAAAATGTTTTTAATTATTTTTAGTTTGTAGATGATCTCTATCTGCTGTTGTTGCGCTTGCAACGCGAAAGCAAGACAACTTAGCAATATAAAATAGAACATATATGTAATATTTACATATTATATATACAGAATATAATATATACTTATATAGTACATTATTATTATTATTAATTTTAAATACAAAATAAATAAAATAAAACAATAATAATAATGTACTATATAAGTATATATTATTATTATATTTGATTATATTTTTTATATAATATATACAATAAAAATTAGTGTTCTAATACGCTCCAAAAACGAAAATATTTACCTATGGGGGTAAAAAAAAAAGAAAAAGAAGAAAAAAAAAAAGTGGATTATTGAATTAATCGCGATTCCTATTCGATAAAAATAAATAGAAAAAAAAAATAGAAAAAAAAATGTTTTTTTTAAAATTATTTTTAGTTTGTAGATGATCTCTATCTGTTGTTGCGCTTGCAACGCGAAAGCAAGACAACTTAGCAATATAAAATAGAACATATATGTAATATTTACATATTATATATACAGAATATAATATATACTTATATAGTACTTTATTATTATTATTTTTCAAATTTTTTTAAATAAAAATAAATAAAACAAAATAATAATAATAAAGTACTATATAAGTATATATTATTATTATATTTTATTATATTTTTATATAATGTCTACAATAAAAATGAGCAACACTATGTGTTCTATTACGCTCCAAAAACGAAAATATTTACCTATGGGGGTTAAAAAAAAAAAAAAAAAAAAAATACAATAAATAAAAAAAAAAAAAAAAAAAAAAATTGGATTATTGAATTAATCGCGATTCCTATTCGATAAAAACAAAAACAAACATTGAATTTGCCATCCTACCTGTGCACCAGGGGTTGAAGAGCATGATGATGTTCTCGCTGGAGGTGTAAGTATTGGGGGTTTCCTCCTTCAGGGAGCCGGTGGTGACCGTCAGCCCGTGAAGACCAATCACAGCGTCGGCCGGAGAGTGGACGGACAACTTGACCTTGTTGCCGTCTTGCTCTGCGATCCGGGCACCCCAGCGTTTATCTTCCAGGTAGTCCACCAGGGGGACGATGACGTGGGTGCCTTTGGAGACCATGGGCAGTGGACCTGGCATGCACAAGTTGCACAGGTTATACAATATTTTCTGTATTTTCACCAGTACAGATAAAGGAAATAATGTTAAATTAATAAAAATATGTTGTTAAGCGATTAAGAAGTTTAATCGCGATTAATCACATTTTGTTGATAGTTAACTCAGAAATATGTGATTGGATGCAAATATATATTTTTTCAATCTTTTACAAAGGTACCATATTAAAATGTATATATGAACACACATATGTATATATATGTATGCGTGTGTGTATGTATGTGTGTGTGTGTGTGTGTGTGTGTGTGTGTGTGTGTGTGTGTGTGGTGTGTGTGTGTGTGTGTGTGTGTGTGTGTGTGTGTGTGTGTGTGTGTGTGTGTGTGTGTGTGTGTGTGAAATTATTATTTTTCAAATCAGATCAGTCACATTTATATTTGGATTATTAATGATTAATCACAGGTTATTACACACTTGCATGATTTAAAATAACTTAAAAAGATCCCAATATATAGATATATGTACATATATATGTATATGTATACACATGAGCATGTCCAGAGACAGGAGCAGACCCAACAAAGCAACCAAGAGAGCATGGCCAGACAGGAGCAGACCCAACAAAGCAACCAAGAGAGCATGGCCAGAGACAGGAGTAGACCCAACAAAGCAACCAAGAGAGCATGGCCAGAGACAGGAGCAGACCCAACAAAGCAACCAAGAGAGCATGGATGGCCAGAGACAGGAGCAGACCCAACAAAGCAACCAAGAGAGCATGGATGGCCAGAGACAGGAGCAGACCCAATAAAGCAACCAAGAGAGCATGGCCAGAGACAGGAGCAGACCCAACAAAGCAACCAAGAGAGCATGGCCAGAGACAGGAGCAGACCCAACAAAGCAACCAAGAGAGCATGACCAGAGACAGGAGCAGACCCAACAAAGCAACCAAGAGAGCATGGCCAGAGACGGGAGCAGGCCCAACAAAGCAACCAAGAGAGCATGGCCAGAGACAGAAGCAGACCCAACAAAGCAACCAAGAGAGCATGGCCAGAGACGGAAGCAGACCCAAGAAAGCAACCAAGAGAGCATGGCCAGAGACGGGAGCAGACACAACAAAGCAACCAAGAGAGCATGGCCAGAGACAGGAGCAGACCCAACAAAGCAACCAAGAGAGCATGGCTAGAGACGGGAGCAGACCCAACAAAGCAACCAAGAGAGCATGGCCAGAGACAGGAGCAGACCCAACAAAGCAACCAAGAGAGCATGGCCAGAGACGGGAGCAGACCCAACAAAAGCAACCAAGAGAGCCGACTCCACCCTCGGCCGCCCACCGACTCTCGGCCAGTGTCCAGTCCGCATGGATGAGCAAGGATGCGTCCGAGGTGTCCGATACACCCTCAAACCCATCCCAGACCTTCACTCGTTTGGGTTGGAATGCTCTGAGTCAACACGCCGCCAAACTATGAGCATTTGACACAGGTGCCAAGCACTAAAATCTATAACGAGATAACAGCCTGCGCATTGGGACAAAAGTGAAATACTAACAGGAAGGAAAACAAATATCCTTTCTGTCTGAGATTAGGATTTATTGGATGCCATTAGGCTGTTTCGTTTCTGGCACCCTGCTGGGCTTCTTAACTGTCCCCAGCTTCCGTGATAACGCTTATCGGACCGTGTATTGTTCTCTGAGAGCCGCCACCCTTCCTCTCCCGTCGCAGACAATAAAGTGGGGAGGAAATCGATGCGTGGTGTTTGACTGTTAATCGTTACTGAAGCTTCTGGTTGACCATAAACAAATATTGACCAAGTCCACTCGGTTTGGCTTTAAGAGACTTTTCACAACAGACGAGGCTGTGAAAGTTGCGGAAAAATGTCGGGAATCAGACAGCTTGGCTCGTTTATGGGTGTCAGCTACTGCCATCGCGTTGTAAAGCACTCTTATTCCCAAGGGCGTAACGGAATGATGCCTCCAAGTACCGGAGCAAGGGGCTTAGTAGGCTGAGGTCTGGAAACTGTTAGGACTAAACTTTGTGAGGGTAGATTACATAATCTACAGTGTCGACACACTGCGTTCTCTTTTCTCTGGCAATCAGTGACTCACTTTTTAATATGCACAAAGGATTGTTTATTTTTAATCATTAGACACTAGACTTAGACTTAGACGGACGTTATTGATCCACAAGGGAAATTGTTCCACACAGTAGCTCAGTTACAAAGTTAAAGTTGAAGTAGTACCAATGATTGTCACACATACACCGGGTGTGGTGAAATGTGTCCTGCAGTTGACCCATTTCAGGATAGGATAGGATATGTCTTTATTGTCATTGCACAAGTACAACAAAACTTTACCTTCAGCACCCCTATTTTGTTGTTTTAGTTGCCATGACGGCAGATTACTCTCACCTGCCTCTGATTAGTGTTCGGGACGCTCACCTTCATCCGTGGCCACCGAACCTGTGCCCGTCATTGGTCTCAGCGAATCCTGGCTCAAACCAGACAATTTTTTTGCTCCTCCTAACTATATGAATGCGCATATTGCCCGTCCCCTTAAAAGGGGTTAAAGTTAAAGTACCAATAATTGTCACACACACACACAAGGTGTGGCAAAATTATTCTCTGCATTCG
>NC_084744.1:63976423-63993923 GCF_033978785.1 Entelurus aequoreus | reverse complement strand
AAAATTCAGTTAAATATCTTGTCTTTCAACTTCTTTAAGTCGGGGTCCATGTTAATCAATTCATGCTCTGAACAAATATGCCTGATTAGCACTCCAACAAGTCAATAACAATCAACAAAGCTCACCTTTGTGCATTCACGCACAGTATAAAACATTTGGTGGACAACATGAGACACGGGAGTGGGAGATTTTACATGTAAACAAACGTTTGTTTGTATTTTTCCCCACCATCTTTTTCCATTTTCAAACATCTTTTTTTGGAAAATGCTCCAGGGAGCCACTAGGGCGGCACTAAAGAGGAGCAAATAAACTAAAGATGGTTGTGTCATACCTGTTCTTAGGTCCAGGTGCAGCTTGTCGGTGTCCGGACTGAACGGCCGGTTGAGCTCCAGCTCCAAGCGGAAGGTTTGTCCCCTGCGGACGATCAGCTGGTCCCCGTGGTAGAGGTCGGTGTGGTGCTCCAGTCTGTTCCCACCCGTTTTTGAGCTCAGCAAATTCACCGAGCGCACACCCAACTTCATGACTGGGGGTTAAAAAAAAATTATTTAATTAAAAATCCTCCACACGTTACAATAATCGTTCCATTACCTTCCGTTTCTTTCGATTCCCCGTTCATCGGCTTGGGCCCGTCGGGCTCCGGGGTGAGGGCCGGGGGTTTGATCAGTTCCACGGTGTGCGTGACGTCATAGGAGGTGGTGTTCCTCTTGCAGCAACAGCACGGGCACATTTTCCTCCACCAGCGGCAGCAAGCGCTCTCCTCCGGTTTCTTTTCCCCCACCTTCTGAATGGACAGCTCCACCCTGGTGGGCGGGGCGGCCCCGGGGAACCGGCCCACGTCTGCCGTGCCCCGGACCGTCATCCTCTCACCCGGCATCCTTGGGGACAAACGTTGATTTGAGTCATGGTCATCTTTATGCCAAGTTATGAAGAAGATAAGAAGGATTTAAGGACATCAATAATAACCTGAATAAGTGGATATTTATGATGAGCCAACAAATTACAAAATAAAAGCGCAGGGCCACAGAGGAGGAAATAAACTAAAATAATCCACTGAATGGGGTACGTTTGTAAAAATTAAATCACACATTTTTAAATATATTTTTAATATTTAGCTAACTTTTATCACATTTGTATTAAATATAATGTTAAATATAAATATATTTTGAAAATAAATGTTGAAGCTAAATATATATGTACATTTTAAATATCAATGTTAGATCTAAATGTTAAATCTAATTGTTCAATACAAATATTTAATATGAACGTTAAATCTAAATGTTGAATATTTAGCTTACTTTTCTCACATTTATATTATTTTTCTCACAGTTAGCTAAGTGTATTCACCTTTAAGGTACAAAATAAATGGTGGATATATATAATTTTTTAAATCTAAATATTTAATATTAATGTTGAATCTAAATCAAATGTTAAATATAAAATATGAAAACAAATGTTAAATCTAAATGTTAAATATGAATATTCAATCTAAATGTTGAAGCTAATAGTTCAATATAAATGTTTAACATGAATGTTGAATCTAAATGTGGAATTTAAATGTTAAATATAATTTCAAATATAAATATAAATATATTTTGAATATAAATGTTGAAGCTAAATCTATATATTAAATTTAAATCTCAACATTAGATCTAAATGTTAAATCTAATTGTTCAATATAAGTATTTAATATAAACGTTAAATCTAAATGTTGAATATTTAGATTACTTTTCTCACATTTATATTAATTTTCTCACAGTTAGCTAAATCTATTCATTTTTGAGGTAAAAATTAAATGGTGAATATATTTTTTAAATCTAAATGTTTAATATTAGTGTTGAATCTAAATTAAATGTTAAATATAATTGGTCAATGTGAATGTTAAATCTAAATGTTCAAAGTTAAATATAAAATATGAAAACAAATGTTAAATCTCAATGTTAAATATGAATATTCAATCTAATTGTTAAATCTAATAGTTCAATATAAAGGTTTAACATGAATGTGGAATCTAAATGTTAAATATAATTTTAAATATTAATAGAAATATATTTTGAATATAAATGTTGAAGCTAAATCTATATATTAAATTTAAATCTCAACATTAGATCTAAGTGTTGAATCTAATTGTTCAATAAAAATATTTAATATGAACGTTAAATCTAAATGTTGAATATTTAGCTAACTTTTCTCACATTTATATTACTTTTCTCACAGTTAGCTAAATCTATTCATTTTTGAGGTAAAAATTAAATGGTGGATATATTTTTTAAATCTAAATGTTTAATATTAGTGTTGAATCACAATTAAATGTTAAATATAATTGGTCAATGTGAATGTTAAATCTAAATGTTCAAAGTTAAATATAAAATATGAAAACAAATGTTAAATCTCAATGTTAAATATGAATATTCAATCTAAATGTTGAATCTAATTGTTCAATATAAATGTTTAATATGAATGTGGAATCTAAATGTTAAATATCATTTCAAATATAAATATAAATATATTTTGAATATAAATGTTGAAGCTAAATCTATATATTAAATTTTAAATCTCAACATTAAATCTAAATGTTAAATCTAATTGTTCAATATAAGTATTTAATATGAACGTTAAATCTAAATGTTGAATATTTAGCTTACTTTTCTCACATTTTTATTATTTTTCTCACAGTTAGCTAAATCTATTCATCTTGAAGGTACAAAATAAATGGTGGATATAATTTTTTTAAATCTAAATGTTCAATATTAATGTTGAATCTAAATTAAATGTTAAATATAATTGGTAAATGTGAATGTTAAATCTAAATGTTCAATGTTAAATATGAAATATGAAAACAAATGTTAAATCTCAATGTTAAATATGAATATTCAATCTAAATGTTGAATCTAATAGTTCAATATGAAGGTTTAACATGAATGTGGAATCTAAATGTTAAATATAATTTCAAATATAAATATAAATATATTTTGAATATAAATGTTGAAGCTAAATCTCTATGTTGAATTTAAATCTCAACATTAGATCTAAGTGTTGAATCTAATTGTTCAATAAATATATTTAATATGAACGTTAAATCTAAATGTTGAATATTTAGATTACTTTTCTCACATTTATATTACTTTTCTCACAGTTAGCTAAATCTATTCATCTTTGAGGTAAAAAATAAATGGTGGATATATTTTTTAAATCTAAATGTTTAATATTAGTGTTGAATCACAATTAAATGTTAAATATAATTGGTAAATGTGAATGTTAAATCTAAATGTTCAATGTTAAATATGAAATATGAAAACAAATGTTTAATCTAAATGTTAAATATGAATATTCAATCTAATTGTTCAATATAAATGTTTAATATAAATCTTAAATCTAAGTGTTGAATCTAATTGTTCGATATAAAGGTTTAATATGAACGTTGAATCTAATTGTGGAATTTAAATGTTAAATATAATGTTAAATATAAATATATTTTGAATATAAATGTTGAAGCTAAATCTATATGTTAAATTTAATTCTCAACATTTGATCTAAATGTTAAATCTAATTGTTCAATATAAGTATTTAATATGAACGTTAAATCTAAATGTTTAATATTTAGCTTACTTTTTTCACATTTATATTACTTTTCTCACAGTTAGCTAAATCTGTTCACCTTTGAGGTACAAATTAAATGGTGGATATCATTTTTTAAATCTAAATGTTTAATATTAATGTTGAATCTAAATTAAATGTTAAATATAATTGGTAAATGTGAACGTTAAATCTAAATGTTCAATGTTAAATATGAAATATGAAAACAAATGTTAAATCTCAATGTTAAATATGAATATTCAATCTAAATGTTGAATCTAATAGTTCAATATAAAGGTTTAACATGAATGTGGAATATAAATGTTAAATATAATTTCAAATATAAATATAAATATATTTTGAATATAAATGTTGACGCTAAATCTACATGTTAAATTTAATTCTCAACATTAGATCTAAATGTTAAATCTAATTGTTCAATAAAAATATTTAATATGAACGTTAAATCTAAATGTTGAATATTTAGCTTACTTTTCTCACATTTATATTACTTTTCTCACAGTTAGCTAAATCTATTCACCTTTGAGGTACAAATTAAATGGTGGATATCATTTTTTAAATCTAAATGTTTAATATTAATGTTGAATCTAAATTAAATGTTAAATATAATTGGTAAATGTGAACGTTAAATCTAAATGTTCAATGTTAAATATGAAATATGAAAACAAATGTTAAATCTCGGGGCCCAGCGAAGCCGGCGGCGTTTCCGGGTGTTGTTGATAAATGGCGTTCGCTTTGCACAGTAGAGTTTTAACTTGCACTTACAGATGTAACAACAAACTGTAGTTACTGACAGTGGTTTTCTGAAGTGTTCCTGAGCCCATGTGGTGATATCTTTTACACACTGATGTCGCTTTTTGACGCAGTACCGCCTGAGGGATCGCATTTTATTTACCATTTACACAACGTGACAACTTCACTGGTTTTGGGGTATGTACATAATGTGAGATTTGTGCTTGTGAACAGGTGGTTTGGGGGGTAAGTGAGGTATGTGGTAGAGCTCAGAGGGCAGACGGCAGCTGAGAATAAGCTATAGGGCGAGGCCGTCTGCCATGCTATACTTGCCCATGTTCAAGTATAGAAAACACACACGTGTGTGTGTGTGTGTGTGTGTTCTTGTATTTTTACCCTTCTTGAGACATCAACAAGGAAAATTACCTTCCATATGAGGGTGTGAACAAGTTAGGACCGAAATAATGGTCCCAATAACATTGCATCTAACAGAGAGCCAAATACTAGAGTCCGTGAACATTGCTCCAAAGTCAGGATTTTTTGTTGTTGATTTAATGTGCATACAAAAGTAAACATTGACAGGTGCAAAGGCAGCGATATTTGATAAAACAAGACGGCAGCTAAGCACGTTACAAAAAACAAAAAAATAGAGATCTCATTTGCACCCCCTGGTGGCGAAATCTATCAAAATGAGGGTGGGCCCAAAAAAGGAGGGATTTTTTTTCAAATTGACTGTGTGTCGCCTTTAAAAGTGCTCCCCCTCTGGTCAACATATGAAATAACAAGTGTGTGTAAAAATTTGAAGTGCTCCCCCTCTGGCCAACATATGAAATAACAAGTGTGTGTAAGACATTGAAATGCGCCCCCTTTGGCCAAAATTAATTAAAAAAAATACAATAAATATGTATATTGAGACATACTGTAATAACTTGAAGTAAATAATGAAGATTAAAAAGTAATTACACACAAACATTTTTTAAAAATAAGTAAAAGCAGTCTTTTTCTCACAATGTGTCGACTTTTTCCTTATAAAATTGGGAACAATTTCTCATATTCTTTCTGTTTCTGTAATATTGCAATATTTTCTCGTAAAATTATACATTTTTTAATGTAAAATTATTACTTTTAAATGCAGAATGGCGACATTTGTCATATAAAATTCTGACTTTTATCACAAAAATTGCCAATTTTTCTGTTGTTCTTGTAAAATGGTGACATTTTTTTAAGTAAAATGACGACTTTTTTTCTACAATATTGCCAACATTTTTAAAGTTTTCTTATAAAATTGTGACTTTGGTCGAGTAAAATTACAACCAAAGTAAGGAAAAGTAGCTTCCATATGAGGAGGTGTGAACAAGTTAGGACCGAAATAATGGTCCCAATACAGAAAACCATTGCATCGAACAGAGAGCCGAATACTAGAGTCCGTGAACATTGCTCCAAAGTCAGGATTTTTTGTTGTTGATTTAATGTGCATACAAAAGTAAACATTGACAGGTGCAAAGGCAGCAATATATGATAAAACAAGACGGCAGCTAAGCACGTTACAAAAACCAAAAAAATAGAGATGTCATTTGCACCCCCTGGTGGTGAAATCTATCAAAATGAGGGTGGTCCCAAAAAAGGAGGGATTTTTTTCAAATTGACTGTGTGTCGCTTTTAAAAGTGCTCCCCCTCTGGTCAACATATGAAATAACAAGTGTGCATAAGAAATTTGAAGTGCTCCCCCTCTGGCCAACATATGAAATAACAAGTGTGTGTAAGACATTGAAATGCGCCCCCTTTGGCCAAAATTTATTTAAAAAAATACAATAAATATGTATATTGAGACATACTGTAATAACTTGAAGTAAACAATGAAGATTAAAAAGTAATTACACACAAACATTTTTAAAAAATAAGTAAAAGCAGTCTTTTTCTCACAATGTGTCAACTTTTTTCTTATAAAATTGGGAACAATTTCTCATATTCTTTCTGTTTCTGTAATATTGCAATATTTTCTCGTAAAATTATAAATTTTTTAATGCAAAATTATTACTTTTTACTGCAAAACGGTGACATTTGTCATATAAAATTCTGACTTTTATCACAAAAATTGCCAATTTTTCTGTTGTTCTTGTAAAATGGTGACATTTTTTTAAGTAAAATGACGATTTTTTTTTTTACAATATTGCCAACATTTTTAAAGTTTTCTTATAAAATTGTGACTTTGGTCGAGTAAAATGACGACTCTTTTCATAAAATTGTCAAAATGTTAAGCTTTTCTTGTAAAATTGCGACTGTTATCGAGTAAAATTCCAACTTTTATCATGCCATCGCGCAAATGTTCCGTTTTTTCTTTGTAAAATGTCGACTTGCGTCGAGTAAAATGACGACTTTTATTATAACACTGCCAAAATTCCAAGTTTTTCTTGTGAAATTGTGACCTTTTTCTTGTGAAATTCCAACTCATTTTTCACAACAAGCTTTTTTTATATTTACATAGTATGTATATATTATTAATGTTGTAAATACACTTCTTTATATATCTAGAAAGGCTGGTCCTGAAGAGGGAGGCTTTTTTCTCACGTCTCCAGAAGGTACGAAATACATGAATGTGTGTGTGTGTGTGTGTGTTCTTGTATTTCTACCCTTCTTGAGGCATCAACAAGGAAAAGTAGCTTCCATATGAGGAGGTGTGAACAAGTTAGGACCGAAATAATGGTCCCAATACAGAAAACCATTGCATCGAACAGAGAGCCAAATACTAGAGTCCGTGAACATTGCTCCAAAGTCAGGATTTTTTTTTGTTGATTTAATGTGCATACAGAAGTAAACATTGACAGGTGCAAAGGCAGCAATATATGATCAAACTAGACGGCAGCTAAGAACGTTACAAAAAACAAAAAATAGAGGGGGGGTGGGGGGGGGGTGAATGTTCTTATTTACACTTCCTGAGTTCATCTCCTGGCCATTTAAGGCTTCCAAATCCAGCACATTCAGCACATATCCACTGTGCTGCAGACAATGGCTGACACGTGCTACGTGGCGTAACTCCCGTCACCCTCCGTGACCTCGCCGCCTTCCTTGCCATTTCTATTTTAGGCCCCCAAGGACCGACACTGTAATCTGCCTCATAGAGGAAATTAGCCATGCGGTGGTTTGGTAAATAATAACGTGGTTTGGTGACAGCCAGAGATGCACGGTGACAACGTTGATGGTGCAACATGCACGCATGCACACGGTGTGTTGATGGTGCAACATGCAGGCATGCACACGGTGTGTTGATGGTGCAACATGCAGGCATGCACACGGTGTGTTGATGGTGCAACATGCAGGCATGCACACGTTGTGTTGATGGTGCAACATGCAGACATGCACACGGTGTGTTGATGGTGCAACATGCACGCATGCACACGTTGTGTTGATGGTGCAACATGCAGGCATGCACACTCTCAGACTGGACAGTTTTTATGGATGTTAGCGGTCCAGCGTGAGAGGAATAACTCTCCAGTTGTCCTCACGTCAAAGTCCACTGCAAGAACGTGTGTTGTTCAATATTCATTTTTGTTTAGTGCAAAACAACAAATGTAACATCGTTAAAACATATATTGCCTTGACACATATCTTTAGAGGTTGATTTCTGTCTTTGTTACGAAAAGCTTTTTATCGACACTGAATTTATGTAACGGAATATTTTTTTGCGTTTGGATTTTTCCTTGCATCAAATTGTGTTGATAATTTCATAAACAAATATATTCAGTGTTCTAAAATTCAGAGTAAAAAAAAGTAAAAATCAGTGCGTAAAAATTCAGTGTATAACATTTCAGTGTGGAAAAAAATCAGTGTAAAAAAAATGTTGTGTGAAAAAATCAGTGTAAAAAATTCAGTGTATAAAAGTTTAGCGTAGCAAAAATAAGTGTATAAAAATTCAGTGTAAAATAATGCAGTGTATAAAAATCCAGTGTAAAAAAAATCAGTGAAAAAAATTCAGTGTATAAGATTTCAGTGTAAAAAAAATATCAGTGTATAAAAATTCAGTGTAAAAAAATCCGTGTCAAAAAATCAGTCCATCAAAATTCAGTGTAAAATAATTCAGTGGAAAAAAAAATCAGTGGAAAAAAAAATCAGTGTATAAACACTCAGTGTAATAAAATTTGTGTATAAAAATTCAGGGTATAAAAAATCAGTGTAAAAAAAATCAGTATATTCAATTTCAGTGTAAAATAATTCAGTGTATAAAAATTAAGTGGAAAAAAATTCAGTGTATAAACATTCGGTGTAAAATATTTCAGTGGAAAAAAAATCAGTGTATAAACATTCAGTGTAATAAAATTAGTGTATAAAAATTCAGGGTATAAAAAATCAGTGTCAAAAAAATCAGTATATTCAATTTCAGTGTAAAATAATTCAGTGTATAAAAATTAAGTGGAAAAAAATTCAGTGTATAAACATTCAGTGTAAAATATTTCAGTGGGAAAAAAAATCAGTGTATAAACATTCAGTATAATAAAATTAGTGTATAAAAATTCAGGGTATAAAAAATCAGTGTGAAGAAAATCAGTACATTAAATTTCAGTGTAAAATAATTCAGTGTATAAAAATTAAGTGGAAAAAAATTCAGTGTATAAACATTCAGTGTAATAAAATCAGTGTATAAAAATTCAGTGTAAAAAAAATCAGTGTAAAAAAATCAATGTGTAAAAATTCAGTGTATAAGATTTCAGCGTAAAAAAAAAAAAGTGTATAAAAATTCAGTGTAAAAAAATCAGTGTCCAAAAAATCAGTCCATTTATAATTCAGTGTATAAAAATTCAGTGGAAAAAAAATTCAGTGGAAAAAAAATCAGTGTATAAACATTCAGTGTAATAAAATTAGTGTATAAAAATTCAGGGCATAAAAAAAATCAGTGTCAAAAAAATCAATCCATTAAAATTCAGTGTAAAATATTTCAGTGTATAAAAATTCAGTGTAAAAAAATTAAGTGTAAAAAAATTCAGTGTATAAACATTCAGTGTAATAAAATTAGTGTATAAAAATTCAGTGTAAAAAAAATCTGTGTAAAAAAATCAATGTATGAAAATTCAGTGTAAAATAATTCAGCGTAAAAAAAAATCAGTGTAAAAAATTCAGTGTATAAGATTTCAGCGTAAAAAAAATATCACTGTATAAAAATTCAGTGTAAAAAAACAAGTGTCCAAAAAATCAATCCATTAAAATTCAGTGTATAAAAATTCAGTGGAAAAAAAATCAGTGGAAAAAAAATCAGTGTATAAACAGTCAGTGTAATAAAATTAGTGTATAAAAATTCAGGGTATAAAAAAAATCAGTGTCAAAAAATCAGTGTCAAAAAAATCAATCCATTAAAATTCAGTGTAAAATATTTCAGTGTATAAAAATTCAGTGTAAAAAAATTAAGTGTAAAAAAATTCAGTGTATAGACATTCAGTGTAATAAAATTAGTGTATAAAAATTCAGTGTAAAACAAATAAGTGTATGAAAATTAAGTGTATAATAATTCAGTGTATAACAATTCAGTGTATACAAATTCAAAAATCAGTGGAAAAAATTAAGTGGAAAAAAATCAGTGTAAAGAAATCAGTGTAAAAAAATCGGTGTATAAAAATGCAGTGTAAAAATAATCAGTGTAAAAAATCAGTTAAAAAAATTCAGTGTACAAAACTTCAGCGTAAAAAAATCAGTGTATAAAAATTCAGTGTAAAAAAATCAGTGTAAAAAAAAAATCAGTCCATTAAAATTCAGTGTAAAATAATTCAGTGTATAAAAAATTCAGTGCAAAAAAAAATGAGTGAAAAAAAAATCAATGTATACAATTTCAGTGTATAAACATTCAGTGTAATAAAATTAGTGTATACAAATTCAGTGTAAAAAAAAATCAGTGTATACAAATTCAGTGTAAAATAATTCAGTGTAAAAAAAAATCAGTGTATAAAATTTCAGTGTCAAAAAAAATCAGTGTATAAAAATTCAGTGAAAAATAATTCAGTGTATAACAATTCAGTGGGAAAAAAATCAGTGGAAAAAATTCAGTGTAACCAATCAACACAAACACAACGTTGTCTCAATATACTAATACAACTATTTTCCAACGTTGTTTTGAAGGACATCAACGTTGTATCAATGTCCCGTGCCTGACGGGTGACCCCCGGTATAAAGTCTGCCCACCAGCTTTGCCTTCAAAGGCCACACCAAAGTCTTCAGCAGCAAGCACACAGATCACATGTAGGCAATCTCATGATGCCACATTGGTCTTCTTCCGGCCCTCACATCACTTGTTCCACACCACCCTCCCCTCCCCTCCCCTCCCCTCCCCGCTACGTTTGCGTTGGCACGGCACCACCGCCGGAATGCCAACTGGCCCCCGAGATAAGCGCCTCCAGAAATCAGGTTGTGTGTTTTTTTTTTGTTTTTTTTTTGCGGTAGCCACAGCCGTCTCACGTCTGGTGAAAAACAGAAGAGCTGGAGTGGAATCAAAGACGGGATGAAATCAGATGTTGGGAGGGAAGGTCACATGACCAAAACAAACCGGAATCACCTGACAGAGCATCTGATTTGGGGTAGGATGAGAAGGTCTTTTGTTCATCAAATATTTACTGATTAGTACTAAGGCGGTCTATTTACTTCAGGGGAGCCTTCTGTCAACTGCGAAAATGTTAAGCAGGGGGTGTCAAAGTCATTTTAGACCGGGGGTCACATGGAGAACTATCTACTCCCAACTGGTGAAATCACGGCACGATAACTTCAAAATAAAGACAACTTCAGATTGTTTTCTTTGTTTAAAAATAGCACATTGTACAAATCATAATGTTGTTGTTGTTTTTTTTTATAATTACTTGTTGCGGTTAATAATGTATATACTTTATTTGTCCTTATTTATATTTACTGAATGAATTATGTGATAATGTTGGAGTATAACTATTTATTATTTAGTTATTTAAACATAACTCCTAAACAAAACATGCGACATGTCTAATAATGCCTGTAATAATGTATCTTTGTGAGTATTACTAGGAACATAGACTCTTGTAAGGTTCGCAAACACAAAATGCATTTTTTTGGGTTGTGACGTTGATTTGACCGTTGAATTTTGGTCATTTTCCAACCAATCAACACAAATACAACGTTGAAACAACAAAGCTTTTTGACGACGGTTATTCAACGTCAGGTTGTGACGTTGATTTGACCATTGAATTTTGGTAATTTCCCAACCAATATTCAACAACACAAATGCAACGTTGAAACAACATGCTTTTTGACAACATTTAATCAATGTTAGGTTCTGACGTTGATTTGACCATTGAAATTTTGGTCATTTCCCAACCAATCAACACAAATACAACGTTGAAACAACATGTTTTATGACGTTTATTCAACGTCAGGATGCGACGTTGATTTGACCATTTAAATTCGGTAATTTCCCAACCAATATTCCACGCCACAAATACCTGTACAACGTTGAAACTACATGATTTTTGACAACATTTAATCAACGTCAGGATGCGACGTAGATTTGACCATTGAATTTTGGTAATTTCCCAACCAATCAACACGAATACAACGTTGAAACAACATGCTTTATGACGTTTATTCAACGTCAGGATGCGAAGTTGATTTGACCATTTAAATTCGGTCATTTCCCAACCAATATTCCACGCCACAAATACCTGTACAACGTTGAAACTACATGATTTTTGACAACATTTAATCAACGTCAGGATGCGACGTAGATTTGACCATTGAATTTTGGTCATTTCCCAACCAATCAACACAAATACAACGTTGAAACAACATGCTTTTCGACGACGTTTAATCAATGTCGGGTTCTGACGTAGATTTGACCATTGAATTTTGGTCATTTCCCAACCAATATTCTACAACACAAAACACAACGTTGAAGTTATTTAAACATAACTCCTAAACAAAACATGCAACATGTCTAATAATGCCTTAAATAATGTGTGACTTTTACTAGGAACATAGACTCTTGTAAGGTTCGCAAACACAAAAATGTGTTTTTTTTACTCAATATGACAGTAATGTTCTTAGAATCCTGAGATTAATTTTCAATCCATCAAGATAAAAAAATTGGTAGCACTTTAGTACGAGGAACATATTGCAAGTAACACACACTTAATTTAGAGTTATTTCGACACTAGGGGAACATATTGTAAGTAACAAAGACTTAATTTAGAGTTATTTGGACACTAGGGGAACATATTGTAAGAAACAAAGACTTAATTTAGAGTTATTTGGACACTAGGGGAACATATTCACTTAATTTAGAGTTATTTGGACACTAGGGGAACATATTGTAAGTAACAAAGACTTAAGTCTGTGTTACTTAGAATATGTTCCCCTAGTGTCCAAATAACTAAATTAAGCCTTTTTTTTTACTTAGAATATGTTCCCCTAGTGTCCAAATAACTCTAAATTAAGTCTGTGTTACTTACAATATGTTCCCCTAGTGTCCAAATAACTCTTAATTAAGTCTGTGTTACTTAGAATATGTTCCCCTAGTGTCCAAATAACTCTAAATTAAGTCTGTGTTACTTACAATATGTTCCCCTAGTGTCCAAATAACTCTAAATTAAGTCTGTGTTACTTACAATATGTTCCCCTAGTGTCCAAATAACTCTAAATTAAGTCTGTGTTACTTACAATATGTTCCCCTAGTGTCCAAATAACTCTAAATTAAGTCTGTGTTACTTACAATATGTTCCCCTAGTGTCCAAATAACTCTAAATTAAGTCTTTGTTACTTAGAATATGTTCCCCTAGTGTCCAAATAACTCTAAATTAAGTCTGTGTTACTTACAATATGTTCCCCTAGTGTCCAAATAACTCTAAATTAAGTCTGTGTTACTTACAATATGTTCCCCTAGTGTCCAAATAACTCTAAATTAAGTCAATATGTTCCCCTAGTGTCCAAATAACTCTAAATTAAGTCTTTTTTTTAACTTACAATATGTTCCCCTAGTGTCCAAATAACTCTTAATTAAGTCTGTGTTACTTAGAATATGTTCCCCTAGTGTCCAAATAACTCTTAATTAAGTCTGTGTTACTTAGAATATGTTCTCCTAGTGTCCAAATAACTCTTAATTAAGTCTGTGTTACTTAGAATATGTTCCCCTAGTGTCCAAATAACTCTAAATTAAGTCTGGGTTACTTACAATATGTTCCCCTAGTGTCCAAATAACTCTAAATTAAGTCAATATGTTCCCCTAGTGTCCAAATAACTCTAAATTAAGTCTTTTTTAACTTACAATATGTTCCCCTAGTGTCCAAATAACTCTAAATTAAGTCTGTGTTACTTACAATATGTTCCCCTAGTGTCCAAATAACTCTAAATTAAGTCTGTGTTACTTACAATATGTTCCCCTAGTGTCCAAATAACTCTAAATTAAGTCAATATGTTCCCCTAGTGTCCAAATAACTCTAAATTAAGTCTTTTTTAACTTACAATATGTTCCCCTAGTGTCCAAATAACTCTAAATTAAGTCTTTTTTAACTTACAATATGTTCCCCTAGTGTCCAAGTAACTCTTAAGTAAGTCTGTGTTACTTAGAATATGTTCCCCTAGTGTCCAAATAACTCTAAATTAAGTCAATATGTTCCCCTAGTGTCCAAATAACTCTAAATTAAGCCTTTTTTTACTTAGAATATGTTCCCCTAGTGTCCAAATAACTCTTAATTAAGTCTGTGTTACTTAGAATATGTTCTCCTAGTGTCCAAATAACTCTTAATTAAGTCTGTGTTACTTACAATATGTTCCCCTAGTGTCCAAATAACTCTAAATTAAGTCTGTGTTACTTACAATATGTTCCCCTAGTGTCCAAATAACTCTAAATTAGGCCTGTGTTACTTACAATATGTTCCCCTAGTGTCCAAATAACTCTAAATTAAGTCAATATGTTCCCCTAGTGTCCAAATAACTCTAAATTAAGTCAATATGTTCCCCTAGTGTCCAAATAACTCTAAATTAAGTCTTTTTTAACTTACAATATGTTCCCCTAGTGTCCAAATAACTCTAAATTAAGTCTGTGTTACTTACAATATGTTCCCCTAGTGTCCAAATAACTCTAAATTAAGTCTGTGTTACTTACAATATGTTCCCCTAGTGTCCAAATAACTCTAAATTAAGTCAATATGTTCCCCTAGTGTCCAAATAACTCTAAATTAAGTCTTTTTTAACTTACAATATGTTCCCCTAGTGTCCAAATAACTCTAAATTAAGTCTTTTTTAACTTACAATATGTTCCCCTAGTGTCCAAGTAACTCTTAAGTAAGTCTGTGTTACTTAGAATATGTTCCCCTAGTGTCCAAATAACTCTAAATTAAGTCAATATGTTCCCCTAGTGTCCAAATAACTCTAAATTAAGCCTTTTTTTACTTAGAATATGTTCCCCTAGTGTCCAAATAACTCTTAATTAAGTCTGTGTTACTTAGAATATGTTCTCCTAGTGTCCAAATAACTCTTAATTAAGTCTGTGTTACTTACAATATGTTCCCCTAGTGTCCAAAAAACTCTAAATTAAGTCTGTGTTACTTACAATATGTTCCCCTAGTGTCCAAATAACTCTAAATTAGGTCTGTGTTACTTACAATATGTTCCCCTAGTGTCCAAATAACTCTAAATTAAGTCAATATGTTCCCCTAGTGTCCAAATAACTCTAAATTAAGTCAATATGTTCCCCTAGTGTCCAAATAACTCTAAATTAAGTCAATATGTTCCCCTAGTGTCCAAATAACTCTTAATTAAGTCTGTGTTACTTAGAATATGTTCCCCAGTGTCCAAATAACTCTAAATCAAGTCTGTGTTACTTAGAATATGTTCCCCTAGTGTCCAAATAACTCTAAATTAAGTCTGTGTTACTTACAATATGTTCCCCTAGTGTCCAAATAACTCTTAATTAAGTCTGTGTTACTTAGAATATGTTCCCCTAGTGTCCAAATAACTCTAAATTAAGTCTTTTTTAACTTACAATATGTTCCCCTAGTGTCCAAATAAATCTAAATTAAGTCTGTGTTACTTACAATATGTTCCCCTAGTGTCCAAATAACTCTAAATTAAGTCAATATGTTCCCCTAGTGTCCAAATAACTCTAAATTAAGTCTTTTTTTTAACTTACAATATGTTCCCCTAGTGTCCAAATAACTCTTAATTAAGTCTGTGTTACTTAGAATATGTTCCCCTAGTGTCCAAATAACTCTTAATTAAGTCTGTGTTACTTAGAATATGTTCTCCTAGTGTCCAAATAACTCTTAATTAAGTCTGTGTTACTTAGAATATGTTCCCCTAGTGTCCAAATAACTCTAAATTAAGTCTGGGTTACTTACAATATGTTCCCCTAGTGTCCAAATAACTCTAAATTAAGTCAATATGTTCCCCTAGTGTCCAAATAACTCTAAATTAAGTCTTTTTTTACTTACAATATGTTCCCCTAGTGTCCAAATAACTCTAAATTAAGTCTGTGTTACTTAGAATATGTTCCCCTAGTGTCCAAATAACTCTAAATTAAGTCAATATGTTCCCCTAGTGTCCAAATAACTCTAAATTAAGCCTTTTTTTTAACTTAGAATATGTTCCCCTAGTGTCCAAATGACTCTTAATTAAGTCTGTGTTACTTAGAATATGTTCCCCTAATGTCCAAATAACTTTAAATTAAGTCAATATGTTCCCCTAGTGTCCAAATAACTCTAAATTAAGTCTTTTTTTACTTACAATATGTTCCCCTAGTGTCCAAATAACTCTTAATTAAGTCTGTGTTACTTAGAATATGTTCCCCTAGTGTCCAAATAACTCTTAATTAAGTCTGTGTTACTTAGAATATGTTCCCCTAGTGTCCAAATAACTGTAAATTAAGTCTGTGTTACTTAGAATATGTTCCCCTAGTGTCCAAATAACTCTTAATTAAGTCTGTGTTACTTAGAATATGTTCCCCTAGTGTCCAAATAACTCTAAATTAAGTCTGTGTTACTTACAATATGTTCCCCTAGTGTCCAAATAACTCTTAATTAAGTCTGTGTTACTTACAATATGTTCCCCTAGTGTCCAAATAACTCTAAATTAAGTCTGTGTTACTTACAATATGTTCCCCTAGTGTCCAAATAACTCTTAATTAAGTCTGTGTTACTTACAATATGTTCCCCTAGTGTCCAAATAACTCTTAATTAAGTCTGTGTTACTTACAATATGTTCCCCTAGTGTCCAAATAACTCTTAATTAAGTCTGTGTTACTAAGAATATGTTCCCCTAGTGTCCAAATAACTGTAAATTAAGTCTGTGTTACTTAGAATATGTTCCCCTAGTGTCCAAATAACTCTTATTTAAGTCTGTGTTACTTAGAATATGTTCCCCTAGTGTCCAAATAACTCTAAATTAAGTCAATATGTTCCCCACAATATGGTCCCCTAGTGTCCAAATAACTCTAAAGTAAGCCTTTTTTTTTACTTACAATATGTTCCCTTAGTGTCCAAATAACTGTAAATTAAGCCTTTTTTTTTACTTACAATATGTTCCCCTAGTGTCCAAATAACTGTAAATTAAGTCTGTGTTACTTAGAATATGTTCCCCTAGTGTCCAAATAAATCTTAATTAAGTCTGTGTTACTTACAATATGTTCCCCTAGTGTCCAAATAACTCTTAATTAAGTCTGTGTTACTAAGAATATGTTCCCCTAGTGTCCAAATAACTCTAAATTAAGTCAATATGTTCCCCTAGTGTCCAAATAACTCTAAATTAAGTCTTTTTTTAACTTACAATATGTTCCCCTAGTGTCCAAATAACTGTAAATTAAGTCTGTGTTACTTAGAATATGTTCCCCTAGTGTCCAAATAACTCTTAATTAAGTCAATATGTTCCCCTAGTGTCCAAATAACTCTAAATTAAGTCAATATGTTCCACTAGTGTCCAAATAACTCTAAATTAAGTCTGTGTTACTTACAATATGTTCCCCTAGTGTCCAAATAACTCTTAATTAAGTCTGTGTTACTTAGAATATGTTCCCCTAGTGTCCAAATAACTCTAAATTAAGTCAATATGTTACCCTAGTGTCCAAATAACTCTTAATTAAGTCTGTGTTACTTACAATATGTTCCCTTAGTGTCCAAATAACTCTTAATTAAGTCTGTGTTACTTAGAATATGTTCTCCTAGTGTCCAAATAACTCTTAATT
>NC_084744.1:63968923-63971423 GCF_033978785.1 Entelurus aequoreus | reverse complement strand
ATGAATAACTGAGTGTACGTATGTATGTATATATGTATGAATAACTGTGTGTACGTATGTATGTATATATGTATGCATAACTGTGTGTACGTATGTATATATATATGTATGAATAATTGTGTGTACGTATGTATGTATATATGTATGAATAACTGTGTGTACGTATGTATGTATATATGTATGAATAACTGTGTGTACGTATGTATATATATATGTATGAATAACTGAGTGTATGTATGTCTGTATATATGTATGAATAACTGTGTGTACGTATGTATGTATATATGTATGAATAACTGTGTGTACGTATGTATGTATATATGTATGAATAACTGTGTGTACGTATGTATGTATATATGTATGAATAACTGTGTGTACGTATGTATGTGTTTATGTATGTATGAATAACTGTGGGTATGTATGTATGTATATATGTATGAATACCTGTGTACGTATATTTAATATATGTATGAATAATTGTGTGTACGTATGTATGTATATATGTATGAATAACTGTGTATGTATATATGTATATATGTATGAATAACTGTGTGTACATATGTATGTATATATGTATGAAAAACTGAGTGTACATATGCATGTATATGTGTATGTATAATTAGGATTGCTTGTTGCACATGATCTACTAAGACTGTGTTTACAACTGATACAAACAAGTGCCAAAGTAGTGATGAACCATGGAGACACTCATTTCCCCACAACGTCATGTTGTTGACATGCGGCACACAAATATAACACCTACCCCTTTTTCCACGTTAGATTGAAGTGAGATCTGAGGGTGCACTCCGGTGCCTTCCTCGTGACGGTGCCTGTGGAATGATCCAGCCGCAAGAAAATGCATATTGCAAGACATTTTTTAATATGGGAGATACATTACAATGGTATGTTTCCCATAAGGAATTCAAACAAAAAAAACCTTGCAGACACCAAAACGGATCAGTTGAATCGGTGTTCACTTGAATGTTTACCCGTTAAACAATGACGCCCCCCCCCCGGGGGGATTGCATCATTATGCATCCTGTGAAAAATGACATGTTCTTGGCTGCAGTCCATGTTTGCTTGCGTGCTTGAATGAATCAGTGGTGAGGTGAGGTGAGGTGAGGTGATACGCTGTCACCTTCAGACGGGAACCTGGGTATGACTGCGGGAGCGGTGGGGATGACACCGTTGAGCTAGGTGGAGGTGGATCAAGTCTGGGAAGTCCCTGGGACACGAGTTTATTGTCCATACAAAAACACAAACATACATATATACATACATACATACACACAGTTATTCATACATATATACATACATACATACACACAGTTATTCATACATATATACATACATACGTACACACAGTTATTCATACATATATACATACATACGTACACACAGTTATTCATACATACATACATACATACGTACACACAGTTATTCATACATATATACATACATACGTACACACAGTTATTCATACATATATACATACATATGTACACACAATTATTCATAAATATATACATACATTCATTCATACATACAAACACAATATTTTAATAAATACATACACCTATACTTGGTATCATTCAACCCGCATTGTATATATATATATATATATATATATATATATATATATATATATATATACATATATATATATATATATATGTATATATATATATGTATATGTATATATATGTATATATATATATATATATATATATATATATATATATATATATATATATATATATATATATATATATATATATACATATATGTACATATGTATGTTATTTTCAAACTATATTTCTACTTTAAATAGTTTGAAAATAACCTACATATGTATGTACATATATATGTATATACATACACATATATATTATATGTATATATATATATATGTATATATATATGTATATATATATATATATATATATATATATATATATATATATATATATATATATATATATATATATATATATATATATATGTATGTATGTATGTATGTATGTATGTATATATATATATATATATATATATATATATATATATATATATATATATATATATATATATATATATATATATATATATATATATATATATACATATATATGTATATACACATATATGTATGTATGTATGTATGTATATATATATATATATATGTATATATATATATATATATATATATATATATATATATATATATATATATATATATATATATATATATATATATATATATATATATATATATATATATATATATATATATATATATATACACAGTTTATATATATATGTGTGTGTACATACATATGTATGTTATTTTCAAACTATACTTCTACTTTAAATAGATGGCAATTTAAAGAAAAGAGATAAAATATATAATAATGATAATAATAATTGCAGTATTTAATAGTGGATGTGCTGAACTATTTAAATTGTTTGTTTTCTTCACAAACTTCTGCAAACGACCTAATTA
>NC_084744.1:63946423-63963923 GCF_033978785.1 Entelurus aequoreus | reverse complement strand
TACGTGCGGTGATTTCTCCAGATTCTCCGAACCTTTTGATGATATTACGGAGCGTAGATGGTGAAATCCCTAAATTCCTTGAGAAATGTTGTTCTTACACAATTTGCTCCGGCAAAAAGCGGTGACCCTCGCCCCGTCCTTCCGTGATTTCATGGAAGCTGCTTTTTTATACCCAATCACGGCACCCACCTGTTCCCAAATTAGCCCGTTCACCCGTGGTACGTTCCAAATAAGTGTTTTGATTCGCATTCCTCAACTTTCCTCGGTCTTTTTTGCCACTCGTGCCAGCTTTTTTTGAAACACGTTGCATGGCATCCACATTCCAAAAGAGCTAATATTTGCAAAAAAATAACATTAAACATGTTGTCTTTGCAGTCTATTCAATTGAATATAAGTTGAAAAGTATTTGCAAATCATTGTATTTTGTTTTTATTTACCATTTGCACAACCTTTCACTGGTTTTGGGTTGTGTACATTCTCCGATAATTCAGTCAGTGCACTACCACAACTGTGTCAAATATTTTATTGCTTTTAATGAACAAACATTACGGCATAGAGGAATAATCTTAGCTTTAGTTATTGTAAAAAAAAAAAAAAATTTTTTTTTTTTGGTTTTCCTACACTGGCCAATTAAAGACAACATGTTTTTTATGCTTCAAAACAGCAACAAACTGGCTTCTTTTTTAACAACAATGGCCAATGCTAATATTGGCAAAAAAATAACAAAGTTTACCAGTTTGATTGTTAAATATCTTGTCTTTGCAGTCTATTTAATTGAATATAAGTTGAAAAGGATTTGCAAATTATTGTATTTTGTATTTGTATTTTTTTTGTTGCACCATGACTAGGGAAGGTTGTCATGGGATTGGGTCATGCAAGTAAATGCATTTTGGGGTAAGTGTAAAAAGGCGCTTTATAAATGATTTGAAATATTAAATATTTGATGTTTCTAACAGGAGTGAACATGAAAAATGGTCCAAAAACCTAAAAAAAAAAACCCAACCCCCGCCATAAAACAAAATCCTGCAGGCAAATGCTGGGGCAAAAGAGAGGGGGGCCCTTAGAGACATCCTTGATCATCTTCACATTGTGAATTAGGGATCTTGGCACGGCTGTCCCCCGTTATTGCCTGAAGGTCTTGTGCCGTGAAGTCTTTTCAAAAGCCGCGAAGGCTGGACCGGGTCCAAAGTGTCTCGGCGTCCAAATCCAAAGTCATTGCAGTCTGCCAACGGCCCCCCGGAGGAAATACCATAACTGTTTGGGATTGAGTGGAAGTGGCGCCGATTCAACGTTTGGGCGACAACTAATTCCACGATTTGGCGCTCCTGAGACTGACAAACAGAGAACTGGGGCGATTAAAATACAAATTCTACTCCAGCCCACACCCAAATGCATGTATGAAAGTATGTGTTTCGATTAGGGTTGTACGGTATACCGGTACTGGTATGGTACCTCGATACTAATCAATCATATAAAAACTAGAACAGCCAAATAGCTGGAACTAGTATGCATATATCTAAAAAAAGGCTTTTTTGTTTAAAAAGAAGGGTTTTTAAACCGTATTTAAAAGCATCCACAGTCTGTGGTGCCCTCAGGTGGTCAGGGAGAGCGTTCCACAGACTGGGAGCGGCGGAGCAGAAAGCCCCGGTCTCCCATTGTTCGTAGCTTTGTCCTCGGAGGTTGGAGGAGGTTAGCCTGTCCGGAGCGGAGGTGTCGTGTGGAGGATTTGGGGGTGAGCAGTTCTTTGAGGTAAATGGGGGCATTTCCATGAGAATGACTATGAGAAAACTTGGAGAGGACTCTGGAGAGAATAATGAGAGTCCAGTCCATAGTGGATCTAACATAATACTGAGAGTCCAGTCCATAGTGGATTTAACATAATAGTGAGATTCCAGTCCATAGTGGATCTAACATAATATTGTGAGAGTCCAGTCCATAGTGGATCTAACATAATATTGTGAGAGTCCAGTCCATAGTGGATCTAACATAATAGTGTGAGAGTCCAGTCCATAGTGGATCTAACATAATAGTGTGAGAGTCCAGTCCATAGTGGATCTAACATAATAGTGTGAGAGTCCAGTGCATAGTGGATCTAACATAATAGTGTGAGAGTCCAGTCCATAGTGGATCTAACATAATAGTGTGAGAGTCCAGTCCATAGTGGATCTAACATAATATTGTGAGAGTCCAGTGCATAGTGGATCTAACATAATAGTGAGAGTCCAGTCCATAGTGGATCTAACATAATATAGTGAGAGTCCAGTCCATAGTGGATCTAACATAATAGTGTGAGAGTCCAGTCCATAGTGGATCTAACATAATAGTGTGAGAGTCCAGTCCATAGTGGATCTAACATAATACTGTGAGAGTCCAGTCCTTGGTGGATCTAACATAATAGTGAGAGTCCAGTCCATAGTGGATCTAACATAATACTGTGAGAGTCCAGTCCATATTGGATCTAACATAATAGTGAGAGTCCAGTCCATAGTGGATCTAACATAATAGTGTGAGAGTCCAGTCCATAGTGGATCTAACATAATACTTAGAGTCCAGTCCATAGTGGATCTAACATAATAGTGAGAGTCCAGTCCATAGTGGATCTAACATAATACTGTGAGAGTCCAGTCCATAGTGGATCTAACATAATAGTGAGAGTCCAGTCCATAGTGGATCTAACATAATACTGTGAGAGTCCAGTCCATAGTGGATCTAACATAACAGCGAGAGTCCAGTCCATAGTGGATCTAACATAATAGTGTGAGTCCAGTCCATAGTGGATTTAACATAATACTGTGAGAGTCCAGTCCATAGTGGATCTAACATAATAGTGAGAGTCCAGTCCATAGTGGATCTAACATAATACTGTGAGAGTCCAGTCCATAGTGGATCTAACATAACAGCGAGAGTCCAGTCCATAGTGGGGTTAGCAGGAGACCATCCCGAGCGTAGACGGGTCAGCAGCGCAGAGATGTCCCCAACCTATGCACAGGCGAGCGGTCCACCCCGGGTCCCGACTCTGGACAGCCAGCACTTCATCCATGGCCAGATCCAAACTACGTTCTAAAAGTCCAGCCCAGCGTGCTTTCTCTATTTATTTGGGAGGTCCCTGGTTACATCACTGAAGCTGTCGCTGAGGGAAAGGGGGGTAATCTCCACAACTCCAGTTAGACACAATATATGATTATACAAAAATGCCAATGTGTTGACGCCGGTGCTATCGCCTCGTCTCTGCTCTGTCTGTGTCATGGCGGTGTTTGGCCTTGGCAGTCAGCAGGCCGTACCTGGACACAGACACTGATACCAGACTGGCTTGCAATCTTTTGGATTGGTCTGACCAATCTAAGTCTAATACTATATCTGACCAATCTAAGTCTATGGGCATGAACTGATCAAGCCTACTGAGGTATTGGCACCAACCGCTGGACTAGATCTGACCAATCTAAGTCTATGGGCATGAACTAATGAAGCCTACTGAGGTATTGGCACCAGCGGCTAGACTAGATCTGACCAATCTAAGTCTATGGGCATGAACTGATGAAGCCTACTGAGGTATTGGCACCAACCACTGGACTAGATCTGACCAATCTAAGTCCATGGGCATGAACTGATGAAGCCTACTGAGGTATTGGCACCAACCGCTGGACTAGATCTGACCAATCTAAGTCTAATACTAGATCTGACCAATCTACGTCTATGAGCATGAACTGATGAAGCCTACTGAGGTATTGGCACCAGCCACTAGACTAGAGCTGACCAATCTAAGTCAAAGACTAGATCTGACCAATCTAAGTCTAATACTAGATCTGACCAATCTAAGTCTATCAGCATGAACTGATGAAGCCTACTGAGGTATTGGCACCAGCCGCTAGACTAGATCTGACCAATCTAAGTCTAAGACTAGATTTGACCAATCTAAGTCTATGGGCATGAACTGATGAAGCCTACTGGGGTATTGGCACCAGCTGCTAGACTAGATCGGACCAATGTAAATCTAAGTCTAGATCTGACCAATCTAAGTCTAAGACTAGATCTGGCCAATCTAAGTCCAAGCTTAGATCTGACCAATCTAAGTCTATGGGCATGAACTGATGAAACCTACTGAGGTATTGGCACCAGCTGCTAGACTAGATCTGACCAATGTAAATCTAAGCCTAGATCTGACCAATCTAAGTCTATGGGCATGAACCGATGAAGCCTACTGGGGTATTGGCACCAGCTGCTGGACTAGATCTGACCAATCTAAGTCTAATACTAGATCTGACCAATCTACGTCTATGAGCATGAACTGATGAAGCCTACTGAGGTATTGGCACCAGCCACTAGACTAGAGCTGACCAATCTAAGTCAAAGACTAGATCTGACCAATCTAAGTCTAATACTAGATCTGACCAATCTAAGTCTATCAGCATGAACTGATGAAGCCTACTGAGGTATTGGCACCAGCCGCTAGACTAGATCTGACCAATCTAAGTCTAAGACTAGATTTGACCAATCTAAGTCTATGGGCATGAACTGATGAAGCCTACTGGGGTATTGGCACCAGCTGCTAGACTAGATCGGACCAATGTAAATCTAAGTCTAGATCTGACCAATCTAAGTCTAAGACTAGATCTGGCCAATCTAAGTCCAAGCTTAGATCTGACCAATCTAAGTCTATGGGCATGAACTGATGAAACCTACTGAGGTATTGGCACCAGCCGCTAGACTAGATCTGACCAATCTAAGTCTAAGACTAGATCTGACCAATCTAAGTCTATGGGCATGAACTGATGAAGCCTACTGGGGTATTGGCACCAGCTGCTAGACTAGATCTGACCAATGTAAATCTAAGCCTAGATCTGACCAATCTAAGTCTAAGACTAGATCTGACCAATCTAAGTCTAATGATCATGAACTGATGAAGCCTATTCGGATAAGAGCTGAAACGTCTTCTAAGACAAACCAAACAGTCCATTTGCGATGGATTGAATGTCCTTGAGGTTTCACGAATGCTATTTGGGTGATGTTCGGCGGGCCAAACGAAAAGATTTGGAGGGCCGATGTGGCCCTCGGGCCGCCAGTTGAATAGCACCTCATACTTATTAGAATGTGCAAGAAATGGTAAACTATCGGTTAAACCACCTCTTAAAAATAGCTGGCACTTATGTGGTTAACATTTACAACATCTGGATCCAACTTGGCGGTCACATGACCAGTGGGAGGAAGACATAGCGGAACCTGAGGTCTGAACAACAGAGTTGAGAAGGACCTGGGATCACGAGACGGACATTGAAATATGAAACAAGTGTGCTTTCTGCTCCTCGTCCTGTTACCATGGATCCCAGGTATCGAGTATTGGGTTTTCCACAAATAACTGATAAAACAAAAGCCGTTTTACTTCGAGTTGTACACATTTTCTGCAAGTAGGAACGGTTTCAAATTTTCTGTCATAGTAACTCCATGAGGTTTTTGTTTACCCGAAAATCTCTTAAACTTGAATAGTCTACTTTGCCCCTTGGCAGCTTATGTTTGTTCTTTCCAGAGTCCGGGTGTTTATTTGTGCTCGTCCACGTAACCGTGAAGGATAATCCAACTTTAAAAGGGAAGTTAAAAGGGCATTTTTGGAAGTTGAAAGTGAAAGCCGACGCGTTCCTGTTTCCCCCCGCAGACCAAGACCTGTTCATAGCTGAAACGGATAAGACCGAGATCTCTGCGGTTGCAGTTTTACTGTTGGAAGTTGAATGCCCACTATAGCGCGTTTCGTCTGTCCACCAGGGCTGCCGTGCTGGGTGACGACCCAGGAAGAACTGGCGGTTCTGGAGGGCAACACCCTCATGGTCCCGTGTCATTATGACCCCCAGTACGCCAGCTCTGTCAAGTACTGGTGTCGGGGAAAAGCCAGGGAATTCTGCACCAGCTTGGCCCGCACAGACGAAGCCCCCGCCGAGGGCAAGGTGAGTATCTTCGACGACCCGATCCAGCAGGTGTTCACCGTGACCGTGGAGAACATGAAGGAGGAGGACGCCGGTTGGTACATGTGCGGCGTAGAGATCGGTGGGTTCTGGAAGGCTGACGCCGTTGCCTTCACGAACATCAAAGTCATTCTTGGTGAGGGGTGGAGGAATTTTTGGATGTATATATTTTTGTATTAATCTTTATAACGATAGTTTGTATTTTCTGTAGGAATGTCAGTGGTAAACAACCGGCTGCAAGGAGAAGAAGGGACTAGCGTCACAGCTGAATGTCAATACAGCGAGAGACACAGGTGATACTATTTGGTTTTGATGATGCTATGCTCAGAGTACTTTTTGTGTCTAGACTTAGGTATGTATACCGTCTACCGGTATTTTTTGGTATCCATCCGTCCATCCATCTTCTTCCGCTTATCCGAGGTCGGGTCGCGGGGGCAGCAGCCTAAGCAGAGAAGCCCAGACTTCCCTCTCCCCAGCTACTTCGTCCAGCTCCTCCCGGGGGATCCCGAGGCGTTTCCAGGCCAGCTGGGAGACATAGTCTTCCCAAGGTGTCCTGGGTCTTCCCCGTGGCCTCCTATCGGTCGGACGTGCCCGAAACACCTCCCAAGGGAGGCGTTCGGGTGGCATCCTGACCAGATGCCCGAACCACCTCATCTGGCTCCTCTCGATGCGGAGGAGCAGCGGCTTTACTTCGAGCTCCTCCCGGATGACCGAGCTTCTCACCCTATCTCTAAGGGAGAGCCCCGCCACCCGGCGGAAGAAGCTCATTTTGGCCGCTTGTACCAGTGATCTTGTCCTTTCGGTCATAACCCAAAGCTCATGACCATAGGTGAGGATGGGAACGTAGATCGACCGGTAAATTGAGAGCTTTGCCTTCCGGCTCAGCTCCTTCTTCACCACAACGGATCGATACAGCGTCCGCATTACTGAAGACGCCACACCGAATCCGCCTGTCGACCTCACGATCCACTCTTCCCTCACTCGTGAACAAGACTCAGAGATACTCGAACTCCTCCACTCGGGGCAATATCTATTTTTTGGTACCGGTTCCTAATTGGGTGGGTTGAGGAAGACCGTTAATATTCTGGGCTACTGATACTACTATCAGTATTTTTTTGTTTGTTGGTATTGTTTTACATTCAGTTCAAGCGGCGCGACCACGGTTGTAATAATCGGCTGGTAATAATCACAAATAAGGAAGCAACACCACGCAAAAGTTTGTTACAACAATATTGAGAGTTTGTATCAGTTTGAGGTGAACGCTTTGAACGCGAAAACCTTATTTAAATACTTGTCAATTGTACACGCAGTCTTGGTAGATCACACGCAACACGCATACTAATAGTACACACAATTTTATGGTTTGCACACGCTTTTTATCGCGTGGTGTTTAGATCTTGGTAGATCAGTCCCTATATTTTGTTGGGCTACAATATGAACTTAAATAGTCGTTCTATATCCATGCGCCAATTCAGTCCATCAAAGTAGAACAAGCTCAACCAGCTACTGAAGT
Source organism: Entelurus aequoreus (assembly GCF_033978785.1). Classification (NCBI taxonomy): domain Eukaryota; kingdom Metazoa; phylum Chordata; class Actinopteri; order Syngnathiformes; family Syngnathidae; genus Entelurus; species Entelurus aequoreus. The sequence goes on along the minus strand of NC_084744.1, from coordinate 63,956,459 downwards.
GATTGGTTGCCATCATCATGGGGCCCCCAAAACCAGTCTTTGTGGCCCCAAACAACTGCATAGAGGGTTGATGTTAAAAGAAGCATAATGACACGCATGGTGGTTCCTTGCCAACAGAGAAAGTGAGAAGAAATGGTGTCGGAGCGGGGACCCCAGCTCCTGCTCGCTGACGGGCCCTGGGGGCAGCTACGAGGACCCGCGCGTGGCCCTCAACGACGACAAAACCGGGACTTTGACCGTAACCATCAAGAGGCTGCAGATGAGCGACATGGGCTGGTACTTGTGTTCTGCCGGAGAGCTGAACATGGCCGTGCATGTGGAGGTCACACCCCGGATGTCCAGCAGTAAGTCCACAGGAAGTGTCAGAAGTTAACCAAGTAGACCATTTGGCCCCCTGACTATTTTAGCTCAGGGGCTACATGGAGGACAACCTATCCCCAAGTGGGCCGTAATGGCGAAACCATAATGAGTTAGTTCAAAATTCTGAGGAAATTGGTGCAGTTTCAAAAACACAATGAGCTTAGATGCGCCTGTCTTCAAATCTTACAGCAAGCTTTGTAATCTGCACGGTCTCACCCAGCTAATAACACTACCCACAAGGGTGTGTGATTCCACCCAATCAACCATAGATCTCATTCTCACATCAGACCGGCCTAACATAAAAAATAGTGGGGCCATGATCTGTGGTCTTAACGACCACTATAATGCACCCACGTATCAATCTATTACTAACTCTACAAACCGTAAGAAACGGAGGCAAAAACTATTCAAAAGGGTTAAGTTTTCATGTTTTGACGGAGACATTATTGGGAGGACCCGTTGCCCGGATCATAGTTTGTTTGCGTTTGTGATCCACTTGTGGTTTCAGTTCTGTCTCAGCACCCCTGTTTTGTTGCTTTAGTTGCCGTGACGGCAGATTACTCTCACCTGCCTCTGATCAGTGTTTGGGATGCTCACCTGTCCCTGGGCATTAATCAGAGAGCTATTTAGTTTAGTTAAGTTGAAGTCCAAATGATTGTCACACACACACACTAGGTGTGGTGAAATTTGTCCTCCGCGTTTGACCCATTCCCTTGTTCCACCCCCTGGGAGGTGAGGGGAGCAGTGAGCAGCAGCGATGGCCGCGGCCCGGGTAATCATTTTTGGTGATTTAACCCCCAATTCCAACCCTTGATGCTGAGTGCCAAGCAGGGAGGTAATGAGTCCCATTTTTATAGTCTTTGGTATGGCTCGGCCGGGGTTTGAACTCACGACCTACCGATCTCAGGGCGGACACTCCAACCACTAGGCCACCGAGTAATCCATTCTACGGCCTGACTCGGGCTGGTGAGTCCACTATGAGTGCGGGCCGGATTCCGTCGGCGCTACCACGTATCGATTCTCGAAAAAAATGCCATATTTCTATCATTTTCTTGCACGTGACCTTCAGTCCGGTTGCAGACTCGGTCGGCAATGGCTCAAACACTGAGCGGGGAAACAATCAGTAGGACTGCCTCTTTGTAATCTTGCAATTTTCCATGTCAAAGTTATAGTCGGGCTCCACTTTTTAAAATGAACTAGCTCCATGCTAATTTACATTGGATTTGCAATAGACATGCTACTGATTAGCAATTTCAACACCTTCCATTTTCAAGATTGCCAAGACTTTAAATTCAATTTTTCCCCCCCTAGTTTTAAGCGCTATTTCCTTTTTTTCTAGTCATTGACTAACCCTAATTTTAGCATGAACAATTATAAAAAAAATTCTATTCCAGTTCAGAAATGTTAAAATTGAGTAAGATATTCTGGTTTCCCACACACATTCTGCAACATTTTGCAAGTTTAAAAATGCGTGTTTTCAGTTTAAATCACTTTATTCTATCTTAAAAGTCCCGATCATTCTAAACATACAAATATTGATTTGTAAATTCCCGAGTTTTAAGTATTTTTTTCTGAAATTATCTTTATTTAGCTTATATTTCGACAGTTCCTATTTGAAGGGTTTTTAATTCTTTTTTAAAAGCATTCACAGTCTGTGGTGCCCTCAGGTGGTCAGGGAGAGCGTTCCACAGACTGGGAGCGGCGGAGCCGAAAGCCCGGTCTCCCATTGTCCGTAGCTTTGTCCTCGGAGGTTGGAGGAGGTTAGTCTGTCCGGAGCCGAGGTGTCGTGTGGAGGATTTGCGGGTGAGCAGTTCTTTGAGGTAGAGGGGGGGCATTTCCATGGAGGCACTGGTAGGTTAGTAGGGAAACTTTGTATTCAATCCTGAGTGGAACAGGCAGCCAGTGAAGGGATTTGAGAACTGGTGTGATGTGGTCGTATTTCCGCACTCTCAATACCTACAGTACAAACACTTTTAAGGGCGCAACGAAAAACTATATTGCAACTGCGCACCAAGTCTACTATGCAATACTTGCAAATTAGACTCAGAGATGTAAGAAAACGAGATATAACAGCACATGTTAAAGAAATAGAATTTACTATTAAGCAAATAAAAAAATATTCGGACAAAATTAGTACCGTTGATTACCCGTATAGACGCCTAGCTACTAGAATTTCAGATTTGAAAGGTACCCGTTTTTAGTCAGGGGCAACAAATGTATGTAAACATGGTAGATTGGTCGGAATTTGGTTGCGTTAAAGTACTGAATACTGAAATATCCAATAACGCGTCTCATTGATTGGCCCTAGGGACGCATTTTGGACACCGTCTGCACTAAAGTGTCTTTCTGTCATTTGTTTCGGAATAATTCCCACATGAACTTTAGTGCCGCTAACAAACGTCCATGGAAATTGACTTGCAATCATCTTAGAACTTCCCATTGTCTGCAGAAAGAGAAATACCGTATTTCCTTGAATAGCCGCCGGGGCGCCAATTAATTTAAAACCTCTTCTCACTCCTGCGTTTACCAAAAGCATGCGGGATTGGCAAGCATGCGCTAATTATTTTAAAACCTCTTCTCACTCCGGCGCTTACCTTATGAAAATCACATTTAACAAAAAAAACGTTATTATGGTCTTAGCTTTAGGTATAAATGAGTCCATGCACAGCTCCTATAGAAGTCTTCCTTATCTTTCTTCAGTTTTAAAAGTTTCTCTGTCTCGATGGCAATCTTCCTTTAAGTATTACCTCCTGCTTGGATTGAAAGTCCAGTTTAGAAAACTGTTTTATTTTAGATATGTAATCCTCCATGGTAAAAGTGCAAGCAAACAATGGCTGCTCACTCTTGCTGCGTGTTGTCTTCTTCTGCAGTACCAGCAGTCGCAAGAAGGATCACTAGCGCCCTCTACCACCAGGAGGCGGAAGTCATTTAAAGACTCATATTTGGCCCAGCGGAAGTGCCAAGCATGCGCTAATTATTTTGCGAAACGAGTTTGACCCGGCTGTAATTCTAGGCAGGCGAATACTATATTCCCGGCGGCAATTCAAGGAAATACGGGATCAGAGTAGGAGTGGCGGCACAGGGAGTTCAGGGGGCTCAACAACGAACGCTTTGCAGATAATGTTGTAACTGTACTTTTCTATTTCCAGCCGCAGTTTCTGCGACGTCACAATCTGCGGAAAGCCGGCCTGTCCCCAACGCGCCTCAGCCCAAACCCGCCACCAAAGACTCCTGGAGGCATCACGCGTAAGAAAGAAATCCACTTTTTTTTTAACGCGAGTTTACTTGAATCATTCCAACTCCTGGTGACCACGCTTGTGTTGTAGTTTATCCTTGGAGGCGTTGGCCTTGTGGGCCGTCTTCATGCTGGCCTTGGTCTTGGCGATAGTAGCCAGGAGGTGGCAGAAACAAGGTGAGTTGCCGTTTGTTTGCCGCTAGAATTCTACATGGCGGGAAATAACTTGATGTAATCAACAACAAAAAATAGTTATCATTTTATAAGTTTCTCATTTTTAAAAGCTGTTTTTAAGTGTCTTAATGGATTAGCCCCCGATGTGATGTGTCAAGAAATACAGAGTTACATATGTCTAAGGTGTTTATGTGCAAAATTAGCAAACAAAAAAAAACCCAAAAAAAGTTAGCATGTTTCAAGTGCCAAGTTACATATCACTGTAAGGAGTTAAGATGCAAAATTGGCTAAAAAAAAAAAAAAAAAAAAAAAAGTTAGCATGCTAATGTTAGCATTTTTCAAGTGCCAATGTACATATGACTTTAAGGTGTTCGGATACAAATTTGGCAGGAAAAAAGTTAGCATGCTAATGTTAGCATGTTTCAGGTGCCAAGTGACATATGACTAAGGTGTTTGGACAGAGTATTGGCTAAAAAACAAAGTTAGCACGCTAATGTTAGCATGTGTCAAGTGCCAAGTTACAAATGACTAAGGTATTTGGATACAAAATTGGCTATAAAAAAAGTTAGCACGCTAATGTTAGCATGTTTCAAGTGCCAAGTTACAAATGACTAAGGTGTTTGGATGCAAAATTGGCACTCGAAAAAAGTTAGCACGCTAATGTTAGCATATTTCAAATGCAAAGTTACATATGACTAAGGTGTTTGGATGCAAAATTGGCAAAAAATAAAAAAAAGTTAGCACGCTAATGTTAGCATGTTTCAAGTGCCAAGTTACATATGACTAAGGTGTTCGGACACAAAATTGGCTATAAAAAAAAGTTAGCACGCTAATGTTAGCATGTTTCAAGTGCCAAGTTACATATGACTGAGGTGTTCGGACGCAAAATTGGCTATAAAAAAAAGTTAGCACGCTAATGTTAGCATTTTTCAAGTGCCAAGTTACATATGACTAAGGTATTTGGATACAAAATTGGCTATAAAAAAAGTTAGCACGCTAATGTTAGCATGTTCCAAGTACCAAGGTACAAATGACTAAGGTGTTTGGATGCAAAATTGGCACACAAAAAAAGTTAGCACGCTAATGTTAGCACGTTTCAAATGCAAAGTTACATACGACTAAGGTGTTTGGATGCAAAATTGGCAAAACATTAAAAAAAAGTTAGCACGCTAATGTTAGCATGTTTCAAGTGCCAAGTTACATATGACTAAGGTGTTTATATGCAAAATTAGCAAACAAACAAAAAACCAAAAAAGTTAGCATGTTTCAAATGCCAAGTTACATATCACTCTAAGGTGTTAAGATTCAAAATTGGCTAAAAAAAAAAAAAAGTAATTTAAAAAAAAAAAAGTTAGCATGCTAATGTTGGCATTTTTCAAGTGCCAATGTACATATGACTTTAAGGTGTTCGGATACAAATTTGGCAGGAAAAAAGTTAGCATGCTACTGTTAGCATGTTTCAGGTGCCAAGTGACATATGACTAAGGTGTTTGGACAGAGTATTGGCTAAAAAACAAAGTTAGCACGCTAACGTTAGCATGTGTCAAGTGCCAAGTTACAAATGACTAAGGTATTTGGATACAAAATTGGCTATAAAAAAAGTTAGCACGCTAATGTTAGCATGTTTCAAGTACCAAGTTACAAATGACTAAGGTGTTTGGATGCAAAATTGGCACACGAAAAAAGTTAGCACGCTAATGTTAGCATGTTTCAAATGCAAAGTTACAAATGACTAAGGTGTTTGGATGCAAAATTGGCAAAAAATTTAAAAAAGTTAGCACGCTAATGTTAGCATGTTTCAAGTGCCAAGTTACATATGACTAAGGTGTTTATATGCAAAATTAGCAAACAAAAAACCCCCCCCAAAAAGTTAGCATGTTTCAAATGCCAAATTACATATCACTCTAAGGTGTTAAGATTCAAAATTGGGTAAAAAAAATAAATAAATTATTTTTTAAAAGTGCCAATGTACATATGACTTTAAGGTGTTCGGATACAAATTTGGCAGGAAAAAAGTTAGCATGCTACTGTTAGCATGTTTCAGGTGCCAAGTGACATATGACTAAGGTGTTTGGACAGAGTATTGGCTAAAAAACAAAGTTAGCACGCTAACGTTAGCATGTGTCAAGTGCCAAGTTACAAATGACTAAGGTATTTGGATACAAAATTGGCTATAAAAAAAGTTAGCACGCTAATGTTAGCATGTTTCAAGTACCAAGTTACAAATGACTAAGGTGTTTGGATGCAAAATTGGCACACGAAAAAAGTTAGCACGCTAATGTTAGCATGTTTCAAATGCAAAGTTACAAATGACTAAGGTGTTTGGATGCAAAATTGGCAAAAAATTTAAAAAAGTTAGCACGCTAATGTTAGCATGTTTCAAGTGCCAAGTTACATATGACTAAGGTGTTTATATGCAAAATTAGCAAACAAAACCCCCCCCCCAAAAAGTTAGCATGTTTCAAATGCCAAATTACATATCACTCTAAGGTGTTAAGATTCAAAATTGGGTAAAAAAAATAAATAAATTATTTTTTAAAAGTGCCAATGTACATATGACTTTAAGGTGTTCGGATACAAATTTGGCAGGAAAAAATTTAGCATGCTAATGTTAGCATGTTTCAAATGCAAAGTTACATATGACTAAGGTGTTTGGATGCAAAATTGGCAAAAAATTAAAAAAAGTTAGCACGCTAATGTTAGCATGTTTCAAGTGCCAAGTTACATATGACTAAGGTGTTCGGACACAAAATTGGCTATAAAAAAAAGTTAGCACGCTAATGTTAGCATGTTTCAAGTGCCAAGTTACATATGACTGAGGTGTTTGGATGCAAAATTGGCTATAAAAAAAAGTTAGCACGCTAATGTTAGCATGTTTCAAGTGCCAAGTTACATATGACTAAGGTGTTTGGATGCAAAATTGGCAAAAAAATAAATAAAGTTAGCATGCTAATGTTAGCATGTGTCAAGTGCCAAGTTACAAATGATTAAGGTGTTTGGATGCAAAATTGGCAAAAAAATAAATAAAGTTAGCACGCTAATGTTAGCATGTTTAAAGTGCCAAGTTACAAATGATTAAGGTGTTTGGATGCAAAATTGGCAAAAAAATAAATAAAGTTAGCACGCTAATGTTAACATGTTTCAAGTGCCAAGTTACATATGACTAAGGTGTTTGGATGCAAAAATCGGCAAAACCCCCCAAAATGTTACCACGCTAATGTTAGCATGTTTCAAGTCCCAAGTTACATACGACTAAGGTGTTTGGATGCAAAATTGGCAACAAATAAAAAAAAGTTAGCACGCTAATGTTAGCATGTGTCAAGTGCCAAGTTAAATATGACTAAGGTATTTGGATACAAAATTGGCTATAAAAAAAGTTAGCACGCTAATGTTAGCATGTTTCAAGTACTAAGTTACAAATGACTAAGGTGTTTGGATGCAAAATTGTCAAAAAAAACCCCAAAACAGTTAGCACGCTAATTTTAGCATGTTTCAAGTGCCAAGTTACATATGACTAAGGTGTTTTGATGCAAAATTGCCTAAAAAAAAAAGTTAGCACGCTAATGTTAGCATGTTTCAAATGCAAAGTTACATATGACTAAGGTGTTTGGATGCAAAATTGGCAAAACCCCCCAAAATGTTAGCACGCTAATGTTAGCATGTTTCAAGTGACAAGTTACATATGACTAAGGTGTTTGGATGCAAAATTGGCACAAAAAAAAGTTATCACGCTAATGTTAGCACGTTTCAAATGCAAAGTTACATACGACTAAGGTGTTTGGATGCAAAATTGGCAACAAATAAAACAAAGTTAGCACGCTAATGTTAGCATGTTTCAAGTGCCAAGTTACATATGACTAAGGTGTTTGGACACAAAATGGGCTATAAAAAAAAGTTAGCACGCTAATGTTAGCATGTTTCAAGTGCCAAGTTACATATGACTAAGGTGTTTGGATGCAAAATTGGCACACAAAAAAAAAAGTTAGCACGCTAATGTTAGCACGTTTCAAATGCAAAGTTACATATGACTAAGGTGTTTGGATGCAAAATTGGCCAAAAAATAAAATAAAGTTAGCACGCTAATGTTAGCATGTTTAAAGTGCCAAGTTACATATGACTAAGGTGTTTGGACAGAGTATTGGCTAAAAAACAAAGATAGCACGCTAATGTTAGCATGTGTCAAGTGCCAAGTTACATATGACTAAAGTATTTGGATACAAAATTGGCTATAAAAAAAGTTAGCACGCTAATGTTAGCATGTTTCAAGTACCAAGTTACAAATGACTAAGGTGTTTGGACGCAAAATTGTCAAAAAAAAAACCAAAACAGTTAGCACGCTAATTTTAGCATGTTTCAAGTGCCAAGTTACACATGACTAAAGTGTTTTGATGCAAAATTGCCTAAAAAAAAAGTTAGCACGCTAATGTTAGCATGTTTCAAATGCAAAGTTACATATGACTAAGGTGTTTGGATGCAAAAATTGGCAAAACCCCCCAAAATGTTAGCACGCTAATGTTAACATGTTTCAAGTGCCAAGTTACATATGACTAAGGTGTTTGGATGCAAAATTGGCACCAAAAAAAAGTTAGCACGCTAATGTTAGCACGTTTCAAATGCAAAGTAACACATGACTAAGGTTTTTGGATGCAAAATTGGCAAAAAAATAAAATAAAGTTAGCACGCTAATGTTAGCATGTTTAAAGTGCCAAGTTACATATGACTAAGGTATTTGGATACAAAATTGGCTATAAAAAAAGTTAGCACGCTAATGTTAGCATGTTTCAAGTACCAAGTTACAAATTACTAAGGTGTTTGGACACAAAATTGTCAAAAAAACAACCCAAAACAGTTAGCACGCTAATTTTAGCATGTTCCAAGTGCCAAGTTACATATGACTAAGGTGTTTGGATGCAAAATTGGCAAAACCCCCCAAAATGTTAGCACACTAATGTTAGCATGTTTCAAGTGCCAAGTTACATATGACTAAGGTGTTTGGATGCAAAATGGGCTATAAAAAAAAGTTAGCACGCTAATGTTAGCATGTTTCAAGTGCCAAGTTACATATGACTAAGGTGTTTGGATGCAAAATTGGCACACAAAAAAAAAAGTTAGCACGCTAATGTTAGCACGTTTCAAATGCAAAGTTACATATGACTAAGGTGTTTGGATGCAAAATTGGCCAAAAAATAAAATAAAGTTAGCACGCTAATGTTAGCATGTTTAAAGTGCCAAGTTACATATGACTAAGGTGTTTGGACAGAGTATTGGCTAAAAAACAAAGATAGCACGCTAATGTTAGCATGTGTCAAGTGCCAAGTTACATATGACTAAAGTATTTGGATACAAAATTGGCTATAAAAAAAGTTAGCACGCTAATGTTAGCATGTTTCAAGTACCAAGTTACAAATGACTAAGGTGTTTGGACGCAAAATTGTCAAAAAAAAAACCAAAACAGTTAGCACGCTAATTTTAGCATGTTTCAAGTGCCAAGTTACACATGACTAAAGTGTTTTGATGCAAAATTGCCTAAAAAAAAAGTTAGCACGCTAATGTTAGCATGTTTCAAATGCAAAGTTACATATGACTAAGGTGTTTGGATGCAAAAATTGGCAAAAACCCCCAAAATGTTAGCACGCTAATGTTAACATGTTTCAAGTGCCAAGTTACATATGACTAAGGTGTTTGGATGCAAAATTGGCACAAAAAAAAAGTTAGCACGCTAATGTTAGCACGTTTCAAATGCAAAGTAACACATGACTAAGGTTTTTGGATGCAAAATTGGCAAAAAAATAAAATAAAGTTAGCACGCTAATGTTAGCATGTTTAAAGTGCCAAGTTACATATGACTAAGGTATTTGGATACAAAATTGGCTATAAAAAAAGTTAGCACGCTAATGTTAGCATGTTTCAAGTACCAAGTTACAAATTACTAAGGTGTTTGGACACAAAATTGTCAAAAAAACAACCCAAAACAGTTTGCACGCTAATTTTAGCATGTTCCAAGTGCCAAGTTACATATGACTAAGGTGTTTTGATGCAAAATTACCTAAAAAAAAAGTTAGCACGCTAATGTTAGCATGTTTCAAATGCAAAGTTACATATGACTAAGGTGTTTGGATGCAAAATTGGCAAAACCCCCCAAAATGTTAGCACACTAATGTTAGCATGTTTCAAGTGCCAAGTTACAAATGACTAAGGTGTTTGGATGCAAAATTGGCACACAAAAAAAGTTATCACGCTAATGTTAGCACGTTTCAAATGCAAAGT
>NC_084744.1:63938923-63941423 GCF_033978785.1 Entelurus aequoreus | reverse complement strand
AAAAGAGCTTATGTAGAGCGAAAACTGCCCCAAGAAAAGAGCGCTGCTGCTTCTCCAAAGGAGCTGGCCAGAACCGACAAACAGGAGCCCTTAAGACAAAATAAAGAGTTTACTAGCGGACATAAGACAAAAGCAAGGAGGTCACGAGAATACTATCTGCTTTAAACATGACTATGGATTAAGGAAGTAACACTTAAAAATATCTCATTCTCAGGGAAGTGCGGCATAACAAAAAGTCAATATATACGATGGCCATTTTGATATTTATTTATGTTGTTAAAAATACAAAAAACAGACATTTATATTTATATATATTTTTTTAAAATTAATTACATTTTTTAGAAATGTATTTAATTAAGTTCTTATTTTATTTATTTTTTTATTTTTTATATATATTTATACTAAATATATTTAAAGACAAAACTTTGTGTCAGTTGTGTGTTATAGGTGACAAAGTGGACTATCATTAGTTATCAGAGGAGCTGGCCAAAACCGACAAGCAGGAGCCCTTAAGACAAAATAAAGAGTTTACTAGCGGACATAAGACAAAAGCATGGAGGTCACCAGAATACGCACAGCATGGGAAAATAGTAGCTGCTTTAAACATGATTATGGATTAAGGAAGTAACACTTAAAAATATCTCATTCTCAGGGAAGTGCGGCATAACAAAAAGTCAATATATACGATGGCCATTTTGATATTTATTTATGTTGTTAAAAAAACAAAAAAAACAGACATTTATATTTATATATTTTTTTTAATTCTTTTTTATTTATTTTTATTTATTTTATTTTATTATTTTTTTATTTTTTTTATTTTTTATATATATTTATATAAAATATATTTAAAGACAAAACTTTGTGCCAGTTGTGTGTTATAGGTCAGTGGTCCACAACCACCGGGCCGTGGCCCGGTACCGGTCCGCGGACCGATTGGTACTGGGCCGCACAAGAAATTAAAAAAAAAAAAAAAAAAATTTTTTTTTTTTTTTTTTTTTTAATGAAATCAACATAAAAAACACAATATATACATTATATATCAATAAAGATCAATACAGTCTGCAGGGATACAGTCCGTAAGCACACATGATTGTATTTATTTATGTAAAAAAAATATATATATATATATTTTTTTTTTAAATACACCCCCCCCCACCCACCGGTCCGTGGGACAAATTTTCAAGCGTTGACCGGTCCGCAGCTACAAAAAGGTTGGGGACCACTGTTATAGGTGACAAAGTGGACTATCATTAGTTATCAGGGGTGACCAAAAGTGCAGCTAGGGGGCCTTTTGGGGACCAAAGCTCAAATTTTGTTGGCCCGTAACGTATTGTAAGAAAAAAAAACAATGTAGTGAGAAAATTATGAGACTTATATACTAATAACTAATAATAATTAAAGCTGCAAGCAGCGATGGACGGGACCTATTTTGAGGGCTCATAAAATCCAAACCTGAGCAGTAATTAAAACTCTTTCATCAACTTTTAATCAGAAGGGTTCAATCTCTCTCCTGTGCTAATTTGAAGCCGACACGACAAACGCGCTCAGAGGAGATAATGTTTGAAAAAAAGGTGACTGTTTTTACACAACATTTGTTTTGAAGGGGGAATTGCAAACTTCCTGTTTATTTTTGCTGGGGGTTGTCAGTGTATGAAATATAGGTCTAAGTGAAACCTACATAGAGGTTTTTGTTTCATGTCTCTACGACATTCCTACTGGGAGTTACAGGCAGTTTTGTCTGTTTTCTTCCTAGGGGGCGCTAGAGCGCAATTTTGAATTTTGGTGTTGGGTTTTTTGATTAGATCGCAATTTTCGCCAGTCCGGATGTGTGTGTTCAATTTGGTGAGTTTTGAAGCATGTTAAGGGGGTCAAATTACAGCTCAAAGAGGCGGCGGTATAATAATAAAACGCTACAAATTCAATAGGGTCCTCTGTCCCAAAGGGACTCGGTCCCTAATAATTAAAACAAATATTTAATTAAAGGCTTAGTGGCCACATGCGTGGACAGCACCTTTTAGCTCTTATTTCCAAAATTGTGTACACTACTGAATTGGGGTCTTACGGCCACTTATGTGGACACTTATACTGCCATCTGGTGGTGTCAGAAGAGTATAACATACAATGGAATTTGGAAGAAAAAAAGGGTAAAAAATAAGAATTAGCATGTCACTAAACATGAAGTACACGTTTGTGTACTTATGGTCTAAGTACATCATATTAAAAGATGATTCCTAGTTTTTATTCTAATTAGGGTCCGATAAGCCCAAATAGCAAAGGTAAATAAAATAAAAAAGCATGTAAACAAACAGCTTGGGCCTTAAGAGTTTTAATGTCTGTTTTACAAAATAAATAAATAAATTACATTTTGTATTCAATTTTCAGCTTTTCTGGCATCACATTGTTTTGCTATTGTTTTTTACATTTGTGCAGTCGTGGGGTTTTTCCGACATTTTGCGGGAATATTCCACACGAGAGCGTTTCCATAATACGTAATAAAATG
>NC_084744.1:63926423-63933923 GCF_033978785.1 Entelurus aequoreus | reverse complement strand
TGAAATTGAAATTGTTGTTGTATTATGGTCAGTTAAATGCCTTTTTTATGCTGTTTTGCAAGACCCGTGTCACGTGACTTCAAACTTGACAGCTCATTGGCTGCTTCTGAGACGGTATCGATTGTGGCTAGGTCAAGGACGTTGGTATCAAGACTCTCTCTGATAAATATGTATCATTTTTGAAACACTCATAGCAAACGTGTGTTTTAGCAATACACGTAATATCAAGATAATACTTAAATGGGGAAAAATAAACGTTAAAAGTATATCAGGCCTGGCTCTCAGTCTCCGTTCTAATTCATCCCAAAGGTGTTCAATTGGGTTCAGGTCAGGACTCTGTGCAGGCCAGTCAAGTTCCCTGTCATCCATGTCTTTATGGACCTTGCTTTGTGCACTGGTGCACAGTCATGTTGGAAGAGGAAGGGGGCCCCGCTCCAAACTGTTGCCACAAGGTTGGGAGCATGGAATTGTCCAAAATGTTTTGGTATCCTGGAGCATTCAAAGTTCCTTTCACTGGAACTAAGGGGCCAAGCCCAACTCCTGGAAAACAACCCCACATCATAATTCCTACCACTTGGTGGCTGAGTTGCTGTTGTTCCCAAACTATCTGATTAGATAACGCGTTTGACGCGTCGGTTTGCAGAAGAAGAATGTTACAGAGTGTTACAGCTGTCCTAGTTTGTACACATAACTTATAACTGATAACAAAGCACATCATGTCCGGACTGTCCTGAAACATACCTTCTCCGGTTTTTGGTCTGGGTTATTTTTGATATAACACGTACAGAGGAAGAAGACGGCACAGAAAGCATATTTTTTATTAATATATTAACAATAGAATGGCATGTGACTAATCCAAAATGTGTATGTGTGCGACTATGTGTGGAAATTAACTGAGGAGTTTCACCGGGAGTGTTGAGCGAGAGGGCGGAAGTCCAAGAGGAGCAGGGCAGGCGTGAGGTCAAGGGCAAGAGAGAGGTGGCGAAGGTCCGTGTCCAGGCGGGAGGTGGAGATCCGAGAAGCAGCCAGGGAACCAGAGGGAATACGGGGAGACGAGACACACAGCTCGTGACGTGGGGGACGGAGGAATGCTGCTGGATGCCGACAAGGAAAACACGAGACAAATTGACCACGGAGGAGGAGAAAACACACACAGAGAGAAAGAGAGAGTGCATAGAGCGCCACACATGGAGGGTCCGATGGGGTATTCATATGGATATTAAAGTCCCCCATTATAATTATATTGTCGGCGTGCGTCACTAGATCATCGATGAACTCTGAGAATTCACTGATAAAGTCAGAATAGGGCCCAGGGGGGCGGTAGATAACAGCCAGGTAGAGAGGCAGCGGTGCGACAGACCTCATAGTAAGCACCTCAAATGATTTATATTTGTTACTTAGGTTGGGGGTAAGATTAAGGTTTTTATTGTATATTACTACTCAGTGGCCTAGTGGTTAGAGTGTCCGTCCTGAGATCGGTAGGTTGTGAGTTCAAACCCCGGCCGAGTAATACCAAAGACTATAAAAATGGGACACATTACCTCCCTGTTTGGCACTCAGCATCAAGGGTTGGAATTGGGGGTTAAATCACTGAAAATGATTCCCGGGCACAGCCACCGCTGCTGCTCACTGCTCCCCTCACCTCCCAGGGGGTGATCAAGGGTGATGGGTCAAATGCAGAGAATAATTTCGCCATACCTAGTGTGTGTGTGACAATCATTGGTACTTTAACTTTAACTTTAACCCCTTTTAAGGGGACGGGCAATATGTGCATTCGTATAGTTAGGAGGAGATGCCTCATTCAGCGCAAAAAAAAAATCGTCTGGTTTGAGCCAGGTTTCACTGAGACCAATGACGGGCACAGGTTCGGTGGCCACGGATGAAGCGCTGGCTGTCCAGAGTCGGGACCCGGGGTGGACCGCTCGCCTGTGCATCGGTTGGGGAATCTCTGCGCTGCTGACCTGTCTCCGCTCGGGATGGTTCTCCTGCTGGCCCCACTATGGACTGGACTCTCACTATTATGTTAAATCCACTATGGACTGGACTGTCACACTATTATGTTAGATCCACTATGGACTGGACTCTCACTATTATGTTAGATCCACTATGGACTGGACTCTCACTATTATGTTAGATCCACTATGGACTGGACTCTCACACTATTATGTTAGATCCACTATGGACTGGACTCTCACACTATTATGTTAGATCCACTATGGACTGGACTCTCACACTATTATGTTAGATCCACTATGGACTGGACTCTCACTATTATGTTAGATCCACTATGGACTGGACTCTCACTATTATGTTAGATCCACTATGGACTGGACTCTCACACTATTATGTTAGATCCACTCGACGTCCATTGCACCGGTCCTGTGGTCTGACGAGTCCACATTTCAAATTGTTTTTGGAAACTATGGGCGTTGTGTTTATTTGGAGACATTGTGTGTTTGTTTACGTCTGAGCGGGCCCATACAGAACATACGTGACGGGTATGGATTGGGAGATAATGACCTGCATAGACGGTCGATATCTATTTCATGCTTGGATGGCACACCACATAACTGCAACCATTGCGTGTGGTAGTACTGGAGGAGTGGTAGGTGGAGGAAACTGTTCCCCACTTCATTAGTTTTGGCCCAGAACAGCAAAACAACAACATCTGTTGTGTGGTTTGTGTCAGTAACACACTAACACTTCTTCCAACAGGTGGGAGTGGGAAACATGTGAAGTGTGAAATTGAAGCAATGGAAATAAATCGGGGACAGCGCGGTGGTTTAGTGGTTAGTTTGTCAGACCCGAGAGTCTGCATAGTCGTGTTCAAATAACCTGAATGATACATTTTGGTGGGTTTGCCATGTTTGTTGCATTTACCATTGCCCATGTTCTATATGTATGATTATATGTGTGTTTATATGTGTGTTTGTGTGTTTATATGTATGTTTATATGTGTGTTTGTGTGTTTATATGTATGTTTATATGTACATTTATGTGTGTTTATATGTGTGTTTATATGTGTGTTTATATGTATGTTTATATGTACAAACGCATGTTTACATGTATGTTTATATGTATGTTCATATGTGTTTATATGCATGTTTATATGTTTATATGTATGTTCATATGTGTGTTTATATGCATGTTTATATGTTTATATGTGTGTTTATATGTATGTTTATACGTATGTTTATATGTGTGTTTATATGTACGTTTATATGTATGTTTATATGTGTGTTTATATGTATGTTTATACGTATGTTTATATGTGTGTTTATATGTACGTTTATATGTATGTTTATATGTCTGTTCATATGTATGTTTATATGTATGTTCATATGTGTGTTTATATGTGTGTTTATGTGTGTTTATATGTTTATATGTATGTTTATATGTGTGTTTATATGTTTATATGTACGTTTATATGTATGTTCATATGTATGTTCATATGTGTGTTTATATGTATGTTTATATGTATGTTTATATGTATGTTTATATGTGTGTTTATATGTGTTTATATGTATGTTTATATGTATATATGTATGTTCATATGTGTGTTTATATGCATGTTTATATGTTTATATGTATGTTTATATGTGTGTTTATATGTATGTTTATACGTATGTTTATATGTGTGTTTATATGTACGTTTATATGTATGTTTATATGTGTGTTTATATGTATGTTTATACGTATGTTTATATGTGTGTTTATATGTACGTTTATATGTATGTTTATATGTGTGTTCATATGTATGTTTATATGTATGTTCATATGTGTGTTTATATGTGTGTTTATGTGTGTTTATATGTTTATATGTATGTTTATATGTGTGTTTATATGTTTATATGTACGTTTATATGTATGTTCATATGTATGTTCATATGTGTGTTTATATGTATGTTTATATGTATGTTTATATGTATGTTTATATGTGTGTTTATATGTGTTTATATGTATGTTTATATGTATATATGTATGTTCATATGTGTGTTTATATGCATGTTTATATGTTTATATGTATGTTTATATGTGTGTTTATATGTATGTTTTTACGTATGTTTATATGTGTGTTTATATGTACGTTTATATGTATGTTTATATGTGTGTTTATATGTATGTTTATACGTATGTTTATATGTGTGTTTATATGTACGTTTATATGTATGTTTATATGTGTGTTCATATGTATGTTTATATGTATGTTCTTATGTGTGTTTATATGTGTGTTTATGTGTGTTTATATGTTTATATGTATGTTTATATGTGTGTTTATATGTTTATATGTACGTTTATATGTATGTTCATATGTATGTTCATATGTGTGTTTATATGTATGTTTATATGTATGTTTATATGTGTGTTTATATGTGTTTATATGTATGTTTATAAGTATATTTACATGTATGTTCACATGTACGTTTACATGTATGCTTAAATGTATGTTTATATGCATTTTTATATGCATGTTTGTATGTACGTTTATATGCATGTTTATATGTATGTTAATATGTATGTTTATGTATGTTTATATGCACATTTATATGTACGTTTATATGTATGTTTATATGCATGTTTATATGCATGTTTATATGCATGTTTATATGTATGTTTATATGTACGTTTATATGTACGTTTGAATGTACATTTGAATGTATGTTTATATGCACGTTTATATGTACGGTTATATGTAGGTTTATATTTACGTTTATATGTATGTTTATATGCACGTTTATATGCATGTTTATATGCATGTTTATATGTATGTTTATATGTACGTTTATATGTATGTTTGAATGTACATTTGAATGTATGTTTATATGCACGTTTATATGTACGTTTATATGTAGGTTTATATTTACGTTTATATGTATGTTTATATGTATGTTTATATGTACATTTATATGTACGTTTATATATATGTTTTTATGTATGTTTATATGTGTGTTTATATGTGTGTTTATATGTATGTTTATGTGTGTGTTTATATGTATGTTTATATGTACGTTTATGTGTTTATATGTGTATTTATATGTATGTTTATGTGTTTATATGTGTGTTCATATGTGTGTTTATATGTACGTTTATAAGCATTTTTATGTGCGTGTTTATATGTACGTTTATATGTATGTTTATGTATGTTTATATATATGTTTATGTATGTTTATATGTACGTTTATATGCGTGTTTATATGTATTTTTATATGCATGTTTATATGTACGTTTATATGTACGTTTGAATGTATGTTTATATATGTGTTTATATGTATGTTTATATAAATATTTATATATATGTTTATATGTATGTTTATATGTGTGTTTATATGTGTGTGTTTATATGTACGTTTATGTGTTTATTTATATGTATGTTTATGTGTGTTTATAAGTGTGTTTATATGTACGTTTATAAGCATTTTTTTATATGTACGTTTATATGTATGTTTATATGTATGTTTATATGTATGTTTATATGTACGTTTATATGTATGTTTATATGCGTGTTTATATGTATGTTTAAATGCATGTTTATATGTACGTTTGAATGTATGTTTATATATGTGTTTATATGTACGTTTATATAAATGTTTGTATATATGTTTATATGTATGTTTATATGTGTGTTTATAAGTGTGTTTATATGTACGTTTATAAGCATTTTTTTATATGTACGTTTATATGTATGTTTATATGTATGTTTATATGTATGTTTATATGTACGTTTATATGTATGTTTATATGCGTGTTTATATGTATGTTTAAATGCATGTTTATATGTACGTTTGAATGTATGTTTATATATGTGTTTATATGTACGTTTATATAAATGTTTGTATATATGTTTATATGTATGTTTATATGTGTGTTTATAAGTGTGTTTATACGTGTGTTTATATGTACGTTTACATGTGCGTTTATATGTACGTTTATATGTATGCTTGTATGTACTTTTATATGTACGTTTATATGTGTGTTTATACGTGTGTTTATATGTGTGTTTATATGTATGCTTATATATACTTTTATATGTACGTTTATATGTACGTTTATATGTGTGTGTATATGTATTTTTATATGTACGTTTATATGTGTGTGTATATGTGTTTATTTGTGTGTTTATATGTACGTTTATATGTATGTTTATACGTACGTTTATATGTGTGTGTATATGTATTTTTATATGTACGTTTATATGTATGTTTATATGTACGTTTATATGTGTGTGTATATGTGTTTATATGTGTGTTTATATGTACGTTTATATGTATGTTTATGTGTACGTTTATATGTGTGTGTATATGTGTTTAAATGTGTGTTTATATGTACGTTTATATGTATGTTTATATGTACGTTTATATGTGTGTGTATATGTGTTTATATGTGTGTTTATATGTACGTTTATGTGTATGTTTATGTGTACGTTTATATGTATGTTGTTTGCATGTTCTCCCCGTAACTGCGTGGGTTCCCTCCGGGTACTCCGGCTTCTTCTCACCTCTAAAGACATGCACCTGGGGATAGGCCCCTCCCACCTCTAAAGACATGCACCTGGGGATAGGTTGATTGGCAACACTAAATGGTCCCTAGTGTGTGAATGTTGTCTATCTGTGTGGCGCTGTGATGAGGTGGCGACTTGTCCAGGGTGGATGGATGGATGGAGTGTGGCAATGTCACAAGGAAAATGTCTGCTCGACAAAGAAGCGTCCAAAGTCATTTAACTTCCGTCCCACAGTGTTGTGTTTCTTCTTTTTTTTACGAGTGGACGGGGGCCGGTGGGTTCCTGCTTGATGACATACGCTGGGCCAGCACATTAAGGCCAGCGGACGGTGACGGACCCGATAGTCAGTGAGGCTAATAATGGCGAGGGAGGGTAGCGCCTGCCCCTGCACGGACATACTGCCGCCTTTTGACTTTTACATGCCGTCATGAATAACTTTTACGTGACATCATTAATAACATGCAGTAGTCCACCTTTAAAGATGTATACTCCTTTAAAAGTATACGTCACACACCAATGAGAAAAGGCCTGAAAATAATAATAATAATAGATTTTATTTGTAAAAAGCACTTTACATTGAGCAAACAACCTCAAAGTGCTACAGTGTATTAAAAAAACTAAAACTTAAAAATAAAAAAAAATAAAAAATAAAATAGAACAGCCAAATAGCTAAAACTAGTATGCATATATCTAAAAAAAAGCCTTTTTTTAAAAGCATCCACAGTCTGTGGTGCCATCAGGTGGTCAGGGAGAGCGTTCCACAGACTGGGAGCGGAAACAGAAGTCAATGCATTTTGTCTGACTGTGTCACTGCGTGTGTTGGTCTCGACTCCAGGATGCAGAGACCGCAGGTTAAAAAAAAGATATATTTAAAAAAACAAAACTAATGCATTCACGGCAGGGGTCGGCAACCCAACATGTTAAAGGAGCCATATTGGACCAAAAATGTCCCCCCAAAAAACTGTCTGGAGCCGCAAAAATTTAAAATCCTTATATAAGTG
>NC_084744.1:63913923-63916423 GCF_033978785.1 Entelurus aequoreus | reverse complement strand
GTGTGTGGATGAGATAAATACTAGGTGACTGGGTGAAAAAGAGGGCGGGTGTATGTGTGTGGATGAGATAAATACTAGGTGACTGGGTGAAAAAGAGGGCGGGTGTATGTGTGTGGATGAGATGAATACTAGGTGACTGGGTGAAAAAGAGGGCGGGTGTATGTGCGTGGATGAGATAAATACTAGGTGACTGGGTGAAAAAGAGGGCGGGTGTATGTGCGTGGATGAGATAAATACTAGGTGACTGGGTGAAAAGGAGGGCGGGTGTATGTGCGTGGATGAGATAAATACTAGGTGACTGGGTGAAAAAGAGGGCGGGTGTATGTGCGTGGATGAGATAAATACTAGGTGACTGGGTGAAAAAGAGGGCTGGTGTATGTGTGTGGATGAGATAAATACTAGGTGACTGGGTGAAAAAGAGGGCGGGTGTATGTGCGTGGATGAGATAAATACTAGGTGACTGGGTGAAAAAGAGGGCGGGTGTATGTGCGTGGATGAGATAAATACTAGGTGACTGGGTGAAAAAGAGGGCGGGTGTATGTGCGTGGATGAGATAAATACTAGGTGACTGGGTGAAAAAGAGGGCGGGTGTATGTGCGTGGATGAGATAAATACTAGGTGACTGGGTGAAAAAGAGGGCGGGTGTATGTGCGTGGATGAGATAAATACTAGGTGACTGGGTGAAAAAGAGGGCGGGTGTATGTGCGTGGATGAGATAAATACTAGGTGACTGGGTGAAAAAGAGGGCGGGTGTATGTGCGTGGATGAGATAAATACTAGGTGACTGGGTGAAAAAAAGGGCGGGTGTATGTGCGTGGATGAGATAAATACTAGGTGACTGGGTGAAAAAGAGGGCGGGTGTATGTGTGTGGATGAGATAAATACTAGGTGACTGGGTGAAAAAGAGGGCGGGTGTATGTGCGTGGATGAGATAAATACTATGGGGCCGGGTGAAAAAGAGGGCGGGTGTATGTGCGTGGATGAGATAAATACTAGGTGACTGGGTGAAAAAGAGGGCGGGTGTATGTGCGTAGATGAGATAAATACTAGGTGACTGGGTGAAAAAGAGGGCGGGTGTATGTGCGTGGATGAGATAAATACTAGGTGACTGGGTGAAAAAGAGGGCGGGTGTATGTGTGCGGATGAGATAAATACTAGGTGACTGGGTGAAAAAGAGGGCGGGTGTATTTGTGCGGATGAGATATATACTAGGTGACTGGGTGAAAAAGAGGGCGGGTGTATGTGTGCGGATGAGATGAATACTAGGTGACTGGGTGAAAAAGAGGGCGGGTGTATGTGTGCGGATGAGATGAATACTAGGTGACTGGGTGAAAAAGAGGGCGGGTGTATGTGCGTGGATGAGATAAATACTAGGTGACTGGGTGAAAAAGAGGGCGGGTGTATGTGCGTGGATGAGATAAATACTAGGTGACTGGGTGAAAAAGAGGGCGGGTGTATGTGCGTGGATGAGATAAATACTAGGTGACTGGGTGAAAAAGAGGGCGGGTGTATGTGTGTGGATGAGATAAATACTAGGTGACTGGGTGAAAAAGAGGGCGGGTGTATGTGTGTGGATGAGATGAATACTAGGTGACTGGGTGAAAAAGAGGGCGGGTGTATGTGCGTGGATGAGATAAATACTAGGTGACTGGGTGAAAAAGAGGGCGGGTGTATGTGCGTGGATGAGATAAATACTAGGTGACTGGGTGAAAAAGAGGGCGGGTGTATGTGCGTGGATGAGATAAATACTAGGTGACTGGGTGAAAAAGAGGGCGGGTGTATGTGCGTGGATGAGATAAATACTAGGTGACTGGGTGAAAAAGAGGGCGGGTGTATGTGTGCGGATGAGATAAATACTAGGTGACTGGGTGAAAAAGAGGGCGGGTGTATTTGTGTGGATGAGATATATACTAGGTGACTGGGTGAAAAAGAGGGCGGGTGTATGTGTGTGGATGAGATGAATACTAGGTGACTGGGTGAAAAAGAGGGCGGGTGTATGTGTGTGGATGAGATGAATACTAGGTGACTGGGTGAAAAAGAGGGCGGGTGTATGTGTGTGGATGAGATAAATACTAGGTGACTGGGTGAAAAAGAGGGCGGGTGTATGTGTGTGGATGAGATAAATACTAGGTGACTGGGTGAAAAAGAGTGCGGGTGTATGTGTGTGGATGAGATAAATACTAGGTGACTGGGTGAAAAAGAGTGCGGGTGTATGTGTGTGGATGAGATAAATACTAGGTGACTGGGTGAAAAAGAGGGCGGGTGTATGTGTGTGGATGAGATCAATACTAGGTGACTGGGTGAAAAAGAGGGCGGGTGTATGTGCGTGGATGAGATGAATACTAGGTGACTGGGTGAAAAAGAGGGCGGGTGTATGTGCGTGGATGAGATAAATACTAGGTGACTGGGTGAAAAAGAGGGCGGGTGTATGTGCGTGGATGAGATAAATACTAGGTGACTGGGTGAAAAAGAGGGCGGGTGTATGTGCGTGGATGAGATA
>NC_084744.1:63846423-63908923 GCF_033978785.1 Entelurus aequoreus | reverse complement strand
GTTATTTTACTTTTATATTTTTGTGGTTGAATTTAGACAGATATCTGAGTGACTGCATTGAGTACTTGAGGATCAGTCATAGACGGTTTTAGAGTGAAAAGCAAATTTTATTTTCACTCGCAGACAAAATATTGTAGTTTGGATTGTTTCCCTGGCTCTGAGGGTCTCCCGCAGGACAGTGCGGCGAAGACACAACAAACTCCCTACTTGTCTCTCATGGACACACACTTCTTGTTGTTGACTTTGGACTGATTGGCGGCTGCAACAACACCAAGGCCGCGGAACAGAGACACACGGCAGGCTTACACACACACAAAAAATATACACCACACACACATACCCCACACCCCCCATTCAACGCCCTTGACGCGAATCCCTTAGGGGTGATGGACCACTGGGCAGCGCCTGAAGAGCTGCAGCCTGCCACCGTGGCCCCCACTCCCCCCCCTCTATGGCAAGTCTCAAGTTCTATGTTGTAATATGTATATGCACTTTGCTATGGAGGTTTTTTCCCACTCCAGACTGGGCCCCCTTAGGAGCCCCTGTATTTTTTTTACTCATTCTTCCCCAGCGTTTACCTTTTTCCCATCTTTTACCTTGTGGCGACCCACCAGCGTTCCTGTTCTGTAACCTGCTGTGGGTTGTAGCTCCGGCAATAGCTAATGGCCCGCTGCTGGTGGTTGTAGCCCTGGCGCCAGCTCATGGTTGCCCGCTTTTGGTGGTTGTTGCTCCGGCGCCAGCCCGTGGCCCGCTGCTAAAGGAGTGTTAACCCGCGTCCTGCTGCGTGTGGTTGTAGCTCCGGTGCTAACCTGCGGCCTGATGCTGGGGGAGTCAGTTCTAGCATTGGCTTGCTGTTTGCGGCTGATGGTTGTAGCTCCTGTGTGAGCCTGTGACCCGTGTCGGGTTGGGTCGGCTCCGGGGCTAGCCCGATGATTGCTGCATTTTGTATAACCCAGAAGAATGGACGGGAAATTAATACTGAAATACTTTATCAATTAAAATGTATTTTATTTGTAGAAAGTGCAGACAAATTGCGACATATTCATACGACAGTAAATGGAGTGTTACTTACAAATGCCGCTGGAGTTACTGTATTGTTTGATGCAACTTGGATACAAAAAACAGTTTAGTACATTAACAACATCAACAATATTCACAGTGTTATGGTAAAAAAAATGGTATCTACCACGAGGGCCACAAAACACTGCGTTTAAAGTTGAACGTGTCTTCATATACACAATCATGACGTCATATTTACACGACCATGACACAATGTCTGAGCACAATTAGAACTTGTTAGACGCGTCACAGCTTCACTTTTCTAAACAGCTGTAGTGAAATGTTAGCTAAAATCCGTATGTGGCAACATTGCTATCCTTAAAGGGTTGAGTCAGAGTTAAAATGGTCGTGAATAAAATGGAGTTTACCCGTTTAGGCAAAGAAGGATGTCTGTTCCGACAATATGATGCATCAGTTCTTTGCGCCACGTTGCGTTCCTTTCATATTTTTGATCAATTATACGCATTGGAACACATTTAGCAGTGGATTTCGTAAGCAAGCTGCGATCCAAAGAGGAGACTTTGACTTAGAAAGACCTCTTCTGGATCTGTTGTTAAAGGCCCTTCGCCGCCATCGCCTGGTTTCCTCCGAACCCCCATGCCTCCTGATCTGGACAGGGTCTGAACCACTCGATGGTCCAGTAGAGCTTCTTTCATGCTCGTTGGTTGGACATACCCTCCCAGCATGGGACACCTTGCCGAGGCGGTGCCGACAGGCCCGGTTCGGTTAAGTATGTACATCTCGTGGCCGTGGTCGTCGCTGTACTCCTCCAGCTGTGCAAAAGTGGTGGGTCCGTCAGAGTAATCGTTCACATAGATGATGCTTTCTTCTTTGCTTGTGCAGTAGGATCCCGCTTCCTCTTTATGGTATTGCTGGTGTCGGGTGTAGATCATAATCAGCAGGAGGATAGCAGTCAGCGCCAGTAAGGAGATGCCGACCGCAATGACGGTTTGCGTGGCTGGGCCAAGAGCGCTGAAGTCCATGCTGTCTCGCTCATAAAGTGGCTCCTGGCTAACATCCGCCACCTCTGGCTGGGGGAAGGATTTAGACGAAGAAGAAACCAACGAGTGGGTGTTTAATTGAGGCCAGAATTGTGATGAATATGAGGAAGAGGACATGTTGACAGCTAAGTGAAATGTGACCCTGGCCACACCACCAGGGTTCCATGCTTCACACTCATAGCGGCCAGCATGTGCCACCGTCACATTGCTGAGGAACAGCATTCCACTGCCCAGGTCCGGGTCAAAGCTATCCCTCTCACCGCCCTCCTCTGTCCCACGCACAACCCCGTTGACTTCTCCTATCTTCTTTGCCCCACTGCTGGGTAGGGCGGTGACAGCTCCTCTAACGCCAGGCCGGAAAAGCTCTCCATTGGGACCCGTTTCTTGAACTAAGCCTCGAGGGGACAACTGGGCCTTACCGTTCGAAGACTTTTTCCAGGTCACCTGAGGCTGAGGGTATCCTGAGGCTTCACAGGAGACTCTCAGGCTCTCCCCAAGTCTGACTGTTAGATGGCTGGGCTCAAGCTGCACAACTGGGGGGATGCACACCAGGCTGTTTGGAGCCACCTCCCCCAGGCTGAGGTGGGAGAGGCGAGGTGGCTCCGAACACATCAGCCGGCGCTGCTCCGCGGTGCTTAGCAGCCGCTGCCCGTCCTCGCCGATCCATGTCCTCAGCCAGTCAAGAGCACAGTCACAACGCCAAGGATTCTCTGGAGGCAGGCAAAAGAAGTATTGGATCGAATTAACCCGATTCGGTTAAGCTGTTTTTGTCTGTGGTAATAAAAAGTGTGTCTTGCATGGATCGTGTGATCGACAGGCGGATCGGTGCGGCGTCTGCAGTGATGCGTACCCTGCATCGGTCCGTCGTGGTGAAGAAGGAGCTAAGCCAGAAGGCAAAGCTCCCAATTTACCCGTCGATCTACATTCCTATCCTCACCTATGATCATGAGCTTTGGGTTATGACTGAAGGGACATGATTACGGGTACAAGCGGTCGAAATGAATTTCCTCCGACGGGTGGCGGGTCTCTCCCTTAGAGATAGGGTGAGAAGCTGTGTCATTCAAGAGGAGCTCAAAGTAAAGCCGCTGCTCCTCCACATTGAGAAGAGCCAGATGAGGTGGTTCGGGCATCTGGTCAGGATGCCACCCGAACGCCTCCCTGGAGAGGTGTTTAGGGCGCTAAACATAACTTAAGTATTAACATAACTTAAGTATCAAAAATATCTATTTAGATTTGAAAATCGACATTAGAGCATAAAGATCTGGTATCAGTATGAACAGGGCAATAAGAAGAGCCTATAAAAATGGTCTAGAAAAGGGTTTAAAAAAATAAAACAAAAGCAAATATATGTATGCGACGTCCCACTGGGGTGAGTTTTTCCTTGCCCGTATGTGGGCTCTGTACCGAGGATGTCGTTGTGGCTTGTACAGCCCTTTGAGACACTTGTGATTTAGGGCTATATAAATAAACATTGATTGATTGATTGATGATATGCCGCTGCGCTTGCACATTACATACTTATATAGGGGGAATAACAATTTTTGGATGAGATCTCAATGATTTTGTAACTTTAAATTGGCTTCCTGTTAATGATATACATGATCTAACATAACTTAAGTATCAAAAATATCTATTTAGATTTGAAAATCGACATTAGAGCATAAAGATCTGGTATCAGTATGAACCGGGCAATAAGAAGAGCCTATAAAAAAGGTCTAGAAAAGGGTTTAAAAAAAATAAAACAAAAGCTAAGAAGTAGATGGCAATGATATATCCAATGTTTCTCCCCTTTGAGATCTTCTTTTGTTATGTGTCACTGAAGTTGAGAATGTTGCACTCATTGATTATTCCTTGAAGAAATATGTTTTTTTGTTTTGATAAAACTGTTGCTATAACAACACCCGCAATAATAAATTCTGGGCTCCCATTGTTTACCAGCTGGCAGTCACTTTGGGCACATCTAAAATGTCCTCAGCTTTTCCTTTTTGATGATTGTTTTTAAGGAGCACAATCTTCCCAGTTTGAAGCCCAGCAAGATGGATTTGTGAAATCGAAACGCCTAAATCCTTTGTAAATGGAGCAAACCGAGAATTACTTTAAATGCAGGGGATTTAATCATGTCATGAATCATATACCGCGGCAATTATATTATTGTTCTTCAAACCTGTGACTCGGAGCACCTGCAGGCTGACAAGTGGTTTGAGCGACGAGGCTCCCAAGGTATGGAGATTGTTTCTGCTGAGATCCAGAAGAGCCAGAGACGATAATCCGGACAGGGCTTTGTCTGCCAGCAGCTCTATGCTGTTTTCCTGCAAGTGGAGTTCCTGAAGGCGCTGTGCAGAGAGGGATGAATAATAATAACAAAAGATTCATAAAGAATTACCAACGTTTCACTTAGCTGTTAAAAGTATTTTTTGCTCGGACAATATACATATTCCATACCAACCTGCAACCCCCGGAAGGTGTTGTCCTGTATTCGGGTGATCTGGTTCCCTGCAAGGTAGAGGATCCGAAGGTGCTCGAGACCTCGGAACATGCCTGGGGTAACCAAATGTATGAGGTTTCCATTGAGGGCGAGCTCCAGTAGCTGGTGCTGGCTGAGGAACGCTCCTGGCTCCAGAGCCGAAATGCTGTTGTTTTGGAGGTAGAGGTAATGGAGGCTACCCAGGCGAGTCAGGTCCTGGAGACGGATCTGTACGACAGCATTGTCCTGGAGGAACAAGGTCTGTAAGGTTGGACAAAAAAATACATTGAAATACATTTGAGTTAATTCATAAAATAATTATTTATTTTCTATGGATGTTGTCATTCATCCAGAGATCATTGTAGTCTCAGGGCATTCAATCGATCACAAGTGGACTGTTCAGTTTTTTAAATTACATTTTAACGACTGTCCTTGGCATTGACAGAAGGTTTGCTCGTTGCATTGCCCATACTTGTGTTGGAGTATAAATGGTCTAGCTTCTAGACTTGATCAGACCAATCTAAGTCCATGACTCTATCTGGCCAATCTAAGTCTAAGACAACTAGATCTGACCAGTCTAAGACGACTAGATCTGTCCAATCTAAGTCTAAGACGACTAGATCCGTCCAATCTAAGTCTAAGACGACTAGATCCGTCCAATCTAAGTCTATGACGACTAGATCTGTCCAATCTAAGTCTAAGATGACTATATCTGACCAATCTAAGTCCATGACTCTATCTGGCCAATCTAAGTCTAAGACAACTAGATCTGACCAGTCTAAGACGACTAGATCTGACCAATCTAAGTCTAAGACGACTAGATCTGACCAATCTAAGTCTAAGATGACTATATCTGACCAATCTAAGTCCATGACTCTATATGGCCAATCTAAGTCTAAGACAACTAGATCTGACCAGTCTAAGACGACTAGATCTGTCCAATCTAAGTCTAAGACGACTAGATCTGTCCAATCTAAGTCTAAGACGACTATATCTGACCAATCTAAGTCTAAGACGACTATATCTGACCAATCTAAGTCCATGACTCGATCTGACTAATGTTAAGTCTAAGACTAGAGTGGTTAGAGTGTTCGCCCTGAGATCGGTAGGTTGTGAGTTCAAACCCCGGCCGAGTCATACCAAAGACTATAAATATGGGACCCATTACCTCCCTGCTTGGCACTCAGCATCAAGGGTTGGAATTGGGGGTTAAATCACCAAAAATTATTCCCGGGCGCGGCACCGCTGCTGCCCACTGCTCCCCTCACCTCCCAGGGGGTGATCAAGGGGATGGGTCAAATGCAGAGGACAAATTTCACCACACCTAGTGTGTATGGCAATCATTGGTACTTTAACTTTTTAACATCTAACCAATCTAAGTCTAAGACGACTAGATCTGACCAATCTAAGTCTAAAACTAGATCTGACCAATCTAAGTCTAAGACTAGATCTGACCAATCTAAGTCCATGACTCGATCTGACCAATCTAAGTCTAAGACTAGATCTGACCAATCTAAGTCTAAGACGACTCGATCTGACCAATCTAAGTCCATGACTCGATCTGACCAATCTAAGTCTAAGACAAAATCTGACCAAAGCTGACCCATCTAGGTCTAAGACGACTAAATCTGACCAATTAAGTCTAAGACGACTAGATCTGTCCAATCTAAGTCTAAGACGACTGTATCTGACCAATCTAAGTCCATGACTTGATCTGACTAATGTTAAGTCTAGGACTAGAGTGGTTAGAGTGTTTGTCCTGAGATCGGTAGGTTGTGAGTTCAAACCCCGGCCGAGTCATACCGAAGACTATAAAAATCGGACCCATTACCTCCCTGCTTGGAACTCAGCATCAAGGGTTGGAATTGGGGGTTAAATCACCAAAAATGATTCCCGGGCGTGGCCACCGCTGCTGCTCACTGCTCCCCTCACCTCCCAGGGGGTGATCAAGGGGATGGGTCACATGCAGAGGACAAATTTCACCACACCTAGTGTGTGTGGCAATCATTGGTACTTTAACTTTTTAAGATCTGACCAATCTAAGTCTAAGACGACTAGATCTGACCAATCTAAGTCTAAAACTAGATCTAAACAATCTAAGTCTAAGACTAGATCTGACCAATCTAAGTCCATGACTCGATCTGACCAATCTAAGTCTAAGACTAGATCTGACCAATCTAAGTCTAAGGCGACTCGATCTGACCAATCTAAGTCCATGACTCGATCTGACCAATCTAAGTCTAAGACGACTTGATCTGACCAATCTAAGTCCATGACTCGATCTGACCAATCTAAGTCTAAGACAAGATCTGACCAAAGCTGACCCATCTAGGTCTAAGACGACTAAATCTGACCAATCTAAGTCTAAGACGACTAGATCTGTCCAATCTAAGTCTAAGACGACTGTATCTGACCAATCTAAGTCCATGACTCGATCTGACTAATGTTAAGTCTAAGACTAGAGTGGTTAGAGTGTTTGTCCTGAGATCGGTAGGTTGTGAGTTCAAACCCCGGCCGAGTCATACCGAAGACTATAAAAATCGGACCCATTACCTCCCTGCTTGGCACTCAGCATCAAGGGTTGGAATTGGGGGTTAAATCACCAACAATGATTCCCGGGCGCGGCACCGCTGCTGCCCACTGCTCCCCTCACCTCCCAGGGGGTGATCAAGGGGATGGGTCAAATGCAGAGGACAAATTTCACCACACCTAGTGTGTGTGGCAATCATTGGTACTTTGACTTTTTAAGATCTGACCAATCTAAGTCTAAGACGACTCGATCTGACCAATCTAAGTCTAAAACTAGATCTAAACAATCTAAGTCTAAGACTAGATCTGACCAATCTAAGTCCATGACTCGATCTGACCAATCTAAGTCTAAGACTAGATCTGTCCAATCTAAGTCTAAGACGACTTGATCTGACCAATCTAAGTCCATGACTCGATCTGACCAATCTAAGTCTAAGACAAAATCTGACCAAAGCTGACCCATCTAGGTCTAAGACGACTAAATATGCACATTCACCGAACCCTTCTTTAGTGCAAAATAAAATGTTTTTTTTCCAAATTCAAGAAAAATTTATGTTTTTTTTACTGGTGCACAAAATGAACATCACCTTGTTCAAAGAACAAAACCAACACAGTGCGTGAACTCACAACAAATTACACACCTTACCATGAATTGATTAACGTGGACCCCGACTTAAACAAGTTGAAAAACGTATTCGGGTGTTACCATTTAGTGGTCAATTGTACGGAATATGCACTGTACTGTGTAAACTGTACTGGGTTTTCTCTTCCTTTGCAATCTGCTAGTAAAAGTTTCAATCCATCAATCAAACGGAAAATTAGAGGGAACATTGTTTGGGGGTATCCATAATACGGGAGAAGTTTTTATTTACACGATAAGTCGGATGTGTCTTTGCCTCCGTGGCGGAGGCTCTGCCGAACCCCTGAGGCCGACTCACCGAACCCCTAGGGTTCGATCGAACCCAGGTTAAGAACCACTGCTCTAAACAATCACACAGTTGCAGTAAAAGTTGGGGGCACCCAAGACTTGCTTTTAAAAATCACTAAATATGTACTTTGTTGTCATTGTACCCTGGAAAAAAGATCTGTTCAAATGACTGCCAAAGTAATATGACATCTGAACAATTACTAACGGACTTAATGACTCAAATGCTAATGGTGTATTTTATAACCAAAGTAGCAATCCTAGCCACTGTGAGCAGGCTTTCGGGGGCCGTACTTATCAAGCTTCTTAGAGTGCCATTTTACACTTAAGTCCTGAGAATTTGCGAAATTTAGTCCTACTCTCAAACTTAAGAATAACAGCTTTTTATCAACGTTCTTAAGTCTAAGAATCACTCCTACTCTCCACGATATTTAAGAGACCTTCAGAGGTGTCTTAAGTGGTTAGGAGTTGCCAGCAGGGGATGGCACTGAGGCGAGAGAGACGTGCGCGAACGTTCAGGGAACGGAACAATGTTTTTTTTTTTTTTGATGACGAGCAGCTGATCAAACGGTATCGTTTAGACAGAGCGGATATTATTTTTGTCACAGATTTAATACTTTTTGATTCCTTGTTGATTTCTGCACGTGTCTGCAGTGGGCTAGTATATATAGAGCCACCCACACCAGTTGCCTAATTAATGAATTGGAAAGAAAATGTTATGACAGTAGCGTATGTGTGTGGCCGTGAGGTGAGTGACGTCAGTGAGTGTGTGGGCGAGAGAAGAGAGGGAGCGGTAGCGTGAGCGCCGGCGGGGACTAGTTTGTTTTGTATTATTTTGTAGTTTATTGTCAAAATATACACTCCCATTGTCCACTTAAATATTTCCAAGATATTTCTTTATTCTTAGACAACGGATTCCATTCCGTGATTGGTCATTTCTATGGACACAGAAATGACGTCACCTAAAATTCCGTTTACGGCACATAGTAATGTCGTAATTCAGCTCTGAGTGTGACACTTAAGATTCAGTCCTACACTTCGCTGAAAGTGTGAGTAAGACGCTTGATAACTAACTTTTAAGTGCAGCTTTCAGCGAAGAATTTATTTACTCTTAAGTCAACTCTTAGCAGACTTCTTAGGAGTAATTCTAAGAAGCTTGATAAGTATGGCCCCAGATCTTTAGAGTGCATTGATATATGGTTCCAATGTTTTGTGGCTTGGCAGAGGTGCTCTCTAGTTGTCTGTCTTCTTGTCATTGGGCTCTCATGCCAAAATGCAAAGCAGTCCGAGCGGCGTGAACATTTAACAAATATTGCGAGACTGAAGACAACAACTCCCTAAGCAGCGATGAATAATGCATGGCCGCTATTTCCTAGATTAATCGTACGTTGCACTCGTCGTTTGATTTTTTCCATTTTTTTTTTTCTTCCCAAAACTTAAAAGGAGGGCCATGGGATAAAGTGCAATAAACAAGACAGACTTAATGACTGAGGTTAATGGAAGGAATTATTCCAGACATGGTTCCATCAATATTCATGAGCCGCACTAAGCCCCAGCCTGACCCCATGAAGAGAATACGAGGTGATGTTAAACATCTTCTTGACAGATGATCAGAGGGTCACTTTCTGAGCACGGATGAATCATTGCCCTCTCCCCGAGGCTTACATCCGAGCGGGTCGCTCCAAAATGATTAACCACAATCGTTTCCCTCTAATAGGCCGGAATGGATCACGCAGAGGGCGGTACGGTAGTAGTGGTTCACACTGAGGAGACTGGGTTAGAGTCTTTGCCTGGAGAACATGCTAGAGCCTCATCCGAGACTCCGACTGAGGTTAATAGGTGTGACCGCGACTGGTTATTTGGTAAACCTCACTCCATAACACCTTAAGAGCTCCGGTTGTTAGGAGGACCCAGGTTGGAGCCCCTGGCAGAAGGATAGTAGGGACTGGACCAGGCCACGCCATTGACTGGTGACCAGTCCAGAGTGAAGTCAGGAGATGATGAGAACAAGCAGTATACAGTGGTGGTCCAAAGTGTACATAGACTTGTAAAGAACATCATGTCATGGCTGTCTTGAGTTTCCGATCATTTCTACAACTCTTTATTTTTTTGTGATAGAGTGATTGGAGCACATACTTGTTGGTCACAAAATAACATTCATGAAGTTTGGTTCTTTTATGAATTTATTCAAATCTGCTGGGTCAAAGGTATACATACAGCAATGTTGATATTTGCTTACATGTCCCTTAATAATAATAATAATAATAATATATTTTATTTGTAAAAAAGCACTTTACATTGAGTAAACAACCTCAAAGTGGTACAGTGTATTAAAAAATAAATAAATAAAAAGATAATAATATTAATAAAACATTTTAATAAATAAAAAATAGGACAGCCAAATAGCTAAAACTAGTATGCATATATATATATATATATATATATATATATATATATATATATATATATATATATATATATATATATATATATATATATATATATATATATATATATATATATATAAGCTTTTTTAAAAAGAAGGGTTTTTAAGCCTTTTTTAAAAGCATTCACAGTCTGTGGTGTCCTCAGGTGGTCAGGGAGGGCGAACCCTTGGCAAGTTTCACTGCCATAAGGCGCTTTTGGTAGCCATCCACAAGCTTCTGCTTGAATTTTTGACCACTCTTCTTGACAAAATTGGTGCAGTTCAGCTAAATGTGTTAATTTTCTGACACGGACTTGTTTCTTCAGCATTGTCCACACGTTTAAGGGTTAGATTTTGGGAAGGCCATTCTAAAACATTAATTCTAGCCTTAATTTTGGCATTTCTTTACCACTTTTGACGTGTGTTGGGGGTCATTGTCCTGTTGGAACACCCAACTGCGCCCAAGACCCAACCTCCGGGCTGATGATTTTAGCTTGTCCTGAAGAATTTGGAGGTAATCCTCCTTTTTCATTGTCCCATTTACTCTCTGTAAAGCAGCAGTTCCATTGGCAGGCAAAACAGGCCCAGAGCATAATACTACCACCACCATGCTTGACGGTAGGAATGGTGTTCCTGGGATTAAAAACCTCACCTTTTCTCCTCCAAACATATTGCTGGGTATTGTGGCCAAACAGCTCCATTTTTGTTTCATCTGACCACAGAACTTTCCTCCAGACGGTCTTATCTTTGTCCACGTGATGCCCAAACACACGTCAAAAAGTGGTAAAGGAATGGCTAAATCAGGCTAGAATGAAGGTTTTAGAACGGCCTTCCCAAAGTCCTGACTTAAACGTGTGGACAATGCTGAAGAAACAAGTCCATGTCAGGAAAACCAACACATTTAGCTGAACTGCACCAATTTTGTCAAGAGGAGCGGTCAAAAATTCAAGCAGAAGCTTGTGGATGGCTACCAAAAGCGCCTTATGGCAGTGAAACTTGCCAAGGGTTCGCCCTCCCTGACCACCTGAGGGTACCACAGACTGTGAATGCTTTTTATTTATTTATTTTTTTTAAATTATTATTATTATTATTATTATCATCACCTTTTTATTTGTATTTTTTTTAATACACTAGCACTTTGAGGTTGTTTACTCAATGTAAAGTGTTTTTTTTACAAATAAAATATATTATTATTATTAAGGGACATGTAAGCAAATATTAACATTGCTGTATGTATACTTTTGACCCAGCACATTTGCTCACATTTTCAGTAGACCCATAATAAATTCATAAAAGTGTCAGAAAAATTTCATCAAAGTTTCAGAAAAATGTTATGTAAATTATCTGGTTCTCTGGCTTCCCAGTCAACAGACGAAAGCTGTCTTTGTTGCACCAAGCCAAAGGCTTGGAAAATTCCGCTGTGTACGACAGGAGGAGACGGGAGGGGTTATCTATCGTCATCCAAGACCTGCCCAAGCTCGATCCAGGACCAGTCCAAGCCCGAGGCATCTTTTTCTTTTGTGTTAATGTGACCGAAAAGATTGGCTGTTTACATACCCCCCATTCTTTTAGAAACAGCTGTTGTTATGTAAACAGGGAACATACTTGCCAACCTTGAGACCTTCGAATTCGGGAGATGGGGGGGCGGGGTTTGGTGGTAGCGGGGGTGTATATTGTAGCGTCCTGGAAGAGTTAGTGCTGCAAGGTGTTCTGGGTATTTGTTCTGTTGGGTTTATGTTGTGTTACGGTGCGGATGTTCTCCTGTAATGTGTTTGTCATTCTTGTTTGGCGTGGGTTCACAGTGTGGCACATATTTGTAACAGTGTTAAAGTTGTTTATACGGTCACCCTCAGTGTGACCTGTATGGCTGTTGATCATGTATGCGTTGCATTCGCTTGTATGTGTATAAAAACCGTAGATATAATGTGATTGGGTGGGCACGCTGTTTGAATGGTGGAAAAGCGGACCTGGCAACAAGTTGTACAGGACGTAAAAGGCAGTGCCTTTAAGGCACGTTCCCAAAATTGTTTACCGGCTGAAAATCGGGGAGAAATTCGGGAGAATGGTTGCCCCGGGAGATTTTCGGGAGGGGCGCTGAAATTCGGGAGTCTCCCGGGAAAATCGGGAGGGTTGGCAAGTATAATAAATTCATAAAAGAAGCAAACTTCATGAATGTTTTTTTGTGACCAACAAGTATGTGCTCCAATCACTTTTTATCACAGAAAAATAAGAGTCGTAGAAATGATTGTAAACTCAAGACAGCCATGACATGATGTTCTTTACAAGTGTACGTACACTTTTGATCGTGACTCTATATAGAAAATGGACGGATGGATCACAAACATGTCGATGGAAAATAAATCACTGATACGCTGGTGGAGGTCAGTAGTGATCTGAACTACTCACTGACCTCAGTGAAGGAAGGGACATCCTGGGGGATTCCTTTGACTCCAAGAGAGCCGCACTCCACCGTCAGACTGTAGCAGCGGCAACCGGAGGGACAGCCCAGCGACGGTTTGGAGACGAACGCCAGAAAGATGGGGGCAAGTGTGGACAGCCACAAGGGGGCCATGGTTGTTGCAGAACTTGAGAAACCAAAGCAGAGAAAGAAGAAGCATAAATATTATGCATCAAATTCAGTTAAATTAATGCTTTTTTGTCTGGAGAAACCAGCAAATTGAACAATAGAATAGCTTTTGGTAAGACGTGTGAGTTAAAAAAAAGGGGCATGAGAGTATAAAAGTCTGCATAAAATACCTTCTATGTACACGCAACGTCTTGCTGAAATAATCAGGGGCGTCCATAATAACGTTGCTTGGATGGCAACATGTGTTGCTCCAAAACCTGTATGTACCTTTCAGCATTTATGGTGCCTTCACAGATGTGTAAGTTACCTATGCCTTGGGCACTAATACACCCCCATACCATCACACATGCTGCCTTTTCCACTTTGCGCCTAGAACAATCCGGATGGTTCTTTTCCTCTTTGGTACGGAGGACACCACGTCCACAGTTTCCAAAAACAAGTAGAAATATGGACTCGTCAGACCACAGAACACTTTTCCACTTTACATCAGTCCATCTTAGATGAGCTCGGGCCCAGCGAAGCAGGCAGCGTTTCTGGGTGTTGTTGATAAATGGCTTTCGCTTTGCATAATAGTGTTTTAACTTGCACTTACATATGTAGCAACGAACTGTAGTTACTGGCAGTGGTTTTCAGAAGTGTTCCTGAGCCCATGTGGTGATGTCCTTTACACGCTGATGACGGTTTTTGATGCAGTACCGCCTGAGGGATCCAAGGTCCGTAATATCATGGCTTACGTGCAGTGATTTCTCCAAATTCTCTGAACCTTTTGATGATATTACAGACTGTAGGTGGTGAAATCCCGAAATTCCTTGCTATAGCTGGTTGAGAAATGTTGTTGTTAAACTGTTGGACAATTTCCTCACGCATTTGTTCACACGGTGGTGACCCTCGCCCCATCCTTGTTTGTGAATGACTGAGCGTTTCACGGAAGCTGCTTTTATACCCAATCATGGCACCCACCTGTTCCCAATTAGCCCGTTCGCCTGTGGGATGTTCCAAATAAGTGTTTGATGAGCATTCCTCAACTTTCTGTCTTTTTTGCAAAAAAATAACAATGTTTTCCAGTTCGAATGTTAAGTATCTTGTCTTTGCAGTCTATTCAATTGAATATAAGTTGAAAAGGATTTGCAAATCATTGTATTCTGTTTTTATTTACCATTTACACAACGTGGCAACTTCACTGCTTTTGGGGTTTGTATGATATTAAATTGTTTAAAAAGGCGAACTTTGAAGAACAATAGCCAGGGGAAAGACTCGCATTTGTCAGCAGTCGGTCTTGAAATAATATTACTACAACCCGACGTTTCTGTTTGACTTCTGCAAAACGTACTCACACTATTAACAATGGCATAATATCTATTAAGTTACACCGTGTCACGGCCCTGACGAGCGCACCGCGGGCCACGCCCACCGGCGCTCTCTCTCCGCGGCGGGCGTGCCTCCTCGCGCCTGCAGACAATCTGCGCACCTGCCTGGGATGAGCGAGCTGCCTTCATAAGCCGGCACAACCTGCCACCCCGCGCCGGAATATAACCTTCTGTTCGAGTACAGTTAAGCCACGTCCTGCTTGATGCAATCCAGCGCTCTCCGTGTTGGCCCCTCCGCGTTTTCTTGTGTCGACCCCGCAGTACCCTCCGTCGCCTTGAAAGTGAGCTGTGCGTCTCACTTTCCCCTGGATCTCCCTCTGATTTCAGACTGCCTCCCTCGATCCTTGACTTCCCCCGCTTTCGACTCGGACCTGTAGACTTGTCTCTCCCCTGGACTTCCTCGTCTCTCGTTCAACACTTACGGTAACACTCAACAGCTAATCTACACACTTAGTGTTACACCATACACACTCTTGGATTTTGTCACACTCCATTTCCTTAGTTAATATATCTAGTATTGTTTGATTATTATATATATATCATTATATATATATATAATAAAATACTTAGAGCTATACTGCCCTCTAGTGTCTGTGTTGTCATCTCCCCTCTGTAAACCATAACACACCGTGGTTGTATACGACCATGCTTTTCTAGTTATTTTATCTAATTCATTTAATTGGATTGTGCCCACAGTATGTCTTCAGGGAGTGTATATGTCAGCTGTGTTGATGTTTATGAAATGGCAAAACAGTGTGGTCTCTTTTTAATGAAATATTGCCTGGTGGAACGGCAACAGCTTCTATTATGGCCTCCAATTAATTACAAAAAAATGTGATTAAAAGAATTGTTTTTCCACAAGGATGTAATTCCTTGTCTTTTTTTAATGCATACATAAACATACTCTCCCGCTTGGGTTCCTCACTTTATCTTTGGAGGACACAATCATGAACGTGTGCAAACTGTGATTTCATTGTGCACTTTGTTTGGAGAACAAACGTTTTTCTGGTTCAACTCGCAGGGAGAAACAACACCGGGTTCAGTTTTTACCACTCAGACGTGTTCACACCAAAACAAAACCTCCGGCAGTAGCCGGCTTCAATCTAATTTCCTGATCAAAAAACATCAGCGCTGGCTGCCGGCTGCATGCTCTTGGAGCATCCTCCTTTGATTTCGGCTCATCACTGAGCAGCTTTTTCATGGTCTTGCTTGGAATTTGTACACAGCTCAAGGGGGGCGGGGGGGTTATTGTTCCCTTCAAATGTTCACATCAAAATAGCCTTGGACTCACTGTTTGGTTCCCTGGCGCCCAGCAGCAAATCTCACCAAGTTATGCAAGGTTGCAGCTATAACACATGTTGATCTATCACCTTGAGACGGTCAATAACAAAATGACAGCAAATGGGGTTATTGTGCCCAGCTTCATGATCAGGTCTACCATTGATTTAATCTCTGTATCACACTGTTATAAACCATACATACAGTCGTGGTCAAACGTTTACACACAATTGTAAAGAACATAATGTCACGGCTGTCTTGAGTTTCCAATCATTTCTACAACTCTTACTCCCTGAAATGCGAAAAAAACACTTCTGCTCTGCTTGTACAAGGGTTGACGAACAAGATTTCTCTACAGAATCTCCTCTCTGGTCAACAAAAGCACCCTTAAGATTCTAGCGGGAACTCTCATTCAACCCTTTTTCGACTAAGCATGCACCTCCAAAACCCTCAAATCAAGACTCCAAACACAAGGGTTGACGAACAAGATTTCTCTACAGAATCTCCTCTCTGGTCAACAAAAGCACCCTGAAGATTCTAGCGGGAACTCTCATTCAACCCTTTTTCGACTAAGCATGCACCTCCAAAACCCTCAAATCAAGACTCCAAACATCCCCAGAACAAGCTAGTCAGGTTACTTCTAGACCTCCACCCCAGATCACACCTCACTCCTACCCACTTCTCCAAAGTGGGCTGGCTCAGGGTGGAGGACAGAGTAAAACAACTTGCACTGAGCCTAGTCTATAAAATCCGCTACACGTCCCTGATACCGAAATACATGTCAAACTACTTCTATAACGTAAATGACCGCCATAACCACAACACCAGGGGGAGCTCCACAAACCACGTCAAACCCAGATTCCGATCTAAAAAAGGTCTTAACTCATTGTCCTTCTATGCCACATCAATATGGAATGCACTCCCAACAGGTGTAAAAGAAAGTGCATTTCTATCCTCATTCAAAACCACACTAAAAGAACACCTCCAGGCAGCTACAACCCTAGCCCAACCCCCTCCCCCCACCACATACCACCTCCCCGGTTTGTAAATAATCAAATGTATATACTTGTTCTTATGCTTTCTGAGCTCACTATGTTCACCGCTCGCTATACATATCCCACCAAGTGAGACCTACACTGTTTCAATGTCCATTTCTCAGATTATACAATTGTTGATGACTGAAGTATGCTGATATCAACCCAACCCAACCCCCTCCGCATCCCACCCCCCGCATTGTAAATAATGTCATTCATTCCATGTTTATACTCTGATGATTAACTTGTGTGATGCCTGTATTAGGCTGATAGTATATATTTGTACCATGAATTGATTAACGTGGACCCCGACTTAAACAAGTTGAAAAACTTATTCGGGTGTTACCATTTAGTGGTCAATTGTATGGACTATGTACTGTACTGTGCAATCTACTATTAAAAGTTTCAATCAATCAATCAATTGATATGGCACGTAGATCGAGCACTTTGCCTTCTATCTTAGCTCTCTCTTCACCAGAACAGTTCGGTACAATGACTACATTACTGCGGAGGCTGCGCCAATTCGCCTGTCAATCTCACACTGCGGCCTTCCCTAACTTATGAGCAACAGAAATTTGAACTCCTTCACCTGGACCAAAACCTCAAATCCAATGCAATGGGAGCCATCAACCTATTTAGGGAAGAGACCCGTAGCCTTTAAATTGGGGCGGCTGAGTCTCATCCCAGAAGCTTCACGCTCAACTATGAATCCGAGTAAATGCTGTAGGTCACTGGTTGATAAGGACATCAGGACCTAGCAATTGTCCATAAAGGTAATAGAGAACTGGTGAAAATGGGTAGCCTGGGCGTAGGCCAACGTTCACCGTGAACAGGCTCGACTTACTCCCTGAAATGCGAAAAACGCTTCTGCTCTGCTTGTACAAGGGTTGAATGGCACGTAGTGATCGCACTTTTGATTATAAAACGATAAATCATTCAGTCCTAGCGGGTCCCCACACAATGAAGGTGCGAATGAGTGTAAATGTTGTCTCTCTCTATATAGTGATTGACTGCCGATCAGTCCGGCGTCCAGTCTGCCTTTTGCCTGAAGTCAGTTGGGATAAATTGCAGCTCTCCGTGACCCTGAACAGCATAAGTGATAGAAAATGGAAGGGTGGAAAAAAATGGAAGACAAAACCTCGCCAAAGAAAAAGCAGATGCTTACAGAACACAATGTGAACTGAGACCACGTTGTCCCATTTCTGCATGTAAAATAGTCTGCCCTGGAACGACAATTAATACAAAGTATTCAAGTCTTATTAGGGTGACTACCGAAGGGATTCTTGGCCTCAATTAAATTATGCGTTATTAATATTCACATTTGAATGTGAACTCTTCAGACTCATCATATTCATACTCATTAAACTGACATGAAACTTGTCTTGTGTAGAGTGTTTTAATAACCTAGACCACCAATGATATAGCCCATATTTCAGTGTGGTGACGCCAGACTATTAAGATAGTGAGCAATGGACGGGATGTTAATATTGCATGTTATATTTAGAGAGCATTTACGAGGCTAGGCTATCATGATTAATTCAATGTGGTCTACATAAACTGTTCAGTCATCAGCGACCCTTCTAAACAAAGCCAGGAAAAGAGCTCCACACGAGAATAGAAAGGACGTGCGTACCTAACGTATTGTATTGGTAAGACAAAGCCCAGAAATTTTATTTTTAGCTCAGGTTCTTGACTGTCATTGATTTTTAGTCTGTTTCCTTCAGTAAAAGTATTTTAATTAGTTTGACTGATAGAGAGGAGATCATAGACGCTTGCATGTTGCAGGCTAGGAAAATACACAGAAGAAGACGTACAGCCTGATAAAAAGTTTTAGCTGAACCATCCCATCTATCATTCTTCCGCTTATCCGAGGTCTGGTCGCGGGGGCAGCAGCCTAAGCAGGGAAGCCCAGACTTCCTTCTCCCCAGCCACTTCGTCCAGCTTCTCCCGGGGGATCCCGAGGCGTTCCCAGGCCAGCCGGGAGACGTAGTCTTCCCAACGTGTCCTGGGTCCCGGTCGGACGTGCCCTAAACACCTCCCTAGGGAGGCGTCCGGGTGGCATCCTGAGCAGTTGCCCGAACCACCTCATCTGGCTCCTCTCCATGTGGAGGAGCAGCGGCTTTACTTCGAGATCCTCCCGGATCTTCTCACCATATCTCTAAGGGAGAGACCCGCCACCCGGCGGCGGAAACTCATTTCGGCCGCTTGTACTCGTGTGATCTTGTCCTTTCGGTCATGACCACAGGTGAGGATGGGAACGTAGATCGACCGGTAAATTTAAGAGCTGTGCCTTCCGGCTCAGCTCCTTCTTCACCACAATGAATGGATACAGCATCCGCATTACCGAAGATGCCGCACCGATCCGCCTGTCGATCTCACGACCAGCTCTTCCCTCACTCGTGAACAAGACTCCGAGGTACTTGAAGTCATCCACTTGGGGCAAGATCTCCTCCCCAACCCGGAGATGGCACTCCACCATGGACTTGGACTTGGAGGTACTGATTCCCATCCAATTTGCTTCACACCTAACCATCGCATCGATCCATTTTCTACGCCGAACATCAAAGACAGATCCATCCTATAGGTAAACATTTTTTATTTATAGCAGTTTGTGTTCTTCCACAAACAGAAAAAACTAAAACAATAAACCATTTGCCAATGACAATGTTTCTGTAATCAATAAAACTCCAACATGTTCTTAGCGCTCTCTCCCGTTTCCGATTAACTCCCGATTTAACACTCATCTTTTGTCATGCCGATGCGAGGATTTAAGTGTTGAGAGGTCAATTTGTTCATTTCGGTCTGAGTAATCCCCTGCGGTACAGGAATAATCTGCTGTGCTTGTTAGCTAAGCTGCTCTCGGCACTGTAGATGTGTTCACCAGCCAGAGGCCTTTGTTGTTTGCTTTTAAAACAAGGTCAGCGGTACGTCTCCACCGACAGTGTGAAAATGTAATAGGATGATTCGAGCTTAATGTTGTGGACTTAGATCTGTGTTAAAAGCAACGACCAGAACATTTGGCGGGAGTTGTTAGTCCACAAATGCCACGGACAATTTAAGTAACAGTTCATCCGGACGTTTTCATATACATCTTGCATTGGACACCAGAATTGTTTTGTATTTGTGTGTTTGAATTACCCTAAATATACAGTCGCGATTAAAAGTTTACATACACTTGTAAAGAACATAATGTCATAGCCAGCAATGTTAATATTTGGTTACATGTCCTTTGGCAAGTTTCACTGCAATAAGGCGCTTTTGGTAGTCATCCACAAGCTTCTGCTTGAATTTTTGACCACTCCTCTTGACAAAATTGGTGCAGTTCAGCTAAATGTGTTGCTTTTCTGACATGGACTTGTTTCTTCAGCATTGTCCACACGTTTAAGTCAGGACTTTGGGAAGGCCATTCCAAAACCTTCATTCTAGCCTGATTTAGCCATTCCTTTACCACTTTTGACGCATGTTTGGGGCATA
The DNA here is from genome assembly GCF_033978785.1 of Entelurus aequoreus. Lineage (NCBI taxonomy): Eukaryota > Metazoa > Chordata > Actinopteri > Syngnathiformes > Syngnathidae > Entelurus > Entelurus aequoreus. Next base: position 63,888,780 of record NC_084744.1, on the reverse strand, counting down.
CTTGTTGGAGTATGGGGGTTACGGGGTTTGGTGGTAGCGGGGGTGTATATTGTAGCCCGGAAGAGTTAGGGCTGCAAGGGATTCTGGGTATTTGTTCTGTTGTGTTTATGTTGTGTTACGGTGCGGATGTTCTCCCGAAATGTGTTTGTCATTCTTGTTTGATGTGGGATCACAGTGTGGCGCATATTTGTAACTGTGTTAAAGTTGTTTATACGGCACCCTCAGTGTGACCTGTATGGCTGTTCATCAAGTATGTCTCGCAGACACTTACGTGTGTCTGTAGAAGCCGCATACAACATGTGACTGGGCCGGCACGCTGTTTGTATGGAGAAAAAGCGGACGCGACGACAGGTTGTAGAGGACGCTAAAGGCAGTGCCATCACGGCACGCCCTCAATATTGTTGTCCGGATGAAAATCGGGAGAAATTCGGGAGAATGGTTGCACTGGGAGATTTTCGGGAGGGGCACTGAAATTCAGGACTCTACCAGAAAAATCGGGAGGGTTGGCAAGTATGGTTTGGGGTCATTGGGCCCCATTCAGCAATAAGTTCCTAAAATTTCCTCTCATCTTTCTTCCCAAGTGATTTCCTAAGAGGAGTCCATTGAAATTCATGACGTGTTCTTAAACGGCCAAATTGTTCCCACTAGCTGTTCTTAAGTTGCTGAATGCCAAATGGTTAGCGTGTGCGTGTCTGTCATAATTTGCATATAAACACGCCCTTATTTCCCCAATATGCATAGGTAAACACCCTTAATTCCGTAATGTGCATAGGTAAACACCCTTAATTCCCCATATAAGGGCACAATTCCGGCGGAAAAGCAAGAAAACACAAACAGATTACAGCAGAGAAATTAGTATTATCCCGCGGGGGAAATACATAATGTCAAAAACGTAAGTCTATCTATCTATCTATCTATCTATCTATCTATCTATCTATCTATCTATCTATCTATCTATCTATCTATCTATCTATCTATCTATCTATCTATCTATCTATCTATCTATGATATTATTGTAACATTGGACAATAAAAGTAAGGGAACTTGTCACACTTAAGAACAAATAGGCCACTCTAAGAGTGCTCTGGAGCACCCGTAGATTTTGTTCTTACCTACAAACAAATCCCAGCTAAGAAAACATTGGTGAATACAAAAATCTCCTTAAAAACTTCCTAAGTGGGCCTAAGAACACCATTTGTTCTTAAGAAAGGTTGCTGAATGGGGCCCATTGTCCTGTTGGAACACCCAACTGCGCCCAAGACCCAACCTCCGGGCTGATGATTTTAGGTTGTCCTGAAGAATTTGGAGGTAATCCTCCTTTTTCATTGTCCCATTTACTCTCTGTAAAGCACCAGTTCCATTGGCAGCAAAACAGGCCCAGAGCATAATACTACCACCACCATGCTTGACGGTAGGTATGGTGTTCCTGGGATTAAAAGCCTCACCTTTTGTTCTCCAAACATATTGCTGGGTATTGTGGCCAAACAGCTGAATTTTTGTTTCATCTGACCACAGAACTTTCCTCCAGAAGGTCTTATCTTTGTCCATGTGATGTCAGATGAACCAAAAATGGAGCTGTTTGGCCACAATACCCAGCAATATGTTTGGAGGAGAAAAGGGGAGGACTTTAATCCCAGGAACACCATGCTTATAGTCAAGCATGGTGGTGGTAGTATTATGCTCTGGGCCTGTTTTGCTGCCAATGGAACTGGTGCTTTAAAGAGAGTAAATGTGTCAGGTTATAACACCGATGACATTATTATTAATCAGACAAGAAGCAAGGAATCATGCAGAGACAGAGTTCAACTTAGCTCATGAGAAGACACGTGTTTTGGGCTGTATTCTAGTTACAGATCCAAACTACGTTCTAAAAGTCCAGCCCGCGTGCTTCCTCTAATTATTTGGAAGGTCCCTGTTACATCACTGAAGCTGTCGCTGAGGGAAGGGGGTAATCTGGACAACTCCAGTTAGACACAATATATGATTATACAAAAATGCAAATGTGTTGACGCTGGTGATATCGCCTTGTCTCTGCTCTGTGTGCGTGACGGCGGTGTTCGGCCTTGGCAGTCAGCAGGCCGAGTCTGGACACAACACTGATAGAGCAGCTTTGCACAGAAACAAAAATCTAACTTGAGCACAATAGCTACTAACTATAGCAACGGACTTTAAGCATACTAAAGTTGTGTGATAACTTTACACATAATTATTCTAACAAAATGGGACAATGAAAAAGGAGGATTACCTCCAAATTCTTCAGGACAAGCTAAAATCATCAGCCCGGAAGTTGGGTTTTGGGCGCAGTTGGGTGTTCCAACAGGACAATGACCGCAAACACACCTCAAAAGTAGTAAAGGAATGGCTAAATCAGGCTAGATCGAAGGTTTTAGAATGGCCTTACCTAAGTCCTGACTTTAACGTGTGGACAATGCTGAAGAAACAAGTCCATGTCAGAAAAACCAACACATTTAGCTGAACTGCGCCAATTTTGTCAAGAGGAGTCGTCAAAAATTCAAGCAGAAGCTTGTGGATGGCTACCAAAAGCGCCTTATTGCAGTGAAACTTGCCAAGGGACATGTAAGCAAATATTAACATTGCTGTATGTATACTTTTGACCCAGCACATTTGCTCACATTTTCAGTATATCCATAATAAATCCATAAAAGTGTCAGAAAAATTGTATGTACATTATCAAAAAACTGTCCGTTCTCTGGCTTCCCAGTGAACAGACGAAAGCTGTCTTTGTTGCACCAAGCCAAAGGCTTGGAAAATTCCACTGTGTATGATAGGAGGAGACGGGAGGGGTTATCTATTGTCATCCAAGACCTGCCCATGCTCGATCCAGGACCAGTCCAAGCCCGAGGCATCTTTTTCTTTTGTGTTAATGTGACCAAAAACAATGGCTGTTTATCCTTTAGAAACAGCTGCTGTTATGTAAACAGGGAAAGTCCAAATAAAAAGAGGTGGCGTACAATCTTTCGCCAGCGCGTGGGCGACACCGTAACAATTTACAGGTCAACACGTTTCTCCTCAATTGAGCCAAATTGAATCCTGTCTCTGTTTAATCCCTTGCTTCTTGTCTCGTTTAATAGGTGTCATCAGTCTTTGAACCTGACAAAAAGAAGCAAACTTCATGAATGTTTTTTTGTGACCAACAAGTATGTGCTCCAATCACTCTATCACAAAAAAATAAGAGTTGTAGAAATGATTGGAATCAATGACGTCTGAGAGCACACTTGTCAGCCTTCGGACAGAAGCCAAGTTCACATCTGTCGAGTTGCCCCGGTCTGCCTCGCCGGTTGCTATGGCAACTGATGAGGAGTGGAAAGTGCGCTCGTGGGACCCAAAAGGCCAGGCACGGCTCCTGCGAGCTGACATTAGGCAAAAAAGCCGCAATGAAATACAAGCTGTCGTTTTGTTGTGGAAAATTGCTCGCAGGAACTTCAGCTCGGCGATGACCCGGAGCCAAATTTTAAATTCCCTTTCATTTCAACTTGTTTTTCAGCTTTTACTCTTCTATCCTCCCTCTCTCTCTTTTTCTCCCGCAACGCTTTCTCTGAAAGCCGCCGTCGTTTCTGCAGCCTCCATTTCTGACCTCTTTCTCATCGCTCGTCCTTGTGGCCTGACTGACGGCCGCTAAATCATGCTGTCCCGCGGCATCCTTTTTGTCAACACGGCCGCCGAGGCCGAGGCGAGCCGTAAAAAAATACACACACAAAAAAAGACTGTGATTTTGAGTGATAGTTACACACACACACACACACACACACACACACACAAAACCCCAGCATGGGAATGCTCATAAACATGCGGCGCACAAGCCAGGCAGCCTTTACGTTACAGTTTGACTGACAGATCGTATAACACCCACACACTGCTTATGCACTTGCACATCCTGTCTGCCACCGGCAACACAAGTCTGATCCACAGAGATGGACACACACACACACACACACACACACACACACACACACACACACACACACACACACACACACACACACACACACACACACAGTCATACATAATTTTTGGTCAGTGGAGGGAAGGAGGCTGCGCTCGATTAATGGGCCTACATTGATTTCTTTCTTTTCCCCAATGCCACTCGGACAGGCCGGGCTACCCAGATTGCATATGTACAGTCCTGGTCAAAAGTGTACGTACACTTGTAAAGAACATCCTGTCGTGGCTGTCTTGAGTTTCTAGTAATTTCTACAACTCTTATTTTTTTTGTGATAGAGTGATTGGAGCACATACTTGTTGGTCACAAAAAAAAAAAATCATGAAGTTTGGTTCTTTTTGTCAGGTTCAAAGACTGATGACACCTATTAAACGAGACAAGAAGCAAGAGATTAAACAGAGACAGGATTCAATTTGGCTCAATTGAGGAGAAACGTGTCGACCTGTAACCACTTACGGTGTCACCCGCGCTCTGGCGAACGATTGTACGCCACCTCTTTTTATTTGGACTTTCCCTGTCATACTTGCCAACCCTCCCGATTTTCCCGGGAGACTCCCGAATTTCAGCGCCCCTCCCGAAAATCTCCCGGGGCAACCATTCTCCCGAATTTCTCCCCGATTTTCAGCCAGTAAACAATTTTGGGAACGTGCCTTAAAGGCACTGCCTTTTACGTCCTCTACAACTTGTTGTCAGGTCCGCTTTTCCACCATTCAAACAGCGTGCCCACCCAATCACATTATATCTACGGTTTTTATACACATACAAGCGAATGCAACGCATACTTGATCAACAGCCATACAGGTCACACTGAGGGTGGCGTATAAACAACTTTAACACTGTTACAAATATGCGCCACACTGTGAACCCACGCCAAACAAGAATGACAAACACATTACAGGAGAACATCCGCACCGTAACACAACATAAACCCAACAGAACAAATACCCAGAACACCTTGCAGCACTAACTCTTCCAGGACGCTACAATATACACCCCCGCTACCACCAAACCCCGCCCCCCCATCTCCCGAATTCGAAGGTCTCAAGGTTGGCAAGTATGTTCCCTGTTTACATAACAACAGCTGTTTCTAAAAGAATGGGGGGGGGGGGGGGGGTGTATGTAAACAGCCAATCTTTTCGGTCACATTAACACAAAAGAAAAAGATGCCTCGGGTTTGGACTGGTCCTGGATCGAGCTTGGGCAGGTCTTGGATGACGATAGATAACCCCTCCCGTCTCCTCCTGTCGTACACAGCGGAATTTTCCAAGCCTTTGGCTTGGTGCAACAAAGACAGCTTTCGTCTGTTGACTGGGAAGCCAGAGAACCAGATAATTTACATAACATTTTTCTGACACTTTTATTACATTTTTCTGACACTTTTATGAATTTATTATGGGTCTACTGAAAATGTGAGCAAATGTGCTGGGTCAAAAGTATACATACAGCAATGTTAATATTTGCTTACATGTCCCTTGGCAAGTTTCACTGCAATACGGCGCTTTTGGTAGCCATCCACAATCTTCTGGTGGAATTTTTGACCACTCCTCTTGACAAAATTGGTGCAGTTCAGCTAAATGTGTTGGTTTTCCTGACACGGACTTGTTTCTTCAGCATTGTCCACATGTTTAAGTCAGGACTTTTGCGAAGGCCATTCCAAAACCTTCATTCTAGCCTGATTTAGCCATTCCTTTACCATTTTTGAGGTGTGTTTGGGGTCATTGTCCTGTTGGAACACCCAACTGCGCCCAAGACCCAGCCTCAGGGCTGATGATTTTAGCTTGTCCTGAAGAATTTGGAGGTAATCCTCCTTTTTCATTGTCCCATTTACTCTCTGTAAAGCACCAGTTGCATTGGCAGCAAAACAGGCCCAGAGCGTAATACTACCACCACCAGACATCCCACATGGGACGGTTTAGTAAGTAAGAATAGTTTTAGTTTTATTGTAAAACTGATAGACGTTGCTTGGAGTGTCGAATGACGAATCCATGTTAGTAGAAACGCAACGGGCGGCTAGAAGACGGAACGGAAATTGTACTTCCGGTCGACAGCTCAGTCTACACAGAAGGGCCGGTGCAAAAGATGGCACCATAGCACAAAGAATAACACCACTATTCAGTGTGTTTACCTGTTTTTTTAAACTACTTGCATTATGGCTGTCGGCGTAGAATTGTTACTAACAGTTTGGTTATTTTGGGTGTTTTCCATTGTGTTTGTGTTTATTTACTATCAGCGCTCTTATTTTAGTTCCACTCCCTGCACGTCTCCCTGGGGGCTCGTTTCCCTCACCTGTCCTTGATTGGCAGCCTGGCACACCTGGTTGCAGTTGCCAATTAGGCTGCTATTTATGCCTGCCCCGCCCTCCAGTCAGGGCTCGATTATTGTACCCTGTTTCCTGGTTTTCCTCGGTGTGCGCTTACCATTTCCTTTTTTTGACATTTGTCACGGCGGGGGGGGGGGGGGGGGGTCGCAGCTTACTGCGGGTTTCGTTCCCCCGGGATGCAGACGGACAACTCCGGACAAGGCGTGCAGGTAGGAACATGATTTATTCCTCAAAATTCAAAGAAGTACAAAAACAGAAAACAAGCTGAAGGGACAACGTGCCGATCGCACGCTACAAGCTAACACTTGTCATAGACTAGAGATAAGGAATACTCACGTAACTGTGGCGTGAATCAAACAATGAAGCCAGGCCGACTGACCGGCAAAGGCAGGCTTAAATAATGCCTCTGATTAGTGCTCGGAAAACAGGTGAGCGTCCCGAACACCAATCAGAGGCAGGTGAAAATAATAAGTAACCATGGTAACTAAAACAAACTCAAGGGTGCGCAAAACAGGAACTAAGGGAGTCCAAAACTAACAGAACATAACAAAACATGATCCGGCCAACGGATCATGACAACATTAAAGTCATGTTTACCTGAGCTGTGCCTCCCACCTGTGCACCTTGGGGTTCAAGACCAGCAGAACCTGGCATATATTGGTGGTTATCAAATGTAACTGTCAAGGAGGGATCGTAACTCAGTGAGCAGAGGCTGCCTGCTTTGTGGATGTTTTTGACTGCGTATGTGCTTCCAAATGACCAATTAGAATATTTGGGCCGCTCTGCGCTTCCTGAGGCTTCCAAAGGTCAGTTTGGATTTATGCTCTTTGATTCAAGTTAACCAGAGCTGGGTTTGTAATTAGATATATTTTTAGAATGTGGACTCCCCCCTCCGCCCTATGAAAAGTTGCATAGATGATGTCTTGCAGACCATCTTCAAGCCGCTTTCTGACAGTCGCTTCGGGATGCGCCGTTTTGTGGGCGGTCTTATTTACGTGGCTTACCTTCGACAGAGTCTTCTCCCCGCCATCTTTGTTGAGCTAACTTGTTTTAATGACATTCAGACTTTACTTTAATCAGCAACGGAGCAGCGTCTCCTCGATCGTGGATCACTAGTGCAACAACAACGCCCGTGAAAAAATGTCCGACCGGAACTCTCTAATAACTAAAGTTTCTTGGGTGAATAATGTAAACTCACTACACTGGTTTGTTTTAGCGCTTTCATGGCGAGTTTACTGACAGATATAAGTAAGAACTTGACACTACTTTATATTAGAAATGGCAACAGCAAAGGATGAATGGATGATAGAGACAAAGAAGAAGCTTATCGACTACGGTGTCGGCACGGACTACAAAGGTGGACAAGCGCAAATTTTCAGGACTTATGCAGATCCCAAATACACATCAGCAGGTACCAGAAGGTAAGAAAAGTTGCTTTTGCATAATATTGCGAAACGAAACGCCAGATAATGTCTTACCTTATAGAAACACCATAATAATACTCCTATGTTGAAGCACAGTACAATCCGTCAAGTGGTGCGGCTTCATAGCTTACCAAAGTCGTACTAAAACATTTTGAGCGCCGTGTGTAATGTTCTATATTTTCAATGGAACATGTACAATTTTGGTGTTGTTTACTTGAGTCATATTGCAGTCTACACGTATCTCTTATGTGCGACTACTGGTTACACTTACCATTACACCATGTACCAAATAAAATTGCCTCAAGGTTGGTAAGCACAACCAGAATCAATCCGTACATTAGGCGCACCGGGTTATAAGACGCACCCAATTTTAGGGAAACTGAAAGGATTTTAAGTGTACCGTATAGTCCGAAAAATACGGTACTTGTATTTGAGTACTAAAGTCATCCTTACTAAGAGTTCAAAAATAAGATTAACCAAAATATGACTGTATGACAAGACAGTGATGGTTGTGCAGATGTTTATTGAAGGAGATCAGTCCATAGTCCATCCATGTGTGCATGTCTGGGGTTGTAGACACTGTTTTGAACAATGTATCCATCCATCCATCCATTTTCTTCCGCTTATCCGAGGTCGAGTCACAGGGCAGGAGCCTAAGCAAAGAAGCCCAGACTTCCCTCTCCCCAGCCACTTGGTCCAGCTCCTCCCGGGGGATCCTGAGGCGTTCCCAGGCCAGCCGGGAGACATAGTCTTCCCAACGTGTCCTGGGTCTTCCCCTCGGCCTCCTGCCGGTCGGACATGCCCCAAACACCTCCCTAGGGAGGCGTTTGGGTGGCATCCTGAGCAGATGCCAGAACTATCTCATTTGGCTCCTCTCCATGTGGAGGAGCAGCGGCTTTACTCTGAATTCCTCCCGGATGACAGAACTCCTCACCCTATCTCTAAGGGAGAGACCCGCCACCCCGTGGAGGAAACTCATTCCGGCCGCTTGCAACCGTGATCTTGTCCTTTCGGTCATAACCCAAAGCTCATGACCATAGGTGAGGATGGGAACGTAGATCGACCGGTAAATTGAGAACTTTGCCTTCCGACTCAGCTCCTTCTTCACCACAACGGATCGATACAGCGTCCGCATTACTGAAGACGCCGCACCGATCCGCCTGTTGATCTCACGATCCACTCTTTCCCCCACTCGTGAGCAAGACTCCGAGGTACTTGAACTCATTCACTTGGGGCAAGATCTCCTCCCCAACCCTGGAGATGGCACTCCACCCTTTTCCGGGCGAAAACCATGGACTCGGACTTGGAGGTACTGATTCCCATCCAATTCGCTTCAAACTCGGCTGCGAACCGAACCATCGCATCGATCCATTTTCTAGACATAGTCTTCCCAACGTGTGCCCGAACCACTTCATCTGGCTCCTCTCCATGTGGAGGAGCAGTGGCTTTACTTTGAGCTCCTCCCGGATCTTCTCACCATATCTCTAAGGGAGAGCCCCGCCACCGGGCGGAGGAAACTCATTTCGGCCGCTTGTACCCGTGATCTTGTCCTTTCGGTCATAACCCAAAGCTCATGACCATAGGTGAGGATGGGAACGTAGATCGACTGGAAAAATTGAGAGCTTTGCCTTTCAGCTCAGCTCCTTCTTCACCACAACGGATCGATACAGCGTCCGCATTACTGAAGACGCCGCACCGATCCGCCTGTCGATCTCACGATCCACTCTTCTCCCCACTCGTGAGCAAGACTCCGAGGTACTTGAACTCCTCCACTTGGGACAAGATCTCCGCCCCAACCTGGAGATGGCACTCCACCCTTTTCGGGCGAGAATGTACCCTTTATGAAATAAAACTGCCAAGCCTTCTTGGACCTTATTGTCTTAAGGAGATCAGGGTCACCTTTCTTGCCCAAACATTTCCACTCTCCAATGTTCAAATGTCAATTTCCTCAACCATTGCCCACGTGCTTACATTCCCCAAAGTGCTGTTTCTATTTTAAATGCTAAGGATGATTGACATATTCGATTAAAGCATTTTTTTTTTTTTTCCCCCAGTCGTCGCTCTGCAGAATTTGAGGGTCGACGTGGTCTTTCAATGTATTCTTCCGGCTTCAATAGACTCGCATGCAGCTCCTTCTGTCCAATTATTATGTGACCGGTTTTTGTTTGAATGGCAGCGTTTCTCACTGTCATTGATGAATGACGTCCGACCGGACGGAAGGAAGATGATTGAATGTCACCGCCTCTTCCATTTGGGAGGCACAGTAATCGTTTTTCAGGTTCATACAGTCGCGATCAAAAGTTTACATACACTTGTAAAGAATAATGATAACAACAATAATAGATTTTATTTGTAAAAGCACTTTACATTGAACAAACAATCTCAAAGTGCTACAGTGCATTTAAAAAAAACAAAAAAACAAAGCTAGAACAACAAATAGCTGGCCCCAAAGAGTAAAATAAATAATACAATTAAATAAAGCCTAAAAGCTAGAACTAGCACACATAAATCTATCAAAATGCTATTTTAAAAAGAAGGGGTTTTTAGCCTTTTTTAAAAGCATCCACAGTCAGTGGTGCCCTCAGGTGGTCAGGGAGAGCGTCCCATAGACTGGGAGCAGCGGGGCATGGCCCGGTCTCCCATGGTTCGGAGCTTTGTCCTCGGAGGTTGGAGGAGGTTAGCCTGTCCGGAGCGGATGTGTCGTGTGGAGGATTTGGGGGTGAGCAGTTCTTTGAGGTAGAGGGGGGCACTGGTGGGTTAGTAGGGAGACTTTGTATTCAATCCCGAGTGGAACAGGAAGCCAGTGAAGGGATTTGAGAACCGGTGTGATTTCTCATCAGGATCCTAGCAGCATTATTTGGTATGTACTGCAGCTTCTGGAAGTTCTTGCTGGGGATCCCGACAAGAAGTGAGTTGCAGGAGTCGAAAGAACATCATGTCATGGCTGTCTTGAGTTTTTAATCATTTCTACAACTCTTATTTTTTTGTGATGCACATACTTGTTGGTCACAAAAAAACATTCATGAAGTTTGCTTCTTTTATGAATTTATTATGGGTCTACTGAAAATGTGAGGGTCAAAAGTCCCTTGGCAAGTTTACCTGCAATAAGGCGCTTTTGGTAGCCATCCACAAGCTTCTGCTTGAATTTTTGACCACTCCTCTTGACAAAATTGGTGCAGTTCGGCTAAATGTGTTGGTTTTCTGACATGGACTTTTTTCTTCAACATTGTCCACACGTTTAAGTCAGGACTTTGGGAAGGCCATTCCAAAACCTTCATTCTAGCCTGATTTAGCCATTCCTTTACCACTTTTTGACGTGTGTTTGGGGTCATTGTCCTGTTGGAACACCCAACTGCGCCCAAGACCCAACCTCCGGGCTGATGATTTTAGCTTGTCCTGAAGAATTTGGAGGTAATCCTCCTTTTTCATTGTCCCATTTACTCTCTGTAAAGCACCAGTTGCATTGGCAGCAAAACAGGCCCAGAGCATAATACTACCACCACCATGCTTGACGGTAGGTATGGTGTTCCTGGGATTAAAAGCCTCACATTTTCTCCTCCAAACATATTAAAGATGGGACGGGGACGGCGTGGCGTGGCGCGGTTGGGAGAGTGGCTGTGCCAGCAACCTGAGGGTTCCTGGTTCAATCCCCACCTTCTACCATCCTAGTCACGTCCATTGTGTCCTTGAGCAAAACACTTCACCCTTGCTCCTGATGGGTCCTGGTTAGCGCCTTGCATGGCAGCTCCCGCCATCAGTGTGTGAATGGGAGAATTTGGAAATAGTGTCAAAGTGCTTTGAGTTCCTTAAAAAGGTAGAAAAGCGCTAAACAAGTATAATCCATTAGCCATATTGCTGGGTAATGTGGCCATACAGTTAAATTTTTGTTTCATCTGACCACAGAACTTTCCTCCAGAAGGTCTTACCTTTGTCCATGTGATGAACACAAATTGAGGGAATTTACGGAACTGAAACAATACAAAAGGAATGCCATTGAAAGTACTATATTAGCTAATGCTAACAACGCTAGCTTGATAGCACGTAGAAATATAAATACGCTCCTACAGACATCGCACATGGGACGGTTTGGTAAGTAAGAATAGTTTTTGTTATATTGTAAAACTGACAGACGTTGCTTGGAGTGTCGAATGACAAATCCATGTTAGTAGAAACGCAACGGGTGGCTAGAAGACGGAACGGCGATTGTACTTCCGGTCGACACCTCAGTCTACACAGAAGGGCCAGTGCAAAATATGGCGCCATAGCACAAACAATAACACAACTATTCAATGTCTTTGCCTGTTTTGCCAGTTCCATTGGCGGCAAAACATGCCCAGAGCATAATACTACCACCACCATGCTTGACGGTAGGAATGGTGTTCCTGGGATTAAAGCCCTCACCTGTTCTCCTCCAAACATATTGCTGGGTATTGTGGCCAAACAGCTCCATTTTTGTTTCATCTGACCACAGAACTTTCCTCCAGAAGGTCTTATCTTTGTCCATGTGATGTCAGATGAAACAAAAAATGAGAATAAGAGTTGTAGAAATGATTGGAAACTCAAGACAGCCATGACATGATGTTCTATACAAGTGTACGTACACTTTTGACCAGGACTGTATTTCATCCGAAGCATTCACCCTGAAGACAATATATACTTCATTACAGTTTTAGTTATGCGTTTTGGCATGTTGCGGCTGGCTGACTCTAAATTGTGAATATGCCAGTTATGTGAGAGCTCCGCTGACAGTAGCGTCGTTAGTCAAGAGCGTATCCTGGAGCGGAAATTGAAAACAATGCTTCAATAAGGATCCCTTCGCACTCGGATGCATTCGAGTTAATACCGAATGTACAATACAGTGCGCGGTAAGTCATGGAGTCCAAATGGATTAACTTCCTGGTTGCCATGGGAGTGACAGCAACTGCCAAAAGTATGTCAAATAACGCTGACGTCTGTTCTGTGCGGAATATTTGTGTCTGCGCTAAAATGGTGAAAATTATTCTTCCCCCACGAATTTGTTTGTTGTTTTCTTCTTAAATTTAATCTGCGACGGAATACGGCTGACATACACTGTATTGCCAAAAGTATTTGGCCACCTGCCTTGACTCACATATGAACTTGAAGTGCCATCCCATTTCTAACCCATAGGGTTCAATATGATGTCGGTCCACCTTTTGCAGCTATTACAGCTTCAACTCTTCTGGGAAGGCTGTCCACAAGGTTGCGGAGTGTGTTTGTAGGAATTTTCCACCATTCTTCCAAAAGCGCATTGGTGAGGTCACACACTGACGTTAGTGGAGAAGGCCTGGCTCTCAGTCTCCGTTCTAATTCTATCGGGTTCAGGTCAGGACTCTGCGCAGGCCAGTCAAGTTCATCCACACCAGACTCTGTCGTCCATGTCTCTATGGACCTTGCTTTGTGCACCGGTGCATAGTCGCAGTCATGTTGAACGAGGAAGGGGCCCCGCTCCAAACTGTTCCCACAAGGTTGGGAGCATGGAATTGTCCAAAATGTTTTGGTATCCTGGAGCGTTTGAAGTTCCTTTCACTGGAACTAACTCCTGAAAAACAACCCTGCACCATAATTCCTCCTCTACCAAATTTCACACTCGGCACAATGCGGTCCGAAATGTAGCATTCTGCTGGCAACCCTCCAAACCCAGACTGGTCCTCTCCTTTCACTGGAACTAACTCCTGAAAAACAACCCTGCACCATATTTCCTCCTCTACCAAATTTCACACTCGGCACAATGCGGTCCGAAATGTAGCATTCTGCTGACAACACTCCAAACCCAGACTGGTCCTCTAGATTGCCAGATGGAAAAGCGTGATTCATCACTCCAGAGAAGGTGTCTCCATTGCTCCAGAGTCCAGTGGCGACGTGCTTTACACCACTGCATCCCACGCTTTGCTTTGGACTTGGGGATGTATGACTTAGATGCAGCTGCACGGCCATGGAAACCCATTCCATAAAGCTCTCTGCGTACTGTACGTGGGCTAATTGGAAGGTCACGTGAAGTTTGGAGCTCTGTAGCAACTGACCGTGCAGAAAGTCGCCGACCTCTTTGCACTATGAGCTTCAGCATCCACTGACCCCTCTCTGTCAGTTTACGTGGCCTACCACTTGGCGGCTGAGTTGCTGTTGTTCCCAAACTCTTCCATTTTCTTATAATAAAGCTGACAGTTGACTTTGGAATATTTAGGAGCGAGGACATTTCACAACTGGATTTGTTGCACAGGTGGCATCCTATGACAGTTCCCCGCTGGAAACCAATGAGCTCCTGACCGCGGCCCGTTCTTTCACAAATGTTTGTCAAGGGGCCAAGTGATTAGGACAGTTGATTCTGATCATTTGGATTGGTGGCCAAATACTTTTGGCAATATAGTGTAGAACGCAGTCATCATAGTCTGCCAGACAGGAGACCTTAGTGATCTGCCCGTATGAGATGAACACACACCCCTCTTTGCTCTGGGTCGGACAAACAGGGTTCTGTCCAAGGGTCTCTGTTGTGGCTACATGTCACGAATAGTGATTACGTGCATAACAACTGCTCACATTAGCCAAGAAATGGCGGCAATTAATGCAGAGAATGACAAAACGCCGTGACCTTTGAATGAGAACATTCACTGTGACGGTGAAGCCGGGATCACACAACAGTTCAATCCACGGCAGTCTCCATAATCCTGTACTAGTATTTATCAGTATTATTAGTATCACTACTGACAGGACGGGTTCCTACCGAACTACAATATTTACCAAAAATAGGAGCTGAATTGACAAACACAGTGCAAAGTAATGTGGAGAATGCCGATATGTTTAAGAGTTATTTCTCTATACATAGCCATGTTTGGATCATCTAGTACTTTTCCTTTGTATATTCTACCAGTTTCTCTTTGTCCTCAGATGCCTTTTTAGTGTCTTAACCATTGGAATGTGAATACCTCCCCCACTTGTTCCTTATCAGTGTTGCGAGGGGGAGGGGGGGCTTTCTTTGTGTGCAAGGAGTTGGCTTTTCCGTTTGAATGTCAGATCAACTGGCAGCACGGTGGCAGAGGGGTTAGTGCGTCTGCCTCACAATACGAAGGTCCTGAGTAGTCGTGAGTTCAATCCCGGAATCGGGATCTTTCTGTGTGGAGTTTGCATGTTCTCCCCGTGACTGCGTGGGTTCCCTCCGGGCACTCCGGCTTCCTCCCACCTCCAAAGACATGCACCTGGGGATAGGTTGATTGGCAACACTAAATTGGCCCTAGTGTGTGGATGTGAGTGTGAATGTTGTCTGTCTATCTGTGTTGGCCCTGCGATGAGGTGGCGACTTGTCCAGGGTGTACCCCGCCTTCCGCCCAATTGTAGCTGAGATAGGCTCCAGCGCCCCCCGTGACCCCGAAGGGAATAAGCGGTAGAAAATGGATGGATGGATGGATGGATGTCAGATCAACTAGAGTAGCCCGTATGAATGTATTGATTAAGCTGATCTCCTGAAATTTCAGTGAAACTTGATAATATTCCAATTCTGTCTTGATGGTCCTTCTTACTCAGCATATATGTCATCGAAAGAACTTGGGATTGACCAGTAACTTAGATTTCCTGGGAGGAAGAGCTGGTCGACACAACAGTAGCCATATGCCTCGCAAAGTCACAAGACCATATATGGTCAAGAGCTGTGCAATACCAGTACTTCAAGTCCAATTCGGGTACACATCAGTCAATCTGACAACCAAAAATGGCCGGTCAATATGTTGATTAAAACAAATCGATGAGCCAGCGCTGCGAACTGATACTCAGTGGCCTAGTGGTTAGAGTGTCAGCCCTGAGATCGGTAGGTTGTGAGTTCAAATCCCGGCCGAGTCATACCAAAGACTATAAAAATGGGACCCATTACCTCCCTGCTTGGCACTCAGCATCAAGGGTTGGAATTGGGGGTTAAATCACCAAAATGATTCCTGGGCGCGGTACCGCTGCTGCCCACTGCTCCCCTCACCTCCCAGGGGGTGATCAAGGGGATGGGTCAAATGCAGAGGTCAATTTTCACCACACCTAGTGTGTGTGTGACAATCATTGGTACTTTAACTTTAACTTTAGAAGGTAACTTGAAATAGTCTAACTTGTGTTTGTTTTGAAGATGCCTTACTTGTTGTGCATTAGAAGTATGATTATGTCTGTCAAGGTCAAATCTCGAGTGCCATGAATTATTACACTCCAATCAATGTGTGTATATTTCCGTGGATTACCAATGCAGGTACTGCAAAAGTCAAAGACACATAATTGATACTCATGAAAAATCGTCCAATTATGTATGCATATGTATATATATTAGGGGTGTAACAATACGTGTATTTGTATTGAACCGTTTCGGTACGGGGGTTTCGGTTCGGTGGTGTACCGAACGAGTTTCCACACGAACATATGAAGTAGCCGCCTAAGCTAAAGTCT
Organism: Entelurus aequoreus; assembly: GCF_033978785.1. NCBI lineage: Eukaryota > Metazoa > Chordata > Actinopteri > Syngnathiformes > Syngnathidae > Entelurus > Entelurus aequoreus. Next base: position 63,872,645 of record NC_084744.1, on the reverse strand, counting down.
TGACAAGCTGCTCCGCTTTCTGCCTCTTCTCTGTCAGTCCTCTACACAGCACCCAGCATTGTCCCACCCACACAACCATCTGATTGGTTACAAACAGAGCGGTAACAGCCAATCAGCAGTGTGTATTCAGAGCGCATGTAGTCAGTGCTTAGCGTTTAGCAGGTAAGCATCAGGCTGCGGACTCTCCCCAAATGATTATAAACACCTCCCAGTCAACTACTAGTAACATCACTATGAGCCCGTTGACCTTCTAGAAATATAAACGGCAGCTCAGCTCGCTCGCAGTCCTGGCTTGAGGTAAAGGCTAAATCGCTTTTAGCGTAACGTTAGCTCATTTTGCGGTCTGTGTGTGTGTGTTACGGACAGCAAAGCCCTGTCTGTCTGTTATTTCACTTGACCTTTTTCTGTGTTGTTTGAGCTGTGTTGAAGCAGCAAAAAAAGACATTAAGTTAAATGGAGAGTTTCTGTCTCTGATAGTTGATATAATAATGTAACTGCACCATTAAGCCTACATGAACTCCATGGTGTTCAGGGATGAATAGTCTCTCCTATTGCTATTGTACTATTTTTTTCAGCTATAGTTACATGAATCATTAGTAATGCAGCAGCCTAGTTTTGAATGGCAGGGTCCCTGCTATCACATGTTGATACAAATATAACATTTACATAATAAAAATCAACTACTGGCTGTAATAAATTAAGCATGATGAGTTGACTTGAAACTGTTAAATGTTGCACTTTTTGTATGTAGAAGAAAAGTTTTGTCATTTTATTTAATCTCAGCAACAACTTGAGGCAGTTTAATGTTGATTAACGTGGGCAGAATTATTATAGTGTTCCCAATGTTAAAAGGATGAAGCCATTGTTTACACATTTGGTAAATAAATAACCAAAAAATGTATATTTTGTTGTTTTCTTACTGTACCGAAAATTAACCGAACCGTGACCTCTAAACCGAGGTATGTACCGAACCGAAATTTTTGTGTACCGTTACCCCCCTACTATATAGTGATACAATGTTTATCCATATCGACCAGCCCTGTTCTCTCTTATTTAATATTGTGTTTTTTTGTTGTTGTTTTGTATGGAGGAGCTACTTGTTAACTTTCAGTTGTATCTCATAAATAATAATGATTGCATTTTGCACATCTCCAAAACATAAAATGTCAGAAATCAACATCCACATTCTCCCATGTTGGAACTCCTCCTGACCTCCTGTCCTCATGTCCTCCTGACCTCATGTCCTCATGTTCTCCTGTCCGACTAATGTTCTCCTGTCCGACTAAACTATGTCACCCACACACAATTTGTCCTGAATAGACTGAACTGTTTGAAGTTGGAGCGGTTTGAGTCGGATGAAACATGTGGAAGTTAGAGCGAGGCAAAATCTGGAGGAGGAGGAGGAGGAGAGGAAGAGGAAGAAGAAAGAGGAGGAGGAAAAGAAGAAAGAGAAGGAGAAGAAGAAGGAGAAAAAGGAGAAGGAGATGAAGAAGAAGAAGGAGAAGGAGAAGGAGAAGGAAAAGAAGAATGAGGAGGAGAAGAAGAATAAGAAGAAGAATAAAGAGAAGAAGAAGAAGAAGAATGAGGAGGAGAAGGAGAAGAAATAGAAGAAGGAGAAGGAGAAAAAAAGGAGGAGAAGAAGAAGGAGGAAAAGAAGGAAGATAAGAGAAGAAAAAGAAGAAGGAGGAAAAGAAGGAGAAGGAGGAGAAGGAGAATAAAAAGAAAAAGGAGGAGAAGAAGGAAGAAGAAAAAAAGGAGAAGGGGGAGAAGGAGAAGGAGAAGAAGGGTGGGAAGGAGGAGAAGAAGAAGGAGGACAAGGAGGAAAAAAGAAGGAGGGGGAGAAGGAGAAGAATAAAGAGAAGAAGAAAAAGAAGGGGGAGAAGGAGGAGGAGAAGGAGGAGAAGGAGAATAAGAAGAAGGAGAAGAAGGAAGAAGAAAAAAAAGGAGAAGGGGGAGAAAGAGAAGGAGGAGAAGGATGGGAAGGAGGTGAAGAAGAAGGAGGACACGGAGGAAAAAAGAAGGAGAAGGAGAAGAAGGAGAAGAAGAAAAAGAAGGGGGAGAAGGAGGAAAAGAAGGAGAAGGAGAAGAAGAAGAAGAAAGAAGAAGAAGAAGGAGGAGGCTAAGGAGAAGAAGGAGGAGAAGAAGAAGAAGAAGAAGAAGAAGGAGGAGGAGAAGAAGGAGGAGGAGAAGGAGTTGGAGGAGAAGGAGAAGAAGAAGAAGGAGGAGGAGTTGGAGGAGAAGGAGGAGGAGGAGGAGAAGAAGAAGGAGGAGGAGAAGGAGTTGGAGGAGAAGGAGAAGAAGAAGAAGGAGGAGAAGGAGTTGGAGGAGAAGGAGGAGGAGAAGAAAGAAGAAGGAGAAGAAGAAGGAGGGTAAGGAGAAGAAGAAGAAGAAGAAGAAGATGGAAGAGGATGAGAAGAAGAAGAAAAAGAAGAAAAAGAAGAAGGAGAAGGAAGAAAGAAGAAGGAGAAGAAGAAGGAGGGTAAGGAGAAGAAGAAGAAGAAGAAGGAGATGGAAGAGGATGAGAAGAAGAAGAAAAAGAAGAAAAAGAAGAAGGAGAAGGAGAAGAAGGAGACGGAGGAGGATGAGAAGGAGAAGGAGAAGAAGAAAGAGAAGAATGAGAAGAAGGAGGAGAAGAAAGAGAAGGAGAAGAAGGAGGAGAAGGAGTTGGAGGAGAAGGAGGAGAAGAAAGAGAAGGAGGAGGAGGAGGAGGAGGAAGAGGAGGAAAAGGAGAATAAATAGATGAATGTTGGTATATAAAAGCATGTGTGACTGTTTTGGAGCATTCACACAATTATCGGCATCGACCAATATAAAAAGGTATATAGTGATACATTGTTTAGCCATATCGACCTTATTATTATTCTTTCTGATTTATTTAATATTGTTTTTTTTAGTTTTTGTATGGAGGAGCTACTTGTTAGAAGTTCAATTGTATCTCACCTGCTATAAATAATAATAATAATAACAATAATAATAACATTTTGCACATCAAAACATAGAAATCAACATGCATGTCGGAAGTCCTCCTGTCCTGTCCGACAAACTATGTCACAATGGCGACTCACCGTGTCCCCGCTTGTTCCGCACACTTAAAGCTGGAACAAAATGATAGAAAAGTCCACTTAGAAGCGGCGGAGATGAGAAAAAGGGAAGATATTCCTCAAAGTGGAAGCCGGTCCATCGGCGCCGGACGCCGGGAGGAAGAAGCTCGGCGGCGGCGATGATGATGATGGTGATGATGGCGATCTATTCCAATATTTTCACCTCCATGTTCCTTCTTTTTTTGTCCTTTCTTATCTCCCCTCCTCTTGTGTGATGTTATCTGCGAGTAACAAGCGAGCTACGTGGTGTTTGTGCGTGTAGTAGTAATAATAATAATCATCATGCTGGCATCGTGTCGCTCTCGGCGAGGAGAGAGAGAGTTGCAGGAGGAGGAGGCGTCTAATCCATTCATTGCACACATTTATCATCATAAACCATGCCAACTTTATTCATAAAGAGAGAAAAACATCATAAGGACGGACTAAAAGATATCATTTTAAATATAACTTTCGGCACAACTTCCGGGTTGAATTTTAATCAGGCACTAGAGACGTCGCATTGTTTATAATTGGATATTATATTTAATACAGAGTATAGTCAATGGTCAACTTCCGGGTTGCATTTTAATCAGGCACTAGGGACGTCACACTGTTTATAATTGGATATTATATATAATACAGAGTATAGTCAATGGTCAACTTCAGGGTTGCATTTTAATCAGGCACTAGAGACGTCGCATTGTTTATAATTGGATATTATATATAATACAGAGTATAGTCAATGGTCAACTTCCGGGTTGCATTTTAATCAGGCAGTTTAGGTCACATTGTTTATAATTGGATATTATATATAATACAGAGTATAGTCAATTGTCAACTTGTAGTCAATGGTCAACTTCAGGGTTGCATTTTAATCAGGCAGTAGCGAGGTCGCACTGTTTATAATTGGATACTATATTTAATACAGAGTTTAGTCAACGGTCAACTTCCGGGTTGCATTTTAATCAGGCAGTAGCGAGGTCGCCTTGTTTATAATTGAATATTATATTTAATACCGAGTGTAGTCAATGGTCAACTTCCGGGTTGCATTTCAATCAGGCACTAGCGAGGTCGCATTGTTTATAATTGGATATTATATATAATACAGATTATAGTCAATGGTCAACTTCCATTCCGGATTGCATATATATATATATATATATATATATATATATATATATATATATATACATATATATATATCCATCCATCTTCTTCCACTTATCCGAGGTCGGGTCGCGGGGGCAGCAACCTAAGCAGGGAAGCCCAGACTTCCCTCTCCCCCGCCACTTCGTCCAGCTCCTCCAGGGGGATCCCGAGGCGTTCCCAGGCCAGCTGGGAGAGATAGTTTAATGTATGTATACATGTGTGTGTATGTATGTATGTATGTATGTGTGTATATATATATATATATATATATATATATATATATATATATATATATATATATATATATATATATATATATATATATATATATATATATATATATATATACATACATACATACACACATGTATACATACATTAAAAAAAAATATATATATATATGTATATTCAAATGTATACATACGTAGATTCAATTTGTAATATATATATATATATATATATATATATATATATATATATATATATATACATTTTGTAAAATATAACATATATCCTATATGAGAAGCTGTGTAAACTTTTGGCCTGTACTGTGTGTATATATATATATATATATATATATATATTTATATATATATATATATATATATATATATATATATATATATATATATATATATATATATATATATATATATATATATATATATATATATATATATATATATATATATATATATATATATATACACGTGTATTCATACACACATGTATACATACATAAAAAATACATACATATCTATCTATTAGCTGCCATAAAAGACAGAGACAGGAAATACTCTGAATACCAAAAATGTAAAACAGAAGTAGATAAACAACCCAATAATATCAACCTCAAATTACTCCTTTCAACTCTCAAAAAGCAATGCAATAAATTAAGAAATAAGTCAACCAACCTGACTAAATCCTTTAAAAAAAAATTACATTAACGACAAAATAGAGGAAAACACGAATAAGCCACGTGAGCTCTGGAAAATTCTCAACAACCAGCTTCCTGGTTGCAGCCAGAATCTTAAAACAAGACTCACCAACATCAGCATCAAGGAGGGTGACTCCCTCATTACAGACAAAATGGAGGTAGCTAGCAGACTTAACGCCTTTTTCACCAGCATAGCTGCAACTCTTGTCAACAAGCTGTCCCACCACTCTGGTCGCTTTGGTGTAGAACACATTAAAGCCTTCTACAGAAAGCTAGGAGTATCCAACAATGATTTCAAATTAGAAATGGTCACAGCTGATGAGGTGTTTAAAAAATTGAGCGCGCTCCACCCTAACAAGGCCACCGGCCTTGATAATATTCCCTCCAGATTCCTCAGGGACTCTGCCTCCATCATTGCCCCGATCATCACGCACATAATAAACCTATCAATTACACAAGGCCAAGTACCAAAAGATTTTAAGATAGCAAGAGTAACTCCCCTCTTTAAAAAAGGAAGCAAATTGGAACCTGGCAACTACCGACCTGTTTCTATTCTCAGCTCCATTTCGAAAGTAATGGAGAAAATAGTTTATGAACAGGTCGATAGTTACCTTGCCACTAATAAACTCATGTACAAATTCCAATCCGGCTTCAGAACTAACCACTCCACTGACACATGCCTTCTCTATCTGACCGACCATATCAAACATGAGGTGGACGCGGGCAAATACTGCGGCATGGTCATGCTGGACCTTCAGAAGGCCTTTGACACCGTTAACCACGCTATACTGATGGATAAGCTCAGAGCAATCGGATTTAACAAAACCTCTTGGAGCTGGATGCAGTCTTACTTGGTGGAGGGGAGGGAGCAGGTGGTAGAGGTGAACGGCACCGTGTCCCCCCCCCCCTCTCGGTGAGCTGTGGAGTCCCCAAGGCAGTATATTGGGACCTTTACTGTTCCTAATATACATAAACGACATGTCATCGGCATGCGACTGTGAATTGTTTTTGTTTGCGGATGACTCTGCCCTGCTGGTATCCGGCAAGGACAAGTCACAGGTGGAGAAAATCCTCAGTGCTGAGCTCTGTAGAACTTGCACCTGGCTCGCTGACAACAAGCTATCCATCCACTTGGGTAAAACAGAATCCATCCTGTTTGGGTCCCACATCAAACTTAAGAGAGTCAATCACTTCACCATAAAAGTAGGTGACAGTGTCATCACCAGGAAAGATGAGGTCACCTACCTAGGTTCCATTCTAGAGGCTAACCTTTCCTGTGATAAAATGGCAACCAAGGTAATCAAAAAGGTTAACCAACGAACGAGATTTCTCTACAGATTTCCTCTCTGGTCAACAAAAGCACCTTGAGGATTCTGGCGGGAACTCTCGTTCAACCCTTTTTCCATTACGCATGCACCTCCTGGTACCCTAGCACCTCCAAAACCCTCAAATCTAAACTCCAAACATCTCAGAACAAGCTAGTCAGGTTACTTCTAGACCTCCACCCCAGATCCCACCTCACTCCTACCCACTTCTCTAAAGTGGGCTGGCTCAAGGTGGAGGACAGAGTTAAACAACTTGCACTGAGCCTAGTCTATAAAATCCGCTACACCTCCCTGATACCGAAGTACATGTCAAACTACTTCCTTAACGTAAATGACCGCCATAACCACAACACCAGGGGGTGCTCCACTACCACGTTAAACCCAGATTCCGAACTAACAAAGGTCTTAACTCATTCTCTTTCTATGCCACATCAATGTGGAATGCACTCCCAACAGGTATAAAAGAAAGGGCATCTCTATCCTCCTTCAAAACCGCTATAAAAGTTCACCTCCAGGCAGCTACAACCTAAACTAACACCCTCCCCGGATTGCTAATAATCAAATGTAAACAATCAAATGCAGATTCTTTTTCTTATGCCTTCTGATCTCTCTCTCTCTCTCTCTCTCTCTATGTCCACTACTTGATGTCCATATCCCCCCCCCCCCCCCCACCCCCCCCACCCCACCCCCCCCTCCACACTCCTGATTGTAAATAATGTAAATAATTCAATGTGATTATCTTGTGTGATGACTGTATTATGATGATAGTATATATGATAGTATATATCTGTATCATGAATCAATTTAAGTGGACCCGACTTAAACAAGTTGAAAAACTTATTCGGGTGTTACCATTTAGTGGTCAATTGTACGGAATATGTACTTCACTGTGCAACCTACTAATAAAAGTCTCAATCAATCAATCAATCAATATATACAAATGTATACATACGTATATTCAATTTGTAATATATATATATATATATATATATATATATATATATATATATATATATATATATATATATATATATATATATTTATATATATATACACAGTATATATACACAGTATATATACACAGTATATGTACACACACATGTATACATACATAAAACATTTTTATATATATATATATATATATATATTTATATATATATATATATTATATATATATATATATATATATATATATATATATATATATATATATATGTATATATTATATATATATATATTATATATATATATATATATATATATATATATATATATATATATACTTTGTAAAATAAAACATATATCCTATATGATAAAAACGTTTTGGAATGCGCATTTTTTGCGCCTTGTGTCTCGCGGTGATGCTCCTTCGTACGGTACGCGCAGAATCCTCCTTCAAAATAAAGCGGTATGCACCGCTTTTCAATTGCACGCGCAGTCTTGGTAGATCGCACGCAACCCGCCCACGGATAGCACACGCTATTTTGCAGATTGCACCCGCTGTTTGGATCTCAGTAACGAGGCAAAAGTATAACAGTCATTCCTGTAGTATTATCCCATGAGAACATATAATGTAGTAAAAATAGCCACTGAAAGGTGTGGACTCACCATTATTATTATTATTTGTACTATTATTACTACTGCATAAATGGCCACGGGAGGTTACCGTGGAGACGAGGAGAAAACACTTAACTGTAATTTTCCTGTTTTTTTTTTTGCATTTTCCTGACTGGGAGAAAGAAATGATTTCAGGACCGCGGACAGCGACATCTCGAAAGGCCGCTTCCCCGCCTGTCGTCGTCCGGCGTAGACCGAGGCACCACTGCGGCTTTTTGTCCAATCGTACATAACCGAAATACAGTTTATAGCGCATTGTTTGGGATGTGTAAGATTTAACTGCTCATATGTAAACATAACCAGCAGGGTGGTATGATCCCAGCAGGCTCACCATCATGGCCGTTTAAAGTGATTGCAATCCGAACACATGAATGGTTTCCCCACTTGAGGCAGGAGTCGCTCCTTCAATCACTTGTCAGCCACTTCATCGGTCCAGTGGGCCATCCACGCCATTGAAGGATCCTTTCTGTTGCATCAGGCAACGAGATCAAAAGTACTATTTTATGCCACACCAAAAACATGACAAGTTGTATGACTCTGGGGTACACGGTTGCAAACCTAGCACCAAAAAGTTAGCATGCTAACAGTTAGCATGCGTCACATAACAAGTTACATGACTGTAAGGTGTATGGCTGTCTCGTTAGAGGGAAAAAAACGTAAAGTTAGCAAAAAAGTTAGCATTTTAATGTTAGCATGCTAGCATGCAAACATTAAAATGCAAACTTTTTTTCAAGCAACACTGCTGCAAGGTGTATGGCTGCGGAAATTTAGGGAAAAAAAGTGTAAAATTAGATGAAAGAGTTAGCATGCTTAAGTTAGCTGGCTAGCAAGCTATCGTTTGCATGCTAACAGTTAACAAGTGTCACGTACCAAGTTGTATGACTCTGGGGTACACGGTTGCAAAACTAGCACCAAAAAGTTAGCATGCTAATTTTAGCATGCTATCAGTTAGCATGTGTCACATAACAAGTTACATGACTGTAAGGTGTATGACTGTCTTGTTAGAGGAAAAAAATTTAAAGTTAGCAAAAAATTTAGCATTTTAATGTTAGTATGCTAGCATGCTAATGTTAGCATTTTAATGTTAGTATGCTAGCATGCTATCATTTGCATGCTAACAGTTAACAAGTGTCACGTACCAAGTTGTATGACTCTGGGGTACACGGTTGCAAAACTAGCTCAAAATGTTAGCATGCTATCAGTTAGCATGTGTCACATAACAAGTTACATAACTGTAAGGTATATGACTGTCTCGTTAGAGGGAAAAAACGGAAAGTTAGCAAAAAAGTTAGCATTTTTAATGTTAGTATGCTAGCATGCTACTGTTAGCATTTTAATGCTAGTATGCTAGCCTGCTGTCGTTTGCATGCTAACAGTTAACACGTGTCACGTACCAAGTTGTATGACTCTGGGGTACACGGTTGCCAAAGTAGCACCAAAAAGTTAGCATGCTATCAGTTAGCATGTGTCACATAACAAGTTACATGACTGTAAGGTGTATGACTGTCTCGTTAGAGGGAAAAAAACGTAAAGTTAGCAAAAAAGTTAGCATTTTTAATGTTAGTATGCTAGCATGCTAATGTTAGCATTTAATGTTAGTATGCTAGCATGCTATCGTTTGCATGCTAACAGTTAACAAGTGTCACGTACCAAGTTGTATGACTCTGGGGTACACGGTTGCCAAAGTAGCACCAAAAAGTTAGCATGCTAATTTTAGCATGCTATCAGTTAGCATGTGTCACATAACAAGTTACATGACTGTAAGGTGTATGACTGTCTCGTTAGAGGGAAACAATTTAAAGTTAGCAAACAAATTAGCATTTTAATGTTAGTATGCTAGTATGCTAACGTTAGCATGCTAGCATACTAGCTTTAAAATGCAAACTTTTTTTCAAGCAACACTGCTGCAAGGTGTATGGCTGCGGAAATATAGAAAAACAAGTGTAAAATTAGATGAAAGAGTTAGCATGCTTAAGTTAGCTGGCAAGCAAGCTATCGTTTGCACGCTAACAGTTAACAAGTGTCACGTACCAAGTTGTATGACTCTGGGGTACACGGTTGCAAAACTAGATCAAAAAGTTAGCATGCTAATTTTAGCATGCTCTCACTTAGCATGTGTCATATAACAAGTTACATGACTGTAAGGTGTATGACTGTCTTGTTAGAGGAAAAAATTTAAAGTTAGCAAAAAATTTAGCATTTTAATGTTAGTATGCTAGCATGCTAATGTTAGCATTTTAATGTTCGTATGCTAGCATGCTATCATTTGCATGCTAACAGTTAACAAGTGTCCCGTACCAAGTTGTATGACTCTGGCGTACACGGTTGTAAAACTAGCTCAAAAAGTTAGCATGCTATCAGTTAGCATGTGTCACATAACAAGTTACATGACTGTAAGGTGTATGACTGTCTCGTTAGAGGAAAAAAACGTAAAGTTTGCAAAAAAAGTTTGCATTTTAATGTTAGTATGCTAGCATGCTAATGTTAGCATTTTAATGTTAGTATGCTAGAATGCTATCGTTTGCATGCTAACAGTTAACAAGTGTCACGTACCAAGTTGTATGACTCTGGGGTACACGGTTGCAAAACTAGCTCCAAAAAGTTAGCATGCTAATTTTAGCATGCTATCAGTTAGCATGTGTCGCATAACAAGTTGCATGACTGTAAGGTGTATGACTGTCTCGTTAGAGGGAAAAAAACGTAAAGTTAGCAAAAAAATTGAATTTTAGTGTTAGTATGCTAGCATGCTAATGTTAGCATGCTAGCATGCTAACATTAGCATTAAATGCTAACTTTTTTCCAAGCAACACGGCTGTAAGGTGTATGGCTGCGGAAATATATTTAAAAAAAAGTGTAAAATTAGATGAAAGAGTTAGCATGCTTAAGTTAGCTGGCAAGCAAGCTATCGTTTGCACGCTAACAGTTAACAAGTGTCACGTACCAAATTGTATGACTCTGGGGTACACGGTTGCAAAACTAGCACCAAAAAGTTAGCATGCTAATTTTAGCATGCTATCAGTTAGCATGTGTCACATAACAAGTTACATGACTGTAAGGTGTATGACTGTCTCGTTAGAGGGGAAAAAACGTAAAGTTTGCATTTTAATGTTAGTATGCTAGCATGCTAATGTTAGCATTTTAATGTTAGTATGCTAGCATGCTATCGTTTGCATGCTAACAGTTAACAAGTGTCACGTACCAAGTTGTATGACTCTGGGGTACACGGTTGCAAAACTAGCTCCAAAAAGTTAGCATGCTAATTTTAGCATGCTATCAGTTAGCATGTGTCGCATAACAAGTTGCATGACTGTAAAGTGTATGACTGTCTCGTTAGAGGGAAAAAAAACGTAAAGTTAGCAAAAAAATTTAATTTTAGTGTTTGTATGCTAGCATGCTAATGTTAGCATGCTAGCATGCTAACATTAAAATGCAAACTTTTTCCCAAGCAACACGGCTGTAAGGTGTATGGCTGCGGAAATATATTTAAAAAAAGTGTAAAATTAGATGAAAGAGTTAGCATGCTTAAGTTAGCTGGCAAGCAAGCTATCGTTTGCACGCTAACAGTTAACAAGTGTCACGTACCAAATTGTATGACTCTGGGGTACACGGTTGCAAAACTAGCACCAAAAAGTTAGCATGCTAATTTTAGCATGCTATCAGTTAGCATGTGTCACATAACAAGTTACATGACTGTAAGGTGTATGACTGTCTCGTTAGAGGGGAAAAAACGTAAAGTTTGCATTTCAATGTTAGTATGCTAGCATGCTAATGTTAGCATTTTAATGTTAGTATGCTAGCATGCTATCGTTTGCATGCTAACAGTTAACAAGTGTCACGAACCAAGTTGTATGACTCTGGGGTACACGGTTGCAAAACTAGCTCAAAAATTTAGCATGCTATCAGTTAGCATGTGTCACATAACAAGTTACATGACTGTAAGGTGTATGACTGTCTCGTTAGAGGGGAAAAAAACGTAAAGTTTGCATTTTAATGTTAGTATGCTAGCATGCTAATGTTAGCATTTTAATGTTAGTATGCTAGCATGCTATCGTTTGCATGCTAACAGTTAACAAGTGTCACGTACCAAGTTGTATGACTCTGGGGTACACGGTTGCAAAACTAGCTCAAAAAGTTAGCATGCTATCAGTTAGCATGTGTCACATAACAAGTTACATGACTGTAAGGTGTATGACTGTCTCGTTAGAGGAAAAAAAAACGTAAAGTTAGCAAAAAAGTTTGCATTTTAATGTTAGTATGCTACCATGCTAATTTTTGCATTTTAATGCTAGTATGCTAGCCTGCTGTTGTTTGCATGCTAACAGTTAACAAGTGTCACGTACCAAGTTGTATGACTCTGAGGTACACGGTTGTAAAACTAGCTCAAAAATTTAGCATGCTAATTTTAGCATGCTATCAGTTAGCATGTGTCGCTTAACTAGTTGCATCCGTCGTTAGAGGGAAACAAACGTAAAATTAGCAAAAAAGTTAGCATTTTAATGTTAGTATGCTAGCATGCTAATGTTAGCATGCTAGCATACTAACATTAAAATGCTAACATTGAATAATGTATGAATTTGCCTCTGGGTGTCATTATTAATGATATCAATTGTTTTAAGTAGATTTTACAGTAAAAACTTTTACAAAATTTTACTGTAAAAATATATTTTTTATTTTATTTTTTTACAACATTTTACGGTAAATGGAACAACAGTACCACTGGTTTTTTTTTTGGTTTTTTTTTTTGGGGGGGGGGGGGTTTACGGAAAAAGCTGGTGAGTAGCGTTTATACAGCATCAGCCGGCCACCGTAGCCCCCCACTCCCTCCCCTCTGTTGCAAGTCTTGTTGATTCTATGTAACATGTTTATGTGTGCCATGGCTATGAGGGTTTTTTTTGTCCTTGGCCTCAGTTTGGACACCCTCTCCAGGGGCCCAGGCTTATAACTGAATATTTTTTTTTACAGTCAGGATAGAGGGAAATACGAACGCAGCTACCAACAGAGACATTAAGGATGAAAACCACCGCTTCCCATCCAACCTGGTGGAGCCTGAGAGGTTTGTTTGTTTCATTTTTAATACATTTGCCAAATTAAATACGACAAATAAAAATCCCATTATCATTATGGGGTATTGTCTGTAGAATTTTGAGGGCAAAAATGAATTTGTTCCATTTTGTCCTAGTGATGATGTCATCTGTCAGCTGACACAGCGGTCCTAGATGCACGTGCTGCTGGATCCATCGTCTTCTCACGCCGGAGGAGGTACAGCTCGTGTGTAATTGTGTCTGGCTGGAGTCAAACGTGTTCCAGCTCGGCGTTAATAAGCCCCGAGTCTGTACCGACCCAAATCTGCGTAATTGACATCAAAGCCAAATATAGGGGGACCCGTGTACTCCTCTTCCCTCTCCCTCGTCCCACAGTGCATCAACCTTGCTAAGCAGTCGGCTTTTTCCAGGCATTAAGCATGTGTTTAATGTGGCCTAATAAAGTGGCCTAATCAAGCCGCCATGGCGGGTGTGTCGCGTAAAATTTTGTGGCAGACCACATAAAATTATGTGTCGGGCCACATAAAATTATATGTCGGGCCACATGAAATAAAGTCGTGGACCACATGAATTTATGTGGCAGACCACATAAAATTATGTGTCGGGCCACATGAAATGAAGTGGCAGACCACATAAAATTATGTGGCTGAACAGATAAAATAATTGGCAGACCACATAAAAATGACGTTTCGGGCCGCTAGAAATGAAGTGGCCGACCGTGTGAAATTATGTGGAAAACCACGTAAAATGACGTGTCGGGCCACATAAAATGAAGTGGTGGACCACATAAATTTATGTGGCAGACCACATAAAATTATGTGTCGGGCCACCTGAAATGAAGTGGTGGACCACATAAATTTACGTGGCAGACCACATAATATTATATGTCGGGCCACATGAAATTAAGTGGCGGACCACATAAATTTATGTGGCTGAACAGATCAAATAATTGGCAGACCACATAAAAATGACGTTTCGGGCCGCAAGAAATGAAGTGGCCGACCGTGTGAAATTATGTGGAAAACCACGTAAAATGACGTGTCGGGCCACATGAAATTAAGTGGTGGACCACATAAATTTATGTGGCGGACCACATAAAAATGACGCGTCGGGCCGCAAGAAATGATGTGGCCGACCGCGTAAAATTATGTGGAAGACCACATAAAGTGACGTGTCGGGCCACAAAAAATTAAGTGGTGGACCACATAAATTTACGTGGCAGACCACATAAAATTATATGTCGGGCCACAAAAAATTAAGTGGTGGACCACATAAATGTATGTGGCAGACCACATAAAATTACGTGTGGGGCCACATAAAATTATGTGTCGGGCCACATAAAATTATGTGTCGGGCCACATGAAATTAAGTGGTGGACCACATAAATGTATGTGGCAGACCACATAAAATTACGTGTGGGGCCACATAAAATTATGTGTCGGGCCACATAAAATTATGTGTCGGGCCACATGAAATTAAGTGGTGGACCACATAAATTTATGTGACAGACCACATAAAAATGACGTGTCGGGCCGCTAGAAATGAAGTGGCCGGCCGTGTAAATTTATGTGGAAGACCACATAAAATGACGTGTCGGGCCTCCTGAAATGAAGTGGTGGACCACATAAATTTATGTGGCAGACCACATAAAATTACGTGTCGGGCCACCTGAAATGAAGAGGTGGACCACATCAATTTATGTGGCAGATCACATAAAAATGACGTTTCGGGCCACATAAAATGAAGTGGTGGACCACATAAATTTATGTGGCAGACCACATAAAAGTACGTGTCGGGCCAATTGAAATGAAGTGGCGGACCACATAAAATGTTGTGGCTGAACAGATAAAATAATTGGCAGACCACATAAAAATGATGTTTCGGGCCGCTAGAAATTAAGTGTGAAATTATGTGGAAAACCACGTAAAATGACGTGTCGTGCCACCTGAAATGAAGTGGTGGACCACATAAATTTATGTGGCAGACCACATAAAATTATATGTCGGGCCACATAAAATGAAGTGGTGGACCACATAAATTTATGTGGCAGGCCAGTTAAAATTATATGTCGGGCCGCGAGAAATGAAGTGGCCGACCGCGTAAAATTATGTGGAAGACCACATAAAATGACGTGTCGGGCCACATAAAATGAAGTGGTGGACCACATAAATTTATGTGGCAGACCACATAAAATTATGTGTCGGGCCACCTGAAATGAAGTGGTGGACCACATCAATTTATGTGGCCTGCCACATAAAATTATGTGTCGGGCCACCTGAAATGAAGTGGTGGACCACATAAATTTATGTGGCAGACCACATAAAATGATGTGTCGGGCCACCTGAAATGAAGTGGTGGACCACATAAATTTATGTGGCAGACCACATAAAATGATGTGTCGGGCCACATAAAATGAAGTGGTGGACCACATAAATTTACGTGGCAGACCACATAAAAGTATGTGTCGGGCCACATGAAATGAAGTGGCGGACCACATAAAATGATGTGGCTGAACAGATAAAATAATTGGCAGACCACATAAAAATGACGTTTCGGGCCGCTAGAAATGAAGTGGCCGACCGTATGAAATTATGTGGAAAACCACATAAAATGACGTGTCGGGCCACATAAAATGAAGTGGTGGACCACATAAATTTATGTGGCAGACCACATAAAATTATGTGTCGGGCCACCTGAAATGAAGTGGTGGACCACATAAATTTACGTGGCAGACCACATAAAATTATGTGTCGGGCCACATAAAATGAAGTGGTGGACCACATAAAATTATGTGTCTGAACAGATAAGATAATTGGCAGACCACATAAAAATGACGTTTCGGGCCACTAGAAATGAAGTGGCCGACCATGTGAAATTATGTGGAAAACCACGTAAAATGACGTGGTGGACCACATAAATTTATGTGGCAGACCACATAAAATTACGTGTCGGGCCACCTGAAATGAAGTGGTGGACCACATCAATTTATGTGGCAGATCACATAAAAATGACGTTTCGGGCCATTAGAAATGAAGTGGCCGACCGTGTGAAATTATGTGGAAAACCACATAAAGTGACGTGTCGGGCCACGAAAAATTAAGTGGTGGACCACATAAATTTACGTGGTGGACCACATAAATTTACGTGGCAGACCACATAAAATTATATGTCGGGCCACATGAAATTAAGTGGTGGACCACATAAATGTATGTGGCAGACCACATAAAATGACGTGTCGGGCCACATAAAATTAAGTGGTGGACCACATAAAATTATGTGTCGGGCCACATGAAATGAAGTGACGTACCACTTAAAATGACGTGGCAGAACAGATCAAATAATTGGAAGACGACATAAAATTACGTGTCGGGCCACCTGAAATGACGTGACGGACCACGTAAAATGAAGTGGCAGAACAGATCAAATAATTAGCAGACCACATAAAATGACGTTTCGGGCCGTTAAAAATGAAGTGGCCGACCGTGTGAAATTATGTGGAATACCACGTAAAATGACGTGTCGGGCCACATAAATGAAGTGGTGGACCACATCAATTTATGTGGCAGACCACATAAAATTACGTGTCGGGCCACCTGAAATGAAGTGGTGGACCACATCAATTTATGTGGCAGACCACATAAAATTACGTTTCGGGCCATTAGAAATGAAGTGGCCGACCGTGTGAAATTATGTGGAAAACCACATAAAGTGACGTGTCAGGCCACAAAAATTAAGTGGTGGACCACATAAATTTACGTGGTGGACCACATAAATTTACATGGCAGACCACATAAAATTATATGTCGGGCCACATGAAATTAAGTGGTGGACCACATAAATGTATGTGGCAGACCACATAAAATGACGTGTCGGGCCACATAAAATTAAGTGGTGGACCACATAAAATTATGTGTCGGGCCACATGAAATGAAGTGACGTACCACTTAAAATGATGTGGCAGAACAGATCAAATAATTGGAAGACGACATAAAATTACGTGTCGGGCCACCTGAAATGACGTGACGGACCACGTAAAATGAAGTGGCAGAACAGATCAAATAATTAGCAGACCACATAAAATGACGTTTCGGGCCGTTAAAAATGAAGTGGCCGACCGTGTGAAATTATGTGGAATACCACGTAAAATGACGTGTCGGGCCACATAAAATGAAGTGGTGGACCACATCAATTTATGTGGCAGACCACATAAAATTACGTGTCGGGCCACCTGAAATGAAGTGGTGGACCACATCAATTTATGTGGCAGATCACATAAAAATTACGTTTCGGGCCATTAGAAATGAAGTGGCCGACCGTGTGAAATTATGTGGAAAACCACATAAAATGACGTGTCAGGCCACATAAAATGAAGTGGTGGACCACATCAATTTATGTGGCAGACCACATAAAATTACGTGTCGGGCCACCTGAAATGAAGTGGTGGACCACATCAATTTATGTGGCAGATCACATAAAAATTACGTTTCGGGCCATTAGAAATGAATTGGCCGACCGTGTGAAATTATGTGGAAAACCACATAAAATGACGTGTCGGGCCACGTAAAATGAAGTGGTGGACCACATAAATTTATGTGGCTGAACAGATAAAATAATTGGCAGACCACATAAAAATGACGTTTCGGGCCGCTAGAAATAAAGTGGCCGACCGTGTGAAATTATGTGGAAAACCACGTAAAATGAAGTGTCGGGCCACCTAAAATGACGTGGTGGACCACATAAATTTATGTGGCAGACCACATAAAATTATGTGTCGGGCCAACTGAAATGAAGTGGTGGACCACATAAATTTACGTGGCAGACCACATAAAATGATGTGTCGGGCCACATAAAATGAAGTGGTGGACCACATAAATTTATGTGGCAGACCACATAAAATGAAGTGTCGGGCCGCTAGAAATGAAGTGGCCGACCGCATAAAATTATGTGGAAGACCACATAATATGACGTGTCGGGCCACATAAAATTAAGTGGTGGACCACATAAATTTATGTGGCAGACCACATAAAATTATATGTCGGGCCACCTGAAATGAAGTGGTGGACCACATAAATTTATGTGGCAGGCCACATAAAATTATATGTCGGGCCACATGAAATGAAGTGGTGGACCACATAAATTTATGTGGCAGACCACATAAAATGAAGTGTCGGGCCGCGAGAAATGAAGTGGCCGACCGCATAAAATTATGTGGAAGACCACATAAAATGACGTGTCGGGCCACATAAAATTAAGTGGTGGACCACATAAATTTATGTGGCGGACCTCATAAATTTATGTGGCAGACCACATAAAATTATATGTCGGGCCACCTGAAATGAAGTGGTGGACCACATAAATTTATGTGGCAGACCACATAAAATTATATGTCGGGCCACCTGAAATGAAGTGGTGGACCACATAAATTTATGTGGCAGGCCACCTAAAATTATATGTCGGGCCACCTGAAATGAAGTGGTGGACCACATAAATTTATGTGGCAGACCACATAAAATGAAGTGTCGGGCCGCTGGAAATGAAGTGGCCGACCGCATAAAATTATGTGGAAGACCACATAAAATGACGTGTCGGGCCACATAAAATTAAGTGGTGGACCACATAAATTTATGTGGCAGACCACATAAAATTATATGTCGGGCCACCTGAAATGAAGTGGTGGACCACATAAATTTATGTGGCAGACCACATAAAATTATATGTCGGGCCACCTGAAATGAAGTGGTGGACCACATAAATTTATGTGGCAGACCACATAAAATGAAGTGTCGGGCCACATAAAATTAAGTGGTGGACCACATAAAATTACGTGTCGCGCCACCTGAAATGAAGTGACGGACCACGTAAAATTATGTGGCAGAACAGATAAAATAATTGGAAGACGACATAAAATCATGTGTCGGGCCACCTGAAATGAAGTGGCGGACCACGTAAAATGAAGTGGCAGAACAGATAAAACAATTGGCAGACCACATAAAATTACGTGTCGGGCCACCTGAAATGAAGTGGCGGACCACGTAAAATGAAGTGGCAGAACAGATAAAACAATTGGCAGACCACATAAAATTACGTGTCGGCCGGCCTGAAATGAAGTGGCGGACCACGTAAAATGATGTGGCAGAACAGATCAAATAATTAGCAGACCACATAAAATGACGTGTCGGGCCGTTAGAAATGATGTGGCAGACCGCGTAAAATTATGTGGAAGACCACATAAAATGACGTGTCGGGCCACTTAAAATGAAGTGGTGGACCACATGAATTTATGTGGCAGACCACATAAAATTAAGTGTCGGGCCACCTGAAATGAAGTGGCAGACCATGTAAAATTACGTGGCAAAACAGATAAAATAATTGAAAGAGGACATAAAATGACGTGTCGGTCCACCTTAAATGAAGTGGCGGACTACGTAAAAGGATGTGGCAGAACAGATCAAATAATTGGCAGACCACATAAAATTACTTGTCGGGCCACATAAAATGAAGTGGTGGACCACACAAATTTATGTGGCAGACCACATACAAGTACGTGTCGGGCCGGTTAAAATGAGGTGGCAGACCACATCAAATTATGTGGAGGACCACATAATATTGCATGTCAGGCCACATAAAATAATGTGTCGGGCCACATGAAATGAAGTGGCAGACCACATCAAATTATGTAGCAGAACAGATAAAATGACTTGTCGGGCCAAATGAAATGAAGTGAAGAACCAAGTAAAATTATGTGGCAGAACAGATAAAATAATTGGAAAAACACGTAAAATTATGTGTCGGGCCACCATAAATGAAGTGGCGGGCCATGTAAAATTATGTGGCAGAACAGATAAAATAATTGGCAGACCACATACAATTACGTGTCGGGCCAATTTAAAGGCTGTGGCAGACCACTTAAAGTAATTGGCAGACCACTTAAAATGCCACTTTAAATGATGTGGCAGACCAGATAAAATTACGTGTAGGGCCACATAAAATGAAATGGTGGACCACATAAATGTATGTGGCAGACCACATAATATTACGTGTCGGGCCAACTTAAATGAAGTGGCAGACCACATAAAATGATGTGGCAGAACAGATATAATAATTGGCAGACCACATAGAATTATGTGTCGGCCCATTTTAAATGAAGTTGCGGACCTCACAAAATTAAGTAGCAGACCACTTAAAATAATTGGCAGGCCACATGAAATTATGTGTCGGGTCACTTGAAATGAAGTGGCAGACCACGTAAAATTATGTGGCAGACCACATAAAATTACGTGTCGGGCCATTTTAAATGAAGTGGCGGACCACGTACAATTATGTGGCAGACCACATAAAATTACGTGTCGGGCCATTTTAAATGAAGTGGTGGACCACGTACAATTATGTGGCGGACCACGTACAATTATGTGGCAGACCACATAAAATTACGTGTCGGGCCATTTTAAATGAAGTGGCGGACCACGTAAAATTATGTGGCAGACCACATAAAATTACGTGTCGGGCCTATTTAAATGAAGTGGCGGACCACGTACAATTATGTGGCGGACCACGTAAAATTATGTGGCAGACCACATAAAATTATGTGTCGGGCTACTTCAAATGAAGTGGCGAACCACGTAAAATTATGTGGCAGACCACATAAAATTATATGTCGGGCCATTTTAAATGAAGTGGCGGACCACGTAAAATTATGTGGCGGACCACGTAAAATTATGTGGCAGACCACATAAAATTATGTGGCAGACCACATAAAATTATATGTCGGGCCATTTTAAATGAAGTGGCGGACCACGTAAAATTATGTGGCGGACCACGTAAAATTATGTGGCAGACCACATAAAATTATATGTCGGGCCATTTTAAATGAAGTGGCGGACCACGTAAAATTATGTGGCGGACCACGTAAAATTATGTGGCAGACCACATAAAATTACATGTCAGGCCACTTCAAATGAAGTGGCGGACCACATAAAATTACGTGTCGGGCCACATAA
This sequence comes from Entelurus aequoreus, assembly GCF_033978785.1. NCBI lineage: Eukaryota > Metazoa > Chordata > Actinopteri > Syngnathiformes > Syngnathidae > Entelurus > Entelurus aequoreus. The sequence continues at coordinate 63,851,498 of NC_084744.1, read as the reverse complement.
AATAAAGTGGCAGACCAGGTAAAATTATGTGGCACACCAGATAAAATAATTGGCAGACCACATAAAATTGCGTGTCGGGCTGCATAAAATGAGGTGGCGGACCACATAAAATTATGTGGCAGACCACGTAAAATTATGTGGCAGACTAGATCAAAAAATTGGCAGACCACATCAAATAAAGTGGCGGAGCACATGGCTGCCTTCGTAGCGCTGCATGTAACATTAAAAGACCACATGAAATAATTGGCCGACCATATAAAAGTATGTGGCCAGGCCACATTATATGAAGTTGTGGACCACTTTTAAACAAACGGCAGACCACTTGAAATAATTGGAAGACCAGCAGGAATTCTTTAAAAAATGTAAAACCTTAAATAGTTGCCTGTTCAATAAATGAAAAATGGTCCTGGAACCAATTAATTGTGTTTCCTATTGTGATGGGAACTGACCAGTGATCCGGACTTTTCAAAGCAAGCGCATTGCAGACACGTATTTTATGAAACCTTTCACACACTAAAACCGCGATTGCGTCCATGTTTCTTGCCGTCAAATAAATGGTTTGAGTGGTTTCCAAAGGGGAGGAAAAGATAGAATTTTCTAGTTGTGAGACAGACAGATGCTGATAAAGACTGGCAGCTAAGATTTAGCTGTAAATAATGGGCTGACTTTATTTCCTTATATAAAAAAAAGAATAACACAGACCAAACAACGTTATTTATGTCCGCACTGCGGTCCGCATGGCTTGGAATCAATAACGAGCGCTCGCATATGCCGGGAAGATAAGAAATATTTAAAGATCGGTGCACACACACGGATCATCTTTCATGGAAAAACACACAAAAAGGAGCAGCTGTCATGCGACATGCAAACATTTGTTCCTGTAATCACCGAGAGGATTGTTAGATACGGCCGGCTGACACTTTTACAGTGTTTAGTGTGTGACTGAAGCACCAGGCACACGCCCACACACACACTAGTCAATGTGTCAATCATCTCCTGGCTTGGAGCTTACACACACACACACACACACACACACACACACACACACACACACACACACACACACACACACACACACACACACACACACACACACACACATGTCTTGCCTACTTTGTGTGGACCCACGTTTGGTTAGTGGGTTGTGAGGGCCCCCCTTTCCACTATAGCTAGAATGATGAAAAAATATACATCTAGCCCTAGATGGGAGTAGAGAGTTGCAACTAGGGATGTCAGATAATGGCTTTTTGCCGATATCCAATATTCCGATATTGTCCAACTCTTTAAATACCGATACCGATATCAACCGATACCGATATCAACCGATATATGCAGTCGTGGAATTAACACATTAATATGCCTAATTTGGACAACCAGGTATGGTGAAGATAAGGTACTTTTTAAAAAAATTAATAAAATAAGATAAATAAATTAAAAATATTTTCTTCAATAAAAAAGAAAGTAAAACAATATAAAAACAGTTACATAGAAATTAGTACTTAATGAAAATGAGTAAAATTAACTGTTAAAGGTTAGTACTATTAGTGGAGCAGCAGCACGCACAATCATGTGTGCTTACGGACTGTATCCCTTGCAGACTGTATTGATATATATTGATATATAATGTAGGAACCAGAATATTAATAACAAAAAAGATACAACCCTTTTGTGTGAATGAGTGTAAATGGGGGAGGGAGGTTTTTTGGGTTGGTGCACTAATTGTATGTGTATCTTGTGTTTTTATGTTGATTTAATAAAAACAAAAAAAACAACAACAACAACAACAACAAAAAACGATACCGATAATTTAAAAAACGATACCGATAATTTCCGATATTACATTTTAAAGCATTTATCGGACATCCCTAGTTGCAACCTCACTTCAGAATGCAAAACACACAAAGTAAAAAAAATATTTTACTTTTGTAGTTGTGAGGACCAGGCAAATGTCCTCACAAGTTAAAAGATCCTCACAGAAAGGGTGGTTTATCAAGTGTATGTCCAAATTGTTCCCAATTTTATAAGAAAAAAGTCGACACATTGTGAAAAAAAGACTGCTTTTAGTTAATCAAATTTTTTTTTTGATTGTTGTATTTATTTATTTACTTCAAGTTATTACAGTATATCTCTTTAAACATTTTTGTTATTTTTTTTTTTTAATTAATTTTAGCCAAATCTTTAATCTTCATTATTTACTTCGTTATACATTATGTCTCTTTATAAAAAATGTTTTTGAAATTATTATTAATTTTGGTCAAAGGGGGCGCATTTCAATTTCTTACACACACTTGTTATTTCATATGTTGACCAGAGGGGGAGCACTTTTAAAAGCGACACACAGTCAATTTGAAAAATCCCTCATTTTGACCAGCAGGGGTGCAAATGAGACATTGTCTATTAGATGCAATGTTATTGGGACCATGATTTATGTCATCACTTGTTCACACCTCCTCATATGGAAGATACTTTTCCTTCTTCATGTCTCAAGAAAGGTAGAAATACAAGAACACACACACACACACATTCTTGTATTTCCTACCTTCTGGAAACCTGAGGAAAAAAGCCTCCCTTTTTAGGACCAGCCTTTCTAGATATATAAAGAAGTGTATTTACAACATTAATAATATATACATACTATGCAAATATTTAAAAAAAGTTGTTCAATTTCACCAAAAAAAGGTCACAATTTCACAAGAAAACTTGGAATTTTGGCAGTGTTATAATAAAAGTCGTCATTTTACTCGACGCAAGTCAACATTTTACAAGAAAAACGGAACATTTGTGCAATATTATGATAAAAGTTGGAATTTTACTCAATAACAGTCGCAATTTTACAAGAAAAAGCTTTAAATTTTGGCAGTTTTATGAAAAGAGTCGTCATTTTACTCAACAAAAGTCACTGTTTTAGAAGAAAACTTTAAAAATGTTGGCAATATTATAATAATAATTGGAATTTTACTTGGCAAAATCATGACAAAAGTCATAATTTTACTCAAAAAATGCCACTGTTTTACAAGAACGACGAAAAAAATGGGCAATATTGTGATAAAAGTCAGAATTTTATATGACAAATGTCACCATTTTGCATTAAAAAGTAATCATTTTACATTAAAAAAGTAATAATTTTACAAGAAAATATTACAATATTACAGAAACAGAAAGAATATGAGAAATTGTTCCCAATTTTATAAGAAAAAATTCGACACATTGTGAGAAAAAGACTGCTTTTAGTTTATCAATTTTTTTTTGAATTTTTGTATTTATTTGTTTACTTCAAGTTATTACAGTATATCTCTTTAAACATTTTTGTTATTTAATTTTTTTAGTAATTTTGGCCAAATCTTTAATCTTCATTATTTACTTCAAGTTATACAGTATGTCTCTTTATAAAAAATGTTTTTGAAATTATTATTAATTTTGGTCAAAGGGGGCGCATTTCAATTTCTTACACACACTTGTTATTTCATATGTTGACCAGAGGGGGAGCACTTTTAAAAGCGACACACAGTCAATTTGAAAGATCCCTCATTTTGACCAGCAGGGGTGCAAATGAGACATTGTCTATTAGATGCAATGTTATTGGGACCATGATTTATGTCATCACTTGTTCACACCTCCTCATATGGAAGATACTTTTCCTTCTTCATGTCTCAAGAAAGGTAGAAATACAAGAACACACACACACACACACACACACACATTCTTGTATTTCCTACCTTCTGGGGACCTGAGAAAAAAGCCTCCCTCTTTAGGACCAGCCTTTCTAGATATATAAAGAAGTGTATTTACAACATTAATAATATATGCATACTATGCAAATATTTTTTTAAAAATTTTCAATTTCACCAAAAAAAGGTCACAATTTCACAAGAAAAACTTGGAATTTTGGCAGTGTTATAATAAAAGTAATCATTTTACTCGACGCAAGTCAACATTTTACGAGAAAAACGGAACATTTGTGCAATATTATGATAAAAGTTGGAATTTTACTCAATAACAGTCGCAATTTTTCAAGAAAAAGCTTTAAATTTTGGCAGTTTTATGAAAAGAGTCGTCATTTTACTCAACAAAAGTCACTGTTTTAGAAGAAAACTTTAAAAATGTTGGCAATATTATAATAATAATTGGAATTTTACTTGGCAAAATCATGACAAAAGTCATAATTTTACTCCAAAAATGCCACTGTTTTACAAGAACGACAAAAAAAATGGGCAATATTGTGATAAAAGTCAGAATTTTATATGACAAATGTCACCATTTTGCATTAAAAAGTAATAATTTTACATTAAAAAAGTTATAATTTTACAAGTAAATATTACAATATTACAGGAACAGAAAGAATATGAGAAATTGTTCCCAATTTTATTCGAAAAAAGTCGACTATTTTTTTTTTGAATTTTTGTATTTATTTATTTACTTCAAGTTATTACAGTATATCTCTTTAAACATTTTTGTTATTTTATTTTTTTTATTAATTTTAGCCAAATCTTTAATCTTCATTATTTACTTCGTTATACAGTATGTCTCTTTATAAAAACATTTTTTGAAATTATTATTAATTTTGGTCAAAGGGGGCGCATTTCAATTTCTTACACACACTTGTTATTTCATATGTTGACCAGAGGGGCAATTTTACAAGAAAAAGCTTTAAATTTTGGCAATTTTATGAAAAGAGTCGTCATTTTACTGGACAAAAGTCACTATATTAAAAGAACACTTTAAAAATGTTGGCAATATTATAATAATAATTGGAATTTTACTTGGCAAAATGATGACAAAAGTCATCATTTCACTCAAAAAACAAAACAAAACAAAAGCATTGGCAATATTGTGATAAAAGTCAGAATTTTATATGACAAATTTTGCATTAAAAAGTAAGAATTTTACATAAAAAAGTAAGAATTTTACAAGAAAATATTACAATATTACAGAAACAGAAAGAATATGAGAAATTGATCCCAATTTTATAAGAAAAAAGTCGACACATTGTGAGAAAAAGACTTGTTTTTGGTATTTTATTTTTTTTTGTTGAATTTTTTTTTTTTAATGTATTTACTTCAAGTTATTACAGTATA
>NC_084744.1:63841423-63843923 GCF_033978785.1 Entelurus aequoreus | reverse complement strand
TGGTGTTTGGACATCTTTCATAAAGTCCACAATGTTTAATGAGCAGGTTGTGTTACGTGTGACCATGTGTGTTGACATTTATGTTAGTTCAGTTGCATTTTTTTTCCCCCCACATGACTATGGAAGGTTGTTTAGATCGTATCATATAAGTAAATGCTGTGCTGTTTTTCGAAAGAGTTATTATTGTTTAATTGGCTTCAAGTGACCTCTTATGGCTTTGAAAAATATACTTTGGTAAATTAGCTAGCTTACCGCTGCCATTTAGGCAACCCATGTCTTACTGGGATAGTCACATGACTGTCACAAACTACTTCAACACATATTTCATGTACGTTTAAGTCAAGGCCATTTAGGACATGCAATGTGTTTTTTATGTGGTAATGATCTCATCACTGCTATGAATGAGCAATGCAACTACCAATGATTTTAATGTCAATGGGTATAATTTAAGACATGTCCTTTCTGGGTAGGATGGTCTAAATCAGGGGTCACCAACCTTTTTGAAACCAAGAGCTACTTCTTGGGTAGTGATTAATGCGAAGGGCTACCAGTTTGATACACACTTCAATAAATTGCCAGAAATAGCCAATTTGCTCAATTTACCTTTAACTCTATGTTATTATTAATAATTAATGATATTTACACTTAATTGAACGGATTAAAAGAGGAGAAAACACAAAAAAAATGACAATTGAATTTTGAAACATAGTTTATCTTCAATTTTGACTCTTTAAAATTCAAAATTCAACCGAAAAAAAGAAGAGAAAAACTAGCAAATTCGAATCTTTTTGAAAAAATTACAAAAATAATTTATAGAACATCATTAGTAATTTTTCCTGATTAAGATTAATTTTAGAATTTTGATGACATGTTTTAAATAGGTTAAAATCCAATCTACACTTTGTTAGAATATATAACAAATTGGACCAAGCTATATTTCTAACAAAGACAAATCATTATTTCTTCTAGATTTTCCAGAACAAAAATTTTAAAATAAATTCAAAAGACTTTGAAATAAGATTTAAATTTGATTCTACAGATTTTCTAGATTTTCCAGAATAATTTTTTTGAATATTAATCATAATAAATTTGAAGAAATATTTCACCAATATTCTTCGTCGAAAAAACAGAAGCTGAAATGAAGAATTAAATTAAAATGTATTTATTATTCTTTACAATAAAACAAATAAATTTACTTGAACATTGATTTAAATTGTCAGGAAAGAAGAGGAAGGAATTTAAAAGGTAAAAAGGTATATGTGTTTAAAAATCCTAAAATCATTTTTAAGGTTGTATTTTTTCTCTAAAATTGTCTTTCTGAAAGTCATAAGAAGCAAAGTAAAAAAAAAAAAAAAAGAATTTATTTAAACAAGTGAAGACCAAGTCTTTAAAATATTTTCTTGGATTTTCAAATTCTATTTGAGTTTTGTCTCTCTTAGAATTAAAAATGTCGGGCAAAGCGACACCAGCTTGCTAGTAAATAAATAAAATTTAAAAAAATAGAGGCAGCTCACTGGTAAGTGCTGCTATTTGAGCTATTTTTAGAACAGGCCAGCGGGCTACTCATCTGGTCCTTACGGGCTACCTGGTGCCCGCGGGCACCGCGTTGGTGACCCCTGGTCTAAATGTTTGGGAGCCATGAATCATATGAAGAAAAAGTAACAATTACAGTTTAAAAAAATGATAACAAAGGCTTTTTGGGAAGCGTACAGAGAAGAAAGCCCAGCAGAATGTGGAAGCATCATGGTGAGGGGTAGCTTAGTGTGTAAGCGTGAGGACTGGAAGGATTGCAAGGTCACAGGTTCAGGACTGCAGACTAAAGTATAAAATTGCATGGGAAGCGAGGAAAAAAGGCAAGTTTGGTGCCTGAGCCACGACACGGTGTTTGAGTTGAGGATTGGTATTGTGACTCTTTTGTTTACACGGCAAGTGCACAAGGTCTAGCCGGTTGTTTAAGACTTTTAAAGTCACTTTTTGACTGGGCTTGAAAAAAAAAAATTATATATATATATATACACTACCGTTCAAAAGTTTGGGGTCACCCAAACAATTTAGCGGAATAGCCTTCATTTCTAAGAACAAGAATAGACTGTCGAGTTTCAGATGAAAGTTCTCTTTTTCTGGCCATTTTGAGCGTTTAATTGACCCCACAAATGTGATGCTCCAGAAACTCAATCTGCTCAAAGGAAGGTTTGTAGCTTCTGTAACGAGCTAAAGTGTTTTCAGATGTGTGAACATGATTGCACAAGGGTTTTCTAATCATCAATTAGCCTTCTGAGCCAATGAGCAAACACATTGTACCATTAGAACACTGGAGTGATAGTTGCTGGAAATGGGCCTCTATACACCTATGTAGATATTGCACCAAAAAGCAGACATTTGCAGCTAGAATAGTCATTTACCACATTAGCAATGTATAGAGCAGGGGTCACCAACGCGGTGCCCGCGGGCACCAGGTAGCCCGTAAGGACTAGATGAGTAGCCCGCTGGCCTGTTCTAA
>NC_084744.1:63791423-63831423 GCF_033978785.1 Entelurus aequoreus | reverse complement strand
CTAGGTGCACACACACAACTAGGTGCACTCACACAACTAGGTGCACTCACACAACTAGGTGCACACACACAACTAGGTGCACTCACACAACTAGGTGCAAACACACAACTAGGTGCACTCACACAACTAGGTGCACTCACACAACTAGGTGCACTCACACAACTAGGTGCACTCACACAACTAGGTGCAAACACACAACTAGGTGCACTCACACAACTAGCTGCAAACACACAACTAGGTGCACTCACACAACTAGGTGCACTCACACAACTAGGTGCACTCACACAACTAGGTGCAAACACACAACTAGGTGCACTCACACAACTAGGTGCACTCACACAACTAGGTGCACTCACACAACTAGGTGCAAACACACAACTAGGTGCACTCACACAACTAGGTGCAAACACACAACTAGGTGCACTCACACAACTAGGTGCACTCACACAACTAGGTGCAAACACACAACTAGGTGCACTCACACAACTAGGTGCAAACACACAACTAGGTGCACTCACACAACTAGGTGCACTCACACAACTAGGTGCAAACACACAACTAGGTGCACTCACACAACTAGGTGCACACACACAACTAGGTGCACACACACAACTAGGTGCACTCACACAACTAGGTGCACTCACACAACTAGGTGCAAACACACAACTAGGTGCACTCACACAACTAGGTGCACTCACACAACTAGGTGCAAACACACAACTAGGTGCACTCACACAACTAGGTGCACTCACACAACTAGTTGCACTCACACAACTAGGTGCAAACACACAACTAGGTGCACTCACACAACTAGGTGCAAACACACAACTAGGTGCACTCACACAACTAGGTGCACTCACACAACTAGGTGCACTCACACAACTAGGTGCAAACACACAACTAGGTGCACTCACACAACTAGGTGCACTCACACAACTAGGTGCACTCACACAACTAGGTGCAAACACACAACTAGGTGCACTCACACAACTAGGTGCACTCACACAACTAGGTGCACTCACACAACTAGGTGCAAACACACAACTAGGTGCACTCACACAACTAGGTGCACTCACACAACTAGGTGCACACACACAACTAGGTGCACTCACACAACTAAGTGCAAACACACAACTAGGTGCACTCACACAACTAGGTGCACTCACACAACTAGGTGCACACACACAACTAGGTGCACTCACACAACTAGGTGCACTCACACAACTAGGTGCACACACACAACTAGGTGCACTCACACAACTAGGTGCAAACACACAACTAGGTGCACTCACACAACTAGGTGCACTCACACAACTAGGTGCACTCACACAACTAGGTGCAAACACACAACTAGGTGCACTCACACAACTAGGTGCACTCACACAACTAGGTGCACACACACAATAAGGCGCACTCACACAACTAGGTGCACACACACAATAAGGCGCACTCACACAACTAGGTGCAAACACACAACTAGGTGCACTCACACAACTAGGTGCAAACACACAACTAGGTGCACTCACACAACTAGGTGCACTCACACAACTAGGTGCACTCACACAACTAGGTGCACTCACACAACTAGGTGCACTCACACAACTAGGTGCACTCACACAACTAGGTGCACTCACACAACTAGGTGCAAACACACAACTAGGTGCACTCACACAACTAGGTGCACTCACCTGTTCTTGAACAATTTTTTTTCACGCATTTGTCGACAAAGTGGTGACCCTCGCCCCCGTCCTTGTTTGTGAACGACTGAGCGTTTCACGGAAGCTGTTTTTTTTATACCCAATCATGGCACCCACCTGTTCCCAATTAGCCCGTTCCCCTGTGGGATTCCTCAACTTTCTCAGTCTTTTTTGCCACCTGTGCCAGCTTTTTTCGGAACAGGTTGCGTGCACCACATTCCAAGTGAGCTAATATTTGCATATATATATTATTCAATTGAATATAAGTTGAAAAGGATTTGCAGATCATTGTATTCTCTTTTTATTTACTATTTACACAACCTTTCACTGTTTTTTTTTTTCAGTTTTTTAATGTTAATATCATCAGGCGTGAAAAAAACTCTACTATGCAAAGCCACAGTTTTTTATCAACAACACCCGGAAAAGCCGCCAGCTCGGCTGGCGGCATTAATGGCGCCTTCACAGATGTGTAAGTTACCCATGTCTCGGCCACTAATACACCCCCATACCATCACACATGCTGCCTTTTACACTTTGCGCCTAGAACAATCCGGATGGTTCTTTTCTTCTTTGGTCCACAGTTTCCCAAAAAACAATTTGAAACATGGACTCGTCAGACCACGGAACACTTTTTCCACTTTGCATCAGTCCATCTTAGATGAGCTCGGCGGCGCTTCTGGGTGTTGTTGATAAATTACCGTGGCTTGGCGTTGTAGAGTTTTAACTTGCACTTACAGATGTTACCGACTGTGGCTTTCCGAAGTGGTGATATCCTTTACACACCGATGTGCCTTTTTTGATGCGGTACCGCCTCAATATCGTGGCTTAGGTGCGGTGATTTCTCCACATTCTCTGAACCTTTTGGTGATATTACGGAGCGCGGATGGCGAAATCCCTCAATTCCTTGCAATAGCTGGTTGAGAAATGTTGTTGTTGAACAATTTTTTTTTCACGCATTTGTCGACAAAGTGGTGACCCTCGCCCCCGTCCTTGTTTGTGAACGACTGAGCGTTTCACGGAAGCTGTTGTTTTTATACCCAATCATGGCACCCACCTGTTCCCAATTAGCCCGTTCCCCTGTGGGATTCCTCAACTTTCTCAGTCTTTTTTGCCACCTGTGCCAGCTTTTTTCGGAACAGGATCCGTGCACCACATTCCAAATGAGCTAATATTTGCATATATATATTATTCAATTGAATATAAGTTGAAAAGGATTTGCAGATCATTGTATTCTCTTTTTATTTACTATTTACACAACCTTTCACTGGTTTTTTTTCAGTTTTTTAATGTTAATATCATCAGGCGTGAAAAAAACTCTACTATGCAAAGCCAGTTTTTTATCAACAACACCCGGAAAAGCAAACATTTTTAATGGGAGACAGGTCTGGACTACAGGCAGGCCAGTCTAGTACCCGCACTCTTTTACTACGAATCCACGCTATTGCAACACGTGGCTTGGCATTGTCTTGCTGAAATAAGCAGGGGCGTCCATGAAAAAGACGGCGCTTAGATGGCAGCTTATGTTGCTCCAAAACCTGTATGTACCTTTCAGCATTAATGAGCGTTTCACGGAAGCTGTTGTTTTTATACCCAATCATGGCACCCACCTGTTCCCAATTAGCCCGTTCCCCTGTGGGATTCCTCAACTTTCTCAGTCTTTTTTCAATTCAATTCAATTATTTATTTATTTCGTACTTGGATGTGTACATTTCAACAACATTTCAACAATCTCACATACCTTACTGCATTCAATACACAGCCATGTCGAAAAGGAACAGGATGAAGAAAATCTTATATTTCCTGCCCCTTCGCACAAAAGAAACATTTTCTTGGTATCTCTTTGCCGGTAGTGCATTAGAACATCCAATGCAACAAATCAATACAAAACAATATATCACATATGCACACACAGGCACCCACACCCACACGCACCCACCCACCAGGGGCGTAGACTCTAGAGTAGTAAAAAAGGCTACAGGACATGTATGACCCAGTTGACAAGAAAAGTTATTGTTGCCTAAAAACTACAAGTTTGTACCCCTACCCAGTGCACACACTCATAGAAATTAATAGAACAAACAATCAATGAAAAGAATAAACAAGCAAGATAAGTTGAACAAAAAATAAATAAACAAAACAAAAACTGAAAAAATAAGGCAATCACTCAAACCAAACAAACTGAAAAAGAACAAGGCAATCATCCAAACCAAACAAACTGAAAAAGAATAAGGTAATCATTCAAACCAAACAAAACTGAATAGAACAAGGCTATCATAACAAGGTATCATTCAAACCAAACAAAGCTAAGAACAATGTGATCATTCAACCAAGGATCCATAGTGCATGTCGATAAAGAAAAAAAAAAAAAAAAAAAAAAAAAAAAAAATGAAAGGAAAGCTAGACTATACAATACCTACAGTCATGTAGGATAATGTAAGCGTTGTTTTTTTTTTGTGTGTTTATTATTATTTTTATTTTTTATTTTTATTTTTTTCCCCTTATTTTTCCCTTTGCGTCCCTTTTGTCAGTGCTCATATAACATCATAGTTCTGTTTTTAAAGACTTTTTTTAATTGAAATGTGTTTTTACATTGCTTTATTTCATTATGGAGAGAGTTCCAGAGTTTTACTCCCACCACTGATGTACACATTTGTTTTGATGTTGTTCGTGCAAGCTGATGCTTAAAGTGCCCTTTCCTTCTTCCTTCTTTTTCTATTAAAGTGAAATTTTTTTGTAGATTTGTTGGTAGCTCTTGACTACTAGCCCTGAACATAACCAATAATGTCTGCTGCTCAACTAGTTCATAAAATTTGTAAAGTCCTGAGCTAATAAATAATCCATTTGTGTGCTCTCTATAACCTGTTTTGTGTATGATTCTGATCGCTCTCTTCTGAAGGAGGTACAGTGGCTTTGTGTTACTCTTATATGTACTACCCCATATTTCCACACAATAATTGATATAAGGCAGTACAAGTGCACAATACAGTGTACGCATTGCTTTATAATCTAATACATCTTTTACCTTATTTAATATAAATATACTTTTAGCCATCTTTTTTCTAACATGTGAGATATGCGATTTCCAACTAATATTATCATCTAAAATCACTCCCAAAAATCTAATCTCAGAGACTTTTTCAATGCTTGTTCCAGCTATTGACAGTACAATATTTTCAGGCTTTTTTCTCTTACTAAAAATCATGAACTTAGTTTTTTTCAAATTCAATGATAATTTGTTAACGTCAAACCATTTTTTGAGTTTGACCATTTCCTGTTCCATACTCTTTAGTAATTCATTTAAGTCATGTCCAGAGCTGTAAAAGTTGGTATCGTCAGCAAATAATACAAAATTGAGTAATTTTGACACATCACAGATATCATTTATGTATAAAATAAATAGTTTCGGTCCCAGAACAGACCCTTGTGGAATTCCACACTTAATACTCATATTTTCAGATGTATTAGCAGCATATTGTACATATTGTTGTCTGTTATTCAAGTAGCTATTTAACCAATCTAAAACTATTCCTCTCACACCGTATGAATGTAATTTGGATAAAAGGATAGAGTGATCGATTGTGTCAAACGCTTTCTTAAGGTCTATAAACACCCCTACTGTGTATTTCTTACTATCGGTGGCTGTTGTTATGTCCTCAATTATGTTCATCACAGCAGAGGCAGTAGATCTGTTTGAACGAAATCCATACTGGCTCTCGCTCAACAACTTGTTTTTTTCAATAAAATGGTCTAATTTTTGTACAAATATTTTTTCAAGCACCTTAGAGAATTGGGACAGAAGTGATACCGGTCTGTAATTAGTAAACATGTGCTTATCCCCATCTTTAAAGAGTGGAATAACCTTTGCTACCTTCATTCTATCTGGGAAGGTCCCTGTATTGAAAGAGAGATTGAAGATATAGCAGAGAGGCTCAATGATGCAGTCAATTGTCTTTTTTACAATTATCATATCTAACCCATCATCGTCTGTTGATGTTTTGTTCTTTAATTTATTTACAATTGTTATAATTTCATTTTCACTGACTTCTCCCAAAAACATTGACTTAAGTACTCTGCCTCCACCTCCCAACCCATTCTGAAATGACCCATCATCATGTTTTTCTATATTTTCTGCTAGTTTTGGACCTACGTTTACAAAAAATGAGTTAAACTCATTTGCCACTTCGTCCATATTTTTTATTATCTTTTCTTCTTTTACAAAGTGGTTTGGCGGGCTGATAGGTCCCGGTGTGCTTCCCATCACCTTTTTCAATATGTTCCATGTTCCTTTGATATTGGCTTTATTTTTTTCTAACAAGTTACTATAATAGTCTTTTTTGGCTTGTCTCATTATTGTTGTCAACCTGTTTTTATAAACCTTATATTTAATTTCTGCTGCATTTGTCCTAGATTTTAAAAATACCTTGTAAAGTCTATTTTTCTTTTTACATGCATTCTGTAGTCCCCTTGTGATCCAAGGAGTTTCACTGTAATTGTCCTTTTGTTTATATAGCATATTTGGGCAATGTTTTTCATACAGTGATAAATATATATTTAAAAAAGCTTCATATGCATCATTTACCTCTCCTACATATACCTCCATCCAATCCCTTACAAGAAGGTCGCTTCTAAACATGTCAATTGTCGCTTCGGTTCTTAATCTTTTCCTTACATATTTGTGGGCTGTTTCTTCTCTCTTCCTGTTGACTTGACAGTCCCCCTCATTGATTTGGCACTCATAAGTAAAAAATACAGGTAGATGGTCGCTGATATCATTAACTACCAATCCACTCTTGATTTTGTTTTTTTCTACAACATTTATAAAGATATGATCAATCAGTGTGGCGCACGTTGTTGTTATTCGACTTGGTTTGGTGATCAACGGATATAATCCTTTACTATACAGTATCTCTAGATATTCGCTTGTTGATGTATTTCTAGGAGCGCTCAGCAAATCAATATTTAGATCCCCACACATGACATATGTTTTCTTTTCATTTAGATGGCACAGTATTTCTTCAAGTTTATCATTAAATTCATCTACTCTGGACCTCGGTGCCCTATATACACACGTAACGATGACATTTCTCTTCCTTTCCATCTCAATCTCCACAGTTATACATTCAAGCAAATCATCAATAACCATCGTCATACGTTCTACTGCTTTGCATTTCAAGTCACGGTGGACAAGCAGGGCCACGCCCCCTCCCCTTTTATTTATTCTATTACTGTGATGCAGCTCATAATTATCGATGGAGAAGTCGATACCTCTCTCCTCATCTATCCATGTTTCTGTCAGAGCTATTATTTTGAATTTACTTTTCAAGTTACTCAGATACTCTTTGATTTTATTAAAATTTGCATATGCGCTTCTACAGTTGAAGTGTATTAGAGAAAAGTTATTGTCTAGACTAACACTATCATTAAGCTGTTCCTCTGTATAGTAATCACACAAGGAATTAATTGAGTTGAACAGATGTTTATCTGGGTCAACTTGACATTCAAAGTCATGCAATTTGTAATCTATATATTCAGATCCTGACGGATGATTTTCAGTTGTCTCAGCCATTATGGGTTGATGTTATATTGCCAGTGCACAATAATAGAATAATTGATATGCTCATAATATAATAAATATACTCATGACATAATAAATATGCTGATGTTATATTCCCAATGCTAAACTTATGACATAATAAATATGCTGATGTTATATTCCCAAAGCTAAACATGATCATAGTTGTCATATAGAAATAGCATGACGTCATAGTATAATATAGTTTTGCCACCTGTGCCAGCTTTTTTCGGAACAGGTTGCGTGCACCACATTCCAAATGAGCTAATATTTGCATATATATATTATTCAATTGAATATAAGTTGAAAATGATTTGCATATCATTGTATTCTCTTTTTTTTTACCATTTGTACAACCTTTCACTGGTTTTTAAAAAAAAAAAATTATGTTAATATCATCAGGCGTGACGTAAAGACCTTGAATAAATGGAGGTTGCCAGGTGTAAATTCGCCAGGGAAGACACCAGGAAGAGAACGTGTTTGACAGCGGGAAATAACCCAGCTTTTAAATCAATATTTGATTTGTGAAGCAATAAAACGTGCCTTAGGGCTTTTGTGCTTCAGCATCACTTTGCACGCCGCCTGGCCAACATAAAGTCTTAAGTACTGACAGTGAGTGTTGTATTACACCCCACCATTGTCATTTCACCCACACATCATCAGCCTATTCAAATGTCATTTAGGCGTGTGTACAGCATAATAACACAGCTACGTCCCGCGGGTTATTATAGTCATTGTAGCACCGCCATGCATGTTAATATGTCGGGTTATTTTCTGCCATGGGGGGGGGGACAAAGCCCGGGTAAGCTGACCTTACTCGGAACTGGTGGATCTAACATAATAGTGAGAGTCCAGTCCATAGTGGATCTAACATAATAGTGTGAGAGTCCAGTCCATAGTGGATCTAACATAATAGTGTGAGAGTCCAGTCCATAGTGGATCTAACATAATAGTATGAGTGTCCAGTCCATAGTGGATCTAACATAATATTGTGAGAGTCCAGTCCATAGTGGATCTAACATAATAGTGTGAGAGTCCAGTCCATAGTGGATCTAACATAATAGTGAGAGTCCAGTCCATAGTGGATCTAACATAATAGTGAGAGTCCAGTCCATAGTGGATCTAACATAATAGTGAGAGTCCAGTCCATAGTGGATCTAACATAATAGTGTGAGAGTCCAGTCCATAGTGGATCTAACATAATAGTGTGTGAGTCCAGTCCATAGTGGATCTAACATAATAGTGTGTGAGTCCAGTCCATAGTGGATCTAACATAATAGTGTGAGAGTCCAGTCCATAGTGGATCTAACATAATAGTGTGAGAGTCCAGTCCATAGTGGATCTAACATAATAGTATGAGTGTCCAGTCCATAGTGGATCTAACATAATATTGTGAGAGTCCAGTCCATAGTGGATCTAACATAATAGTGTGAGAGTCCAGTCCATAGTGGATCTAACATAATAGTGAGAGTCCAGTCCATAGTGGATCTAACATAATAGTGAGAGTCCAGTCCATAGTGGATCTAACATAATAGTGAGAGTCCAGTCCATAGTGGATCTAACATAATAGTGTGAGAGTCCAGTCCATAGTGGATCTAACATAATAGTGTGTGAGTCCAGTCCATAGTGGATCTAACATAATAGTGTGTGAGTCCAGTCCATAGTGGATCTAACATAATAGTGTGAGAGTCCAGTCCATAGTGGATCTAACATAATAGTATGAGAGTCCAGTCCATAGTGGATCTAACATAATATAGTGAGAGTCCAGTCCATAGTGGATCTAACATAATATAGTGAGAGTCCAGTCCATAGTGGATCTAACATAATATAGTGACAGTCTAGTCCATAGTGGATCTAACATAATATAGTGAGAGTCCAGTCCCTAGTGGATCTAACATAATAGTGTGTGAGTCCAGTCCATAGTGGATCTAACATAATATAGTGAGAGTCTAGTCCATAGTGGATCTAACATAATATAGTGAGAGTCCAGTCCATAGTGGATCTAACATAATATAGTGAGAGTCTAGTCCATAGTGGATCTAACATAATATAGTGAGAGTCCAGTCCATAGTGGATCTAACATAATATAGTGAGAGTCTAGTCCATAGTGGATCTAACATAATATAGTGAGAGTCTAGTCCATAGTGGATCTAACATAATATAGTGAGAGTCCAGTCCATAGTGGATCTAACATAATATAGTGAGAGTCTAGTCCATAGTGGATCTAACATAATATAGTGAGAGTCCAGTCCATAGTGGATCTAACATAATATAGTGAGAGTCCAGTCCATAGTGGATCTAACATAATAGTGTGAGAGTCCAGTCCATAGTGGATCTAACATAATATAGTGAGAGTCTAGTCCATAGTGGATCTAACATAATATAGTGAGAGTCCAGTCCATAGTGGATCTAACATAATATAGTGAGAGTCCAGTCCATAGTGGATCTAACATAATATAGTGAGAGTCTAGTCCATAGTGGATCTAACATAATATAGTGAGAGTCTAGTCCATAGTGGATCTAACATAATATAGTGAGAGTCTAGTCCATAGTGGATCTAACATAATATAGTGAGAGTCTAGTCCATAGTGGATCTAACATAATATAGTGAGAGTCTAGTCCATAGTGGATCTAACATAATATAGTGAGAGTCCAGTCCATAGTGGATCTAACATAATATAGTGAGAGTCCAGTCCATAGTGGATCTAACATAATATAGTGAGAGTCCAGTCCATAGTGGATCTAACATAATATAGTGAGAGTCTAGTCCATAGTGGATCTAACATAATATAGTGAGAGTCCAGTCCATAGTGGGTCTAACATAATATAGTGAGAGTCTAGTCCATAGTGGATCTAACATAATATAGTGAGAGTCTAGTCCATAGTGGATCTAACATAATATAGTGAGAGTCCAGTCCATAGTGGATCTAACATAATATAGTGAGAGTCCAGTCCATAGTGGATCTAACATAATATAGTGAGAGTCCAGTCCATAGTGGATCTAACATAATATAGTGAGAGTCCAGTCCATAGTGGATCTAACATAATAGTGTGAGAGTCCAGTCCATAGTGGATCTAACATAATATAGTGAGAGTCTAGTCCATAGTGGATCTAACATAATATAGTGAGAGTCCAGTCCATAGTGGATCTAACATAATATAGTGAGAGTCCAGTCCATAGTGGATCTAACATAATATAGTGAGAGTCCAGTCCATAGTGGATCTAACATAATAGTGTGTGAGTCCAGTCCATAGTGGATCTAACATAATATAGTGAGAGTCTAGTCCATAGTGGATCTAACATAATAGTGTGAGAGTCCAGTTCATAGTGGACCTAACATAATAGTGTGAGAGTCCAGTCCATAGTGGATCTAACATAATAGTGTGTGAGTCCAGTCCATAGTGGATCTAACATAATATAGTGAGAGTCTAGTCCATAGTGGATCTAACATAATATAGTGAGAGTCTAGTCCATAGTGGATCTAACATAATATAGTGAGAGTCCAGTCCATAGTGGATCTAACATAATATAGTGAGAGTCTAGTCCATAGTGGGTCTAACATAATATAGTGAGAGTCTAGTCCATAGTGGATCTAACATAATATAGTGAGAGTCTAGTCCATAGTGGATCTAACATAATATAGTGAGAGTCCAGTCCATAGTGGATCTAACATAATATAGTGAGAGTCCAGTCCATAGTGGATCTAACATAATATAGTGAGAGTCCAGTCCATAGTGGATCTAACATAATATAGTGAGAGTCCAGTCCATAGTGGATCTAACATAATAGTGTGAGAGTCCAGTCCATAGTGGATCTAACATAATATAGTGAGAGTCTAGTCCATAGTGGATCTAACATAATATAGTGAGAGTCCAGTCCATAGTGGATCTAACATAATATAGTGAGAGTCCAGTCCATAGTGGATCTAACATAATATAGTGAGAGTCCAGTCCATAGTGGATCTAACATAATAGTGTGTGAGTCCAGTCCATAGTGGATCTAACATAATATAGTGAGAGTCTAGTCCATAGTGGATCTAACATAATAGTGTGAGAGTCCAGTTCATAGTGGACCTAACATAATAGTGTGAGAGTCCAGTCCATAGTGGATCTAACATAATAGTGTGTGAGTCCAGTCCATAGTGGATCTAACATAATATAGTGAGAGTCTAGTCCATAGTGGATCTAACATAATATAGTGAGAGTCTAGTCCATAGTGGATCTAACATAATATAGTGAGAGTCCAGTCCATAGTGGATCTAACATAATATAGTGAGAGTCCAGTCCATAGTGGATCTAACATAATAGTGTGTGAGTCCAGTCCATAGTGGATCTAACATAATATAGTGAGAGTCCAGTCCATAGTGGATCTAACATAATATAGTGAGAGTCTAGTCCATAGTGGATCTAACATAATATAGTGAGAGTCCAGTCCATAGTGGATCTAACATAATAGTGTGAGAGTCCAGTCCATAGTGGATCTAACATAATAGTGTGAGAGTCCAGTCCATAGTGGATCTAACATAATATAGTGAGAGTCTAGTCCATAGTGGATCTAACATAATAGTGAGAGTCCAGTCCATAGTGGATCTAACATAATAGTGTGAGAGTCCAGTCCATAGTGGATCTAACATAATATAGTGAGAGTCTAGTCCATAGTGGATCTAACATAATAGTGTGTGAGTCCAGTCCATAGTGGATCTAACATAATATAGTGAGAGTCTAGTCCATAGTGGATCTAACATAATATAGTGAGAGTCCAGTCCATAGTGGATCTAACATAATAGTGAGAGTCCAGTCCATAGTGGATCTAACATAATAGTGTGAGAGTCCAGTCCATAGTGGATTTAACATAATATAGTGAGAGTCTAGTCCATAGTGGATCTAACATAATATAGTGAGAGTCCAGTCCATAGTGGATCTAACATAATAGTGAGAGTCCAGTCCATAGTGGATCTAACATAATATAGTGAGAGTCTAGTCCATAGTGGATCTAACATAATAGTGTGTGAGTCCAGTCCATAGTGGATCTAACATAATATAGTGAGAGTCTAGTCCATAGTGGATCTAACATAATATAGTGAGAGTCCAGTCCATAGTGGATCTAACATAATAGTGAGAGTCCAGTCCATAGTGGATCTAACATAATATAGTGAGAGTCTAGTCCATAGTGGATCTAACATAATAGTGTGTGAGTCCAGTCCATAGTGGATCTAACATAATATAGTGAGAGTCTAGTCCAGAGTGGATCTAACATAATATAGTGAGAGTCCAGTCCATAGTGGATCTAACATAATAGTGTGTGAGTCCAGTCCATAGTGGATCTAACATAATATAGTGAGAGTCTAGTCCATAGTGGATCTAACATAATATAGTGAGAGTCCAGTCCATAGTGGATCTAACATAATATAGTGAGAGTCCAGTCCATAGTGGATCTAACATAATATAGTGAGAGTCCAGTCCATAGTGGATCTAACATAATAGTGTGTGAGTCCAGTCCATAGTGGATCTAACATAATATAGTGAGAGTCTAGTCCATAGTGGATCTAACATAATAGTGTGAGAGTCCAGTTCATAGTGGATCTAACATAATAGTGTGAGAGTCCAGTCCATAGTGGATCTAACATAATAGTGTGTGAGTCCAGTCCATAGTGGATCTAACATAATATAGTGAGAGTCTAGTCCATAGTGGATCTAACATAATATAGTGAGAGTCTAGTCCATAGTGGATCTAACATAATATAGTGAGAGTCCAGTCCATAGTGGATCTAACATAATATAGTGAGAGTCCAGTCCATAGTGGATATAACATAATAGTGTGTGAGTCCAGTCCATAGTGGATCTAACATAATATAGTGAGAGTCCAGTCCATAGTGGATCTAACATAATATAGTGAGAGTCTAGTCCATAGTGGATCTAACATAATATAGTGAGAGTCCAGTCCATAGTGGATCTAACATAATAGTGTGAGAGTCCAGTCCATAGTGGATCTAACATAATAGTGTGAGAGTCCAGTCCATAGTGGATCTAACATAATATAGTGAGAGTCTAGTCCATAGTGGATCTAACATAATAGTGAGAGTCCAGTCCATAGTGGATCTAACATAATAGTGTGAGAGTCCAGTCCATAGTGGATCTAACATAATATAGTGAGAGTCTAGTCCATAGTGGATCTAACATAATAGTGTGTGAGTCCAGTCCATAGTGGATCTAACATAATATAGTGAGAGTCTAGTCCATAGTGGATCTAACATAATATAGTGAGAGTCCAGTCCATAGTGGATCTAACATAATAGTGAGAGTCCAGTCCATAGTGGATTTAACATAATATAGTGAGAGTCTAGTCCATAGTGGATCTAACATAATAGTGTGTGAGTCCAGTCCATAGTGGATCTAACATAATATAGTGAGAGTCTAGTCCATAGTGGATCTAACATAATATAGTGAGAGTCCAGTCCATAGTGGATCTAACATAATAGTGAGAGTCCAGTCCATAGTGGATCTAACATAATATAGTGAGAGTCTAGTCCATAGTGGATCTAACATAATAGTGTGTGAGTCCAGTCCATAGTGGATCTAACATAATATAGTGAGAGTCTAGTCCATAGTGGATCTAACATAATATAGTGAGAGTCCAGTCCATAGTGGATCTAACATAATAGTGAGAGTCCAGTCCATAGTGGATCTAACATAATATAGTGAGAGTCTAGTCCATAGTGGATCTAACATAATAGTGTGTGAGTCCAGTCCATAGTGGATCTAACATAATATAGTGAGAGTCTAGTCCATAGTGGATCTAACATAATATAGTGAGAGTCTAGTCCATAGTGGGTCCAGTATGCATGTTCTCCCCATGCTCGGGTTGCTTCGTCGGTTTTTAAAAGTGATTAGAATCAGTCGAGGGGAAATCCAATTTACTCTCTCGTCCGTAGTTTATAGTATTCCTCCCGCAGTTGGACTAATTATAGACTAGATTACCCGAGGGTGTGAATGATGGCTGGTTCTATATGTGCCTTGGGTGTCCCCGCCTCTAAAAATCAACTGGGATAAACACCAGTTTACCCGTTAAGTGGTACAAAAGAAGGGAATCAATTTAACGTCATCAATATCAAATGAAAATGTTCGTTCATACATCAATGGATGCTATCCACCATTTCTTTGGTTGACTGAACCGTTGCGGGATGAAAAAGGGTAGAAATAATATGTTCCAGAGTCAAACTGATGCCACTTCAAAAGCGCTCAAGACCCGTTCCACCAAATCGGTGCCTTTGGTATACCCAGGAAATGAAATGTACAAATGCAATGTTGTTAATATTCAGTGTTTTATTGTTCGTAGCTAATATTGTAAATCCCACGTAAAAGAGGAGCGACGTTCATATGTTGTTAATATTCGCTCCAACTCTAAAATATTCAACATTTTGAAAATTGTGTGCTCTCCTTCAACAATTGAAAAAAAAAATTCCCGGATTTCCAAGAATTCCCAGTTTTCAGGGACATTTTTTCAAGTTGCACAATTTCCGCATTTTCCAACCCATTCCAAGCATTCCACCTTCAACACATTCCACCATCCTAAACATTTTCCAAGTTCAAAAAAAATTCCAGGATTTTCCAGGAATTCCAGATTTTGCTAAGCCCTATTTTTACCTTTTTTTTCTGTAGACTACTTTTCAACCCACTTCAACTGTCAAATAATTCCTCCTAATCAGGACAAAAAACACAAAGTTGTTTGTTGAACTGTAAAAATTCCCACAATGCAACTGGTGCTTTACAGAGAGTAAATGGGACAATGAAAAAAGGAGAATTACCTCCAAATTCAAGTCTTTTAACAATTAAAAAAAAAATTCCCCCTTTTCCCAAAATTCCCACATTTTCATGAAATGTCCCATTGAAATGGGACATTTTTCAAAGCTCCACAATTTTTCATCCAATTCAAACCGTTCCAATTCCAAAATATTCAACATTTTCAAAATTGTGTGCTCTCCTTCAACAATTAAAAAAAAAGTTCCCGGATTTCCAAGATTTCCCAGTTTTCAGGGACATTTTCCCCATTCAAAATGAATGGGACATTTTTCCAAGTTGCACAATTTCCACATTTTTGAACCCATTCAACCTTCAAAACATTCTCCCATCCTAAACATTCAAGCTATCATTTTTCCAAGTTAAAATATAATTCCTGGAAAATCCTGGAATTTTTTTTTAACTTGGAAAAATGATAGTGGAACTGCTGCTTTACAGAGAGTAAATGGGGCAATGAAAAAAGGAGAATTACCTCCAAATTCAAGTCTTTTAACAATTAAAAAAAAAAATTCCCGCTTTTCCCAAAATTCCCACATTTTCATGAAATGTCCCATTGATATCAATGGGACATTTTTCAAAGTTCCACAATTTTTCATCCAATTCCAACCGTTCCAACTCCAAAATATTCAACATTTTCAAAATTGTGTGCTCTCCTTCAACAATTAAAAAAAAAATTCCCGGATTTCCAAGAATTCCCAGTTTTCAGGGACATTTTCCCCATTCAAAATGAATGGGACATTTTTCCAAGTTGCACAATTTCCACATTTTTCAACCAATTCCACCTTCAAAACATTCTCCCATCCTAAACATTCAAACTATCATTTTTCCAAGTTAAAATATAATTCCTGGAAAATCCTGGAATTTTTTTTTAACTTGGAAAAATGATAGTGGAACTGCTGCTTTACAGAGAGTAAATGGGGCAATGAAAAAAGGAGAATTACCTCCAAATTCAAGTCTTTTAACAATTAAAAAAAAAATTCCCTCTTTTCCCAAAATTCCCACATTTTCATGAAAGTTGCACAATTTCCGCATTTTTCAACCAATTCCACCTTCAAAACATTCTCCCATCCTAAACATTCAAACTATAATTTTTTCCAAGTTCAAAAAAAATTCCAGGATTTTCCAGGAATTCCAGATTTTGCAAAGCCCTATTTCCACCCTTTTTTTTTCTGTAGACTACTTTTCAACCCACTTCAAATGTCAAATAATTCCTCCTAATCAGGACAAAAAACACTAAGTTGTTTGTTGAACTGGAAAAATTCCCACCATGGAACTGCTGCTTTACAGAGAGTAAATGGGACAGTGAAAAAAGGAGAATTACCTCCAAATTCAAGTATTTTAACAATTTTTAAAAAAAAATTCCCGCTTTTCCCAAAATTCCCACATTTTCATGAAATGTCCCATTTTTCAAAGTTCCACAATTTTTCATCCGATTCAAACCGTTCCAACAGCACAATATTCAAAATGTTTCAAAATTGTGTGCTCTCCTTCAACAATTTCAAAAAAAAATTCCCGGATTTCCAAGAATTCCCAGTTTTCAGGGACATTTTCCAAGTTGCACAATTTCCACATTTTCCAACCCATTCCAAGCATTCCACCTTCAACACATTCAAATCACCCTGGACATTCAAACTATCATTTTTCCAAGTTAAAAAAAAATTCCAGGATTTTCCAGGAATTCAAGATTTTGCAAAGCCCTATTTCCACCCTTTTTTTCTGTAGACAATGAAAAAAGGAGAATTACCTCCAAATTCAAGTCTTTTAACAATTTTTTTTTAAAAAAATTCCCGCTTTTCCCAAAATTCCCACTCTTTCATGAAATTCCCATTGAAATCAATGGGACATTTTTCAAAGTTCCACAATTTTTCATCCGATTCAAACCGTTCCAACTCCAAAATATTCAAAATGTTTCAAAATTGTGTGCTCTCCTTCAACAATTGGAAAAAAAAATTCCCGGATTTCCAAGAACTCCCAGTTTTCAGGGACATTTTTCAAGTTGCACAATGTCCACATTTTTCAACCAATTCCACCTTCAAAACATTCTCCCATCCTAAACATTCAAACTATCATTTTTCAAAGTTCCCAAAATTCCCACATTTTCATGAAATTCCCATTGAAATCAATGGGACATTTTTCAAAGTTCCACAATTTTTCATCCGATTCAAACCGTTCCAACTCCACAATATTAAACATTAGTAAAAATTGTGTGCTCTCCTTCAACAATTAAAAAAAAAAATTCCCGGATTTCCAAGAATTCCCAGTTTTCAGGGACATTTTCCCCATTCAAAATGAATGGGACATTTTTCCAAGTTGCACAATTTCCACATTTTTCAACCAATTGCACCTTCAAAACATTCTCCCATCCTAAACATTCAAACTTTCATTTTTCCAAGTTCAAAAAAAATTCCAGGATTTTCCAGGAATTCCAGATTCTGCAAAGCCCTATTTTCACCCTTTTTTTTTCTGTAGACTACTTTTCAACCCACTTCAACTGTCAAATAATTCCTCCTAATCAGGACAAAAAACACAAAGTTGTTTGTTGAACTGGAAAAATTCCCACAATGCAACTGGTGCTTTACAGAGAGTAAATGGGACAATGAAAAAAATAGAATTACCTCCAAATTCAAGTCTTTTAACAATTTTTTTTTAAATTCCCGCTTTTCCCAAAATTCGCACATTTTCATGAAATTCCCATTGAAATCAATGGGACATTTTTCAAAGTTCCACAATTTTTCATCCGATTCAAACCGTTCCAACTCCACAATAGTCCAAATGTTTCAAAATTGTGTGCTCTCCTTCAACAATTGAAAAAAAAAATTCCCGGATTTCCAAGAATTCCCAGTTTTCAGGGACATTTTTCAAGTTGCACAATTTCCACATTTTTCAACCAATTGCACCTTCAAAACATTCTCCCATCCTAAACATTCAAACTTTCATTTTTCCAAGTTCAAAAAAAATTCCAGGATTTTCCAGGAATTCCAGATTTTGCAAAGCCCTATTTTCACCCTTTTTTTCTGTAGACTACTTTTCAACCCACTTCAACTGTCAAATAATTCCTCCTAATCAGGACAAAAAAAACAAAGTTGTTTGTTGAACTGGAAAAATTCCCACAATGCAACTGCTGCTTTACAGAGAGTAAATGGGACAATGAAAAAAGGAGAATTACCTCCAAATTCAAGTCTTTTAACAATTTATTTTAAAAAATTCCCGCTTTTCCCAAAATTCCCACATTTTCATAAAATCACCATTGATATCAATGGGACATTTTTCAAAGTTCCACAATTTTTCATCCGATTCAAACCGTTCCAACTCCAAAATATTCAACATTTTCAAAATTGTGTGCTCTCCTTCAACAATTTAAAAAAAATTCCTGGATTTCCAAGATTTCCCAGTTTTCAGGGACATTTTCCCCATTCAAAATGAATGGGACATTTTTCCAAGTTGCACAATTTCCACATTTTTCAACCAATTCCACCTTCAAAACATTCTCCCATCCTAAACATTCAAACTATCATTTTTCCAAGTTAAAATATAATTCCTGGAAAATCCTGGAATTTTTTTTTAACTTGGAAAAATGACAGTGGAACTGCTGCTTTACAGAGAGTAAATGGGGCAATGAAAAAAGGAGAATTACCTCCAAATTCAAGTCTTTTAACAATTAAATTTTTTTTCCCACTTTTCCCAAAATTCCCACATTTTCATGAAATGTCCCATTGAAATCAATGGGACATTTTTCAAAGTTCCACAATTTTTTTATCCAATTCAAACCGTTCCAACTCCAAAATATTCAACATTTTCAAAATTGTGTGCTCTCCTTCAACAATAAAAAAAAAATTCCCGGATTTCCAAGAATTCCCAGTTTTCAGGGACATTTTCCCCATTCAAAATGAATGGGACATGTTTCCAAGTTGCACAATTTCCATTTTTTTCAACCAATTCCACCTTCAAAACATTCTCCCATCCTAAACATTCAAACTTTCATTTTTCCAAGTTCAAAAAAAATTCCAGGATTTTCCAGGAATTCCAGATTTTGCTAAGCCCTATTTCCACCCTTTTTTTTTTTCTGTAGACTACTTTTCAACCCACTTCAAATGTCAAAAAAAATTCCTCCGAATCAGGACAAAAAAAACAAAGTTGTTTGTTGAACTGGAAAAATTCCCACAATGCAACTGGTGCTTTACAGAGAGTAAATGGGACAATGAAAAAAGGAGAATTACCTCCAAATTCAAGTCTTTTAACAATTTTGTTTTTTTAATTCCCGCTTTTCCCAAAATTCCCAAATTTTCATAAATTCCCATTGAAATCAATGGGACATTTTTCAAAGTTCCACAATTTTTCATCCAATTCCAACCGTTCCAACTCCAAAATATTCAACATTAGTAAAAATTGTGTGCTCTCCTTCAACAATTAAAAAAAAAATTCCCGGATTTCAGAGAATTCCCAGTTTTCAGGGACATTTTTACCCATTCAAAATGAATGGGACATTTTTCCAAGTTGCACAATTTCCACATTTTTCAACCAATTCCACCTTCAAAACATTCTCCCATCCTAAACATTCAAACTTTCATTTTTCCAAGTTCAAATAAAATTCCAGGATTTTCCAGGAATTCCAGATTTTGCAAAGCCCTATTTCCACCCTTTTTTTCTGTAGACTACTTTTCAACCCACTTCAACCGTCAAATAATTCCTCCTAATCAGGACAAAAAACACAAAGTTGTTTGTTGAACTGGAAAAATTCCCACAATGCAACTGCTGCTTTACAGAGAGTAAATGGGACAATGAAAAAAGGAGAATTACCTCCAAATTCAAGTCTTTTAACAATTTTTTTCAAAAAAATTCCCGCTTTTCCCAAAATTCCCACATTTTCATGAAATGTCCCATTGATATCAATCGGACATTTTTCAAAGTTCCACAATTTTTCATCCAAATCAAACCGTTCCTACTCCAAAATATTCAACATTTTCAAAATTGTGTGCTCTCCTTCAACAATTAAAAAAAAAATTCCCGGATTTCCAAGAATTCCCAGTTTTCAGGGACATTTTCCCCATTCAAAATGAATGGGACATTTTTCCAAGTTGCACAATTTCCACATTTTTCAACCAATTCCACCTTCAAAACATTCTCCCATCCTAAACATTCAAACTATCATTTTTCCAAGTTAAAATATAATTCCTGGAAAATCCTGGAATTTTTTTTTAACTTGGAAAAATTATAGTGGAACTGCTGCTTTACAGAGAGTAAATGGGACAATGAAAAAAGGAGAATTACCTCAAAATTCAAGTCTTTTAACAATTTTTTAAAAAAATCCCGCTTTTCCCAAAATTCCCACATTTTCATGAAATGTCCCATTGAAATCAATGGGACATTTTTCAAAGTTCCACAATTTTTTTATCCAATTCAAACCGTTCCAACTCCAAAATATTCAACATTTCCTTCAACAATTAAAAAAAAAAATCCTGGATTTCCAAGATTTCACAGTTTTCAGGGACATTTCCATCCCATTCAAAATGAATGGGACATTTTTCCAAGTTGCACAATTTCCACATTTTCAACCAAATCCACCTTCAAATTCTCCATCCTAACATTCAACTTTCATTCATAACATTCAATAATTCCAGGATTTCCAGGAATTGCAAATCCCTATTTTCAACCTTTTTTTCTGTAGACTATTTACTTTTCAACCCACTTCAACTGTCAAATAATTCCTCCTAATCAGGACAAAAAAAACAAAGTTGTTTGTTGAACTGGAAAAATTCCCACAATGGAACTGCTGCTTTACAGAGAGTAAATGGGACAATGAAAAAAGGAGAATTACCTCCAAATTCAAGTCTTTTAACAGTTTTGTTTTTTTAATTCCCGCTTTTCCCAAAATTCCCACATTTTCATGAAATTCCCATTGAAATCAATGGGACATTTTTAAAAGTTCCACAATTTTTCATCTGATTCAAACCTTTCCAACTCCAAAATATTCAACATTTTCAAAATTGTGTGCTCTCCTTCAACAATTAAAAAAAATGTTTTCCCGGATTTCCAAGAATTCCCAGTTTTCAGGGACATTTTCCCCATTCAAAATGAATGGGACATTTTTCCAAGTTGCACAATTTCCACATTTTTCAACCAATTCCACCTTCAAAACATTCTCCCATCCTAAACATTCAAACTATCATTTTTCCAAGTTAAAATATAATTCCTGGAAAATCCTGGAATTTTTTTTTAACTTGGAAAAATGATAGTGGAACTGCTGCTTTACAGAGAGTAAATGGGACAATGAAAAAAGGAGAATTACCTCCAAATTCAAGTCTTTTAACAATTAAAAAAAAAAAAATCCCGCTTTCCCAAAATTCCCACATTTTCATAAAATCACCATTGAAATCAATGGGACATTTTTCAAAGTTCCACAATTTTTCATCCGATTCAAACCGTTCCAACTCCAAAATATTCAACATTTTCAAAATTGTGTGCTCTCCTTCAACAATTTAAAAAAAAATTCCTGGATTTCCAAGAACTCCCAGTTTTCAGGGACATTTTCCCCAATTAAAATGAATGGGACATTTTTCCAAGTTGCACAATTTCCACATTTTTCAACCCATTCCACCTTCAAAACATTCTCCCATCCTAAACATTCAAACTATCATTTTTCCAAGTTAAAATATAATTCCTGGAAAATCCTGGAATTTTTTTTTAACTTGAAAAAATGATAGTGGAACTGCTGCTTTACAGAGAGTAAATGGGGCAATGAAAAAAGGAGAATTACCTCCAAATTCAAGTCTTTTAACAATTAAAAAAAATAATTCCCGCTTTTCCCAAAATTCCCACATTTTCATAAAATTCCCATTGATATCAATGAGACATTTTTCAAAGTTCCACAATTTTTCATCCAATTCAAACCGTTCCAATTCCAAAATATTCAACATTTTCAAAATTGTGTGCTCTCCTTCAACAATTAAAAAAAAAATTCCCGGATTTCCAAGAATTCCAAGTTTTCAGGGACATTGTTACCCATTCAAAATGAATGGGACATTTTTCCAAGTTGCACAATTTCCGCATTTTTCAACCAATTCCACCTTCAAAACATTCTCCCATCCTAAACATTCAAACTATCATTTTTCCAAGTTAAAATATAATTCCTGAAAATCCTGGAATTTTTTTTTAACTTGGAAAAATGATAGTGGAACTGCTGCTTTACAGAGAGTAAATGGGGCAATGAAAAAAGGAGAATTACCTCCAAATTCAAGTCTTTTAACAATTTCAACAAAAAAAAATCCCGCTTTTCCCCAATTTCCCACATTTTCATAAAATCACCATTGAAATCAATGGGACATTTTTCAAAGTTCCACAATTTTTCATCCAATTCAAACCGTTCCAATTCCAAAATATTCAACATTTTCAAAATTGTGTGCTCTCCTTCAACAATTAAAAAAAAAAAATCCCGGATTTCCAAGAATTCCCAGTTTTCAGGGACATTTTCCCCATTCAAAATGAATGGGACATTTTTCCAAGTTGCACAACTTCCACATTTTTCAACCCATTCAACCTTCAAAACATTCTCCCATCCTAAACATTCAATC
Organism: Entelurus aequoreus; assembly: GCF_033978785.1. Classification (NCBI taxonomy): domain Eukaryota; kingdom Metazoa; phylum Chordata; class Actinopteri; order Syngnathiformes; family Syngnathidae; genus Entelurus; species Entelurus aequoreus. Next base: position 63,808,789 of record NC_084744.1, on the reverse strand, counting down.
TATCATTTTTCAAAGTTAAAATATAATTCCTGGAAAATCCTGGAATTTTTTTTTTAACTTCGAAAAATGATAGTGGAACTGCTGCTTTACAGAGTAAATGGGGCAATGAAAAAAGGAGAATTACCTCCAAATTCAAGTCTTTTAACAACTTTTTAAAAAAATTCCCGCTTTTCCCAAAATTCCCACATTTTCATGAAATGTCCCATTGAAATCAATGGGACATTTTTCAAAGTTCCACAATTTTTTTTATCCAATTCCAACCGTTCCAACTCCAAAATATTCAACATTTTCAAAATTGTGTGCTCTCCTTCAACAATTGAAAAAAAAATCCTGGATTTCCAAGATTTCCCAGTTTTCAGGGACATTTTCCCCATTTAAAATGAATGGGACATATTTCCAAGTTGCACAATTTCCACATTTTTCAACCAATTCCACCTTCAAAACATTCTCCCATCCTAAACATTCAAACTATAATTTTTCCAAGTTAAAATATAATTCCTGGAAAATCCTGGAATGTTTTTTTAACTTGGAAATATGACAGTGGAACTGCTGCTTTACAGAGAGTAAATGGGGCAATGAAAAAAGGAGAATTACCTCCAAATTCAAGTCTTTTAACAATTAAAAAAAATTCCCGCTTTTCCCAAAATTCCCACATTTTCATGAAATGTCCCATTGAAATCAATGGGACATTTTTCAAAGTTCCACAATTTTTTTTATCCAATTCAAACCGTTCCAACTCCAAAATATTCAACATTTTCAAAATTGTGTGCTCTCATTCAACAATTTAAAAAAAAAATCCTGGATTTCCAAGATTTCCCAGTTTTCAGGGACATTTTCCCCAATTAAAATGAATGGGACATGTTTCCCAGTTGCACAATTTCCACATTTTCAACCAATTCCACCTTCAAAACATTGTCCCATCCTAAACATTCAAACTATAATTTTTCCAAGTTCAAAAAAAATTCCAGGATTTTCCAGGAATTCCAGATTTTGCAAAGCCTATTTCCACCCTTTTTTTCTGTAGACTACTTTTCAACCCACTTCAACCGTCAAATAATTCCTCCTAATCAGGACAAAAAACACTAAGTTGTTTGTTGAACTGGAAAAATTCCCACAATGCAACTGCTGCTTTACAGAGAGTAAATGGGACAATGAAAAAAGGAGAATTACCTCCAAATTCAAGTCTTTTAACAATTTATTTTAAAAATTTCCCGCTTTTCCCAAAATTCCCACATTTTCATAAAATCACCATTGATATCAATGGGACATTTTTCAAAGTTCCACAATTTTTCATCCGATTCAAACCGTTCCAACTCCAAAATATTCAACATTTTCAAAATTGTGTGCTCTCCTTCAACAATTTAAAAAAAATTCCTGGATTTCCAAGATTTCCCAGTTTTCAGGGACATTTTCCCCATTCAAAATGAATGGGACATTTTTCCAAGTTGCACAATTTCCACATTTTTCAACCAATTCCACCTTCAAAACATTCTCCCATCCTAAACATTCAAACTATCATTTTTCCAAGTTAAAATATAATTCCTGGAAAATCCTGGAATTTTTTTTTAACTTGGAAAAATGACAGTGGAACTGCTGCTTTACAGAGAGTAAATGGGGCAATGAAAAAAGGAGAATTACCTCCAAATTCAAGTCTTTTAACAATTAAATTTTTTTTCCCACTTTTCCCAAAATTCCCACATTTTCATGAAATGTCCCATTGAAATCAATGGGACATTTTTCAAAGTTCCACTATTTTTTTATCCAATTCAAACCGTTCCAACTCCAAAATATTCAACATTTTCAAAATTGTGTGCTCTCCTTCAACAATTTTTTAAAAAATTCCTGGATTTCCAAGAATTCCCAGTTTTCAGGGACATTTTCCCCATTCAAAATGAATGGGACATTTTTCCAAGTTGCACAATTTCCACATTTTTCAACCAATTCCACCTTCAAAACATTCTCCCATCCTAAACATTCAAACTATCATTTTCCAAGTTAAAATATAATTCCTGGAAAATCCTGGAATTTTTTTTTAACTTGGAAAAATGATAGTGGAACTGCTGCTTTACAGAGAGTAAATGGGGCAATGAAAAAAGGAGAATTACCTCCAAATTCAAGTCTTTTAACAATTTTTTAAAAAATCCCGCTTTTCCCAAAAGTCCCACATTTTCATGAAATGTCCCATTGAAATCAATGGGACATTTTTCAAAGTTCCACAATTTTTTTATCCAATTCAAACCGTTCCAACTCCAAAATATTCAACATTTTCAAAATTGTGTGCTCTCCTTCAACAATAAAAAAAAAATTCCCGGATTTCCAAGAATTCCCAGTTTTCAGGGACTTTTTTTCCCCATTCAAAATGAATGGGACATTTTTCCAAGTTGCACAATTTCCAATTTTTTAAACCAATTCCACCTTCAAAACATTCTCCCATCCTAAACATTCAAACTTTCATTTTTCCAAGTTCAAAAAAAATTCCAGGATTTTCCAGGAATTCCAGATTTTGCTAAGCCCTATTTCCACCCTTTTTTTCCTTTTCTGTAGACTACTTTTCAACCCACTTCAAATGTCAAAAAAATTCCTCCGAATCAGGACAAAAAAAACAAAGTTGTTTGTTGAACTGGAAAAATTCCCACAATGCAACTGGTGCTTTACAGAGAGTAAATGGGACAATGAAAAAAGGAGAATTACCTCCAAATTCAAGTCTTTTAACAATTTTTTTTTTAATTCCCGCTTTTCCCAAAATTCCCACATTTTCATAAATTCCCATTGAAATCAATGAGACATTTTTCGAAGTTCCACAATTTTTCATCCAATTCCAACCGTTCCAACTCCAAAATATTCAACATTAGTAAAAATTGTGTGCTCTCCTTCAACAATTTAAAAAAAAAAATCCCGGATTTCAGAGAATTCCCAGTTTTCTGGGACATTTTTACCCATTCAAAATGAATGGGACATTTTTCCAAGTTGCACAATTTCCACATTTTTCAAACCAATTCCACCTTCAAAACATTGTCCCATCCTAAACATTCAAACTATAATTTTTCCAAGTTCAAAAAAATTCCAGGATTTTCCAGGAATTCCAGATTTTGCAAAGCCCTATTTCCACCCTTTTTTTCTGTAGACTACTTTTCAACCCACTTCAACCGTCAAATAATTCCTCCTAATCAGGACAAAAAACACTAAGTTGTTTGTTGAACTGGAAAAATTCCCACAATGCAACTGGTGCTTTACAGAGAGTAAATGGGACAATGAAAAAAGGAGAATTACCTCCAAATTCAAGTCTTTTAACAATTTATTTTAAAAAATTCCCGCTTTTCCCAAAATTCCCACATTTTCATAAAATCACCATTGATATCAATGGGACATTTTTCAAAGTTCCACAATTTTTCATCCGATTCAAACCGTTCCAACTCCAAAATATTCAACATTTTCAAAATTGTGTGCTCTCCTTCAACAATTTTTAAAAAATTCCTGGATTTCCAAGATTTCCCAGTTTTCAGGGACATTTTCCCCATTCAAAATGAATGGGACATTTTTCCAAGTTGCACAATTTCCACATTTTTCAACCAATTCCACCTTCAAAACATTCTCCCATCCTAAACATTCAAACTATCATTTTTCCAAGTTAAAATATAATTCCTGGAAAATCCTGGAATTTGTTTTTAACTTGGAAAAATGACAGTGGAACTGCTGCTTTACAGAGAGTAAATGGGGCAATGAAAAAAGGAGAATTACCTCCAAATTCAAGTCTTTTAACAATTAAAAAAAAAATTCCCGCTTTTCCCAAAAGTCCCACATTTTCATGAAATGTCCCATTGAAATCAATGGGACATTTTTCAAAGTTCCACAATTTTTTTATCCAATTCAAACCGTTCCAACTCCAAAATATTCAACATTTTCAAAATTGTGTGCTCTCCTTCAACAATTAAAAAAAAAAATTCCCGGATTTCCAATAATTCCCAGTTTTCAGGGACATTTTCCCCATTCAAAATGAATGGGACATTTTTCCAAGTTGCACAATTTCCACATTTTTCAACCAATTCCACCTTCAAAACATTCTCCCATCCTAAACATTCAAACTATCATTTTTCCAAGTTAAAATATAATTCCTGGAAAATCCTGGAATTTTTTTTTTAACTTGGAAAAATGATAGTGGAACTGCTGCTTTACAGAGAGTAAATGGGGCAATGAAAAAAGGAGAATTACCTCCAAATTCAAGTCTTTTAACAATTAAAAAAAAAAATTCCCGCTTTTCCCAAAAGTCCCACATTTTCATGAAATGTCCCATTGAAATCAATGGGACATTTTTCAAAGTTCCACAATTTTTGTATCCAATTCAAACCGTTCCAACTCCAAAATATTCAACATTTTCAAAATTGTGTGCTCTCCTTCAACAATAAAAAAAAATTCCCGGATTTCCAAGAATTCCCAGTTTTCAGGGACATTTTCCCCATTCAAAATGAATGGGACATTTTTCCAAGTTGCACAATTTCCAATTTTTTAAACCAATTCCACCTTCAAAACATTCTCCCATCCTAAACATTCAAACTTTCATTTTTCCAAGTTCAAAAAAAATTCCAGGATTTTCCAGGAATTCCAGATTTTGCTAAGCCCTATTTCCACCCTTTTTTTCCTTTTCTGTAGACTACTTTTCAACCCACTTCAAATGTCAAAAAAATTCCTCCGAATCAGGACAAAAAAAAACAAAGTTGTTTGTTGAACTGGAAAAATTCCCACAATGCAACTGGTGCTTTACAGAGAGTAAATGGGACAATGAAAAAAGGAGAATTACCTCCAAATTCAAGTCTTTTAACAATTTATTTTTTTTTAATTCCCGCTTTTTCCCAAAATTCCCACATTTTCATAAATTCCCATTGAAATCAATGAGACATTTTTCGAAGTTCCACAATTTTTCATCCAATTCCAACCGTTCCAACTCCAAAATATTCAACATTAGTAAAAATTGTGTGCTCTCCTTCAACAATTAAAAAAAAAAAATCCCGGATTTCAGAGAATTCCCAGTTTTCTGGGACATTTTTACCCATTCAAAATGAATGGGACATTTTTCCAAGTTGCACAATTTCCACATTTTTCAACCAATTCCACCTTCAAAACATTGTCCCATCCTAAACATTCAAACTATAATTTTTCCAAGTTCAAAAAAAATTCCAGGATTTTCCAGGAATTCCAGATTTTGCAAAGCCCTATTTCCACCCTTTTTTTCTGTAGACTACTTTTCAACCCACTTCAACCGTCAAATAATTCCTCCTAATCAGGACAAAAACACTAAGTTGTTTGTTGAACTGGAAAAATTCCCACAATGCAACTGCTGCTTTACAGAGAGTAAATGGGACAATGAAAAAAGGAGAATTACCTCCAAATTCAAGTCTTTTAACAATTTATTTTAAAAAATTCCCGCTTTTCTTAAAATTCCCACATTTTCATGAAATGTCCCATTGATATCAATGGGACATTTCTCAAAGTTCCACAATTTTTCATCCGATTCAAACCGTTCCAACTCCACAATAGTCAAAATGTTTCAAAATTGTGTGCTCTCCTTCAACAATTAAAAAAAAAATCCTGGATTTCCAAGAATTCCCAGTTTTCAGGGACATTTTTCCAAGTTGCACAATTTCCAGATTTTCCAACCCATTCCAAGCATTCCACCTTCAACACATTCCACCATCCTGGACATTCAAACTATCATTTTTCCAAGTTCAAAAACCAATTCCAGGATTTCCCAGAATTCCAGATTTTGTAAAGCCCTATTTCCACCCTTTTTTTCTGTAGACTACTTTTCAACCCACTTCAAACCGTCAAATAATTCCTCCTAATCAGGACAAAAAACACAAAGTTGTTTGTTGAACTGGAAAAATTCCCACACTGGAACTGCTGCTTTAAATGGGACAATGAAAAAAGGAGGATTACCTCCAAATTCTTCATGACAACCTAAAATAATCAGTCCGTAGAAATGGGTCTGGGGCACAGTCGGGTGTTCCAACAGGACAATGACCCCAAACACACGTCAAAAGTGGTAAAGGAATGGCTAAATCAGGCTAGAATGAAGGTTTTAGAATGGCCTTCCCAAAGTCCTGACTTAAAGGTGTGGACAATGCTGAAGAAACAAGTCCATGTCAGGAAAACCAACACATTTAGCTGAACTGCACCGATTTTGTGGTCAAAAATTCAGGATTTTCCAGGAATTCCAGATTTTGCAAAGCCCTATTTCCACCCTTTTTTTCTGTAGACTACTTTTCAACCCACTTCAACCGTCAAATAATTCCTCCGAATCAGGACAAAAAACACAAAGTTGTTTGTTGAACTGGAAAAATTCCCACAATGCAACTGGTTTTTTGATTGATTGAGACTTTTATTAGTAGGTTGCACAGTGAAGTACATATTCCGTACAATTGACCACTAAATGGTAACACCCGAATAAGTTTTTCAACTTGTTTAAGTCGGGGTCCACTTAAATTGATTCATGATACAGATATATACTATCATATATACTATCATCATAATACAGTCATCACACAAGATAATCACATTGAATTATTTACATTATTTACAATCAGGAGTGTGGAGGGGGGGTGGGGTGGGGGGGTGGGGGGGGGTGGGGATATGGACAGCAAGTAGTGGACATAGAGAGAGAGAGAGAGAGAGAGAGAGATCAGAAGGCATAAGAAAAAGAATCTGCATTTGATTGTTTACATTTGATTATTAGCAATCCGGGGAGGGTGTTAGTTTAGGGTTGTAGCTGCCTGGAGGTGAACTTTTATAGCGGTTTTGAAGGAGGATAGAGATGCCCTTTCTTTTATACCTGTTGGGAGCGCATTCCACATTGATGTGGCATAGAAAGAGAATGAGTTAAGACCTTTGTTAGTTCGGAATCTGGGTTTAACGTGGTTAGTGGAGCACCCCCTGGTGTTGTGGTTATGGCGGTCATTTACGTTAAGGAAGTAGTTTGACATGTACTTCGGTATCAGGGAGGTGTAGCGGATTTTATAGACTAGGCTCAGTGCAAGTTGTTTAACTCTGTCCTCCACCTTGAGCCAGCCCACTTTAGAGAAGTGGGTAGGAGTGAGGTGGGATCTGGGGTGGAGGTCTAGAAGTAACCTGACTAGCTTGTTCTGAGATGTTTGGAGTTTAGATTTGAGGGTTTTGGAGGTGCTAGGGTACCAGGAGGTGCATGCGTAATGGAAAAAGGGTTGAACGAGAGTTCCCGCCAGAATCCTCAAGGTGCTTTTGTTGACCAGAGAGGAAATTCTGTAGAGAAATCTCGTTCGTTGGTTAACCTTTTTGATTACCTTGGTTGCCATTTTATCACAGGAAAGATTAGCCTCTAGAATGGAACCTAGGTAGGTGACCTCATCTTTCCTGGTGATGACACTGTCACCTACTTTTATGGTGAAGTGATTGACTCTCTTAAGTTTGATGTGGGACCCAAACAGGATGGATTCTGTTTTACCCAAGTGTATGGATAGCTTGTTGTCAGCGAGCCAGGTGCAAGTTCTACAGAGCTCAGCACTGAGGATTTTCTCCACCTGTGACTTGTCCTTGCAAGGCAGAGTCATCCGCAAACAAAAACAATTCACAGTCACATGCCGATGACATGTCGTTTATGTATATTAGGAACAGTAAAGGTCCCAATATACTGCCTTGGGGGACTCCACAGCTCACCGAGAGAGGGGGGGGCACGGTGCCGTTCACCTCTACCACCTGCTCCCTCCCCTCCAAGTAAGACTGCATCCAGCTCCAAGAGGTTTTGTTAAATCCGATTGCTCTGAGCTCATCCAACAGTATAGCGTGGTTAACGGTGTCAAAGGCCTTCTGAAGGTCCAGCATGACCATGCCACAGTATTTGCCCGCGTCCACCTCATGTTTGATGTGGTCGCTCAGATAGAGAAGGCATGTGTCAGTGGAGTGGTTAGTTCTGAAGCCGGATTGGAATTTGTACATGAGTTTATTAGTGGCAAGGTAACTATCGACCTGTTCATAAACTATTTTCTCCATTACTTTCGAAATGGAGCTGAGAATAGAAACAGGTCGGTAGTTGCCAGGTTCCAATTTGCTTCCCTTTTTAAAGAGGGGAGTTACTCTTGCTATCTTAAAATCTTTTGGTACTTGGCCTTGTGTAATTGAGAGGTTTATTATGTGCGTGATGATCGGGGCAATGATGGAGGCAGAGTCCCTGAGGAATCTGGAGGGAATATTATCAAGGCCGGTGGCCTTGTTAGGGTGGAGCGCGCTCAATTTTTTAAACACCTCATCAGCTGTGACCATTTCTAATTTGAAATCATTGTTGGATACTCCTAGCTTTCTGTAGAAGGCTTTAATGTGTTCTACACCAAAGCGACCAGAGTGGTGGGACAGCTTGTTGACAAGAGTTGCAGCTATGCTGGTGAAAAAGGCGTTAAGTCTGCTAGCTACCTCCATTTTGTCTGTAATGAGGGAGTCACCCTCCTTGATGCTGATGTTGGTGAGTCTTGTTTTAAGTTTCTGGCTGCAACCAGGAAGCTGGTTGTTGAGAATTTTCCAGAGCTCACGTGGCTTATTCGTGTTTTCCTCTATTTTGTCGTTAATGTAATTTTTTTTTAAGGATTTAGTCAGGTTGGTTGACTTATTTCTTAATTTATTGCATTGCTTTTTGAGAGTTGAAAGGAGTAATTTGAGGTTGATATTATTGGGTTGTTTATCTACTTCTGTTTTACATTTTTGGTGCTTTACAGAGAGTAAATGGGACAATGAAAAAAAAGGAGAATTACCTCCAAATTCAAGTCTTTTAACAATTTCAACAAAAAAAAATCCCGCTTTTCCCAAAATTCCCACATTTTCATAAAATCACCATTGATATCAATGGGACATTTTTCAAAGTTCCACAATTTTTCATCCGATTCAAACCGTTCCAACTCCAAAATATTCAACATTTTCAAAATTGTGTGCTCTCCTTCAACAATTTAAAAAAAAAATCCTGGATTTCCAAGATTTCCCAGTTTTCAGGGACATTTTCCCCATTTAAAATGAATGGGACATTTTTCCAAGTTGCACAATTTCCACATTTTTCAACCAATTCCACCTTCAAAACATTCTCCCATCCTAAACATTCAAACTATCATTTTTCAAAGTTCCCAAAATTCCCACATTTTCATAAAATTCCCATTGAAATCAATGAGACATTTTTCAAAGTTCCACAATTTTTCATCCAATTCCAACCGTTCCAACTCCAAAATATTCAACATTAGTAAAAATTGTGTGGTCTCCTTCAACAATTTAAAAAAAAATTCCCGGATTTCAGAGAATTCCCAGTTTTCTGGGACATTTTTACCCATTCAAAATGAATGGGACATTTTTCCAAGTTGCACCATTTCCACATTTTCCAACCCATTCCAACCATTGCACCTTCAACACATTCCACCATCCTGGACATTCAAACTATCATTTTTCCAAATTCAAAAACCAATTCCAGGATTTCCCAGAATTCCAGATTTTGCAAAGCCCTATTTCCACCCTTTTTTTCTGTAGACTACTTTTCAACCCACTTCAACTGTCAAATAATTCCTCCTAATCAGGACAAAAAACACAAAGTTGTTTGTTGAACTGGAAAAATTCCCACACTGGAACTGCTGCTTTAAATGGGACAATGAAAAAAGGAGAATTACCTCCAAATTCTTCATGACAACCTAAAATAATCAGTCCGTAGAAATGGGTCTGGGGCACAGTCGGGTGTTCCAACAGGACAATGACCCCAAACACACGTCAAAAGTGGTAAAGGAATGGCTAAATCAGGCTAGAATGAAGGTTTTAGAATGGCCTTCCCAAAGTCCTGACTTAAACGTGTGGACAATGCTGAAGAAACAAGTCCATGTCAGGAAAACCAACACATTTAGCTGAACTGCACCGATTTTGTGGTCAAAAATTCAAGCAGAAGCTTGTGGATGGCTACCAAAAGCGTCTTATTACAGGTCAACTTGCCAAGGGACATGTAAGCAAATATTAATATTGCTGTATGTATACTTTTGACCCAGCACATTTTCAGTACACCCATAATAAACTGTCGGGCAATGGAATTAGTCCGAAACGCTGGACTTTCTGAGCTTCTGCAAACTAGCAGCTGGTCTTTAATGGTCGGGGTTTAAACAAAAGTCGCTGGGCTTTTTGTCGCACTTTATCTTTTGCACGGCCTGATTAATGACGGCCTGACAGCCGGATAAAGGATGGCACAAAGCACTGCCTCATCTCTGGCCCACGTCTGACCACATGAATAACAATAACGCTGACCGCCAATTAAAGGGAGTGGGAATGCACCGAGTCATGTCTGTCAAAGTAGCAGGAGAGTGGAAAAACAAGTTTAAAGGCCTACTGAAAGCCACTACTAGCGACCACGCAGTCTGATAGTTTATATATCAATGATGAAATCTTAACATTGCAACACATGCCGATACGGCCGGGTTAACTTATAAAGTGACATTTTAAAATTCCCGGGAAATATCCGGCTGAAACATCGCGGTATGATGACGTATGCGCGTGACGAAGTCCGAGTAACGGAAGTTATGGTACCCCGTAGAATCCTATACAAAAAGCTCTGTTTTCATTTCATAATTCCACAGTATTCTGGACATCTTTTGCAATTTGTTTAATGAACAATGAAGACTGCAAAGAAGACAGTTGTAGGTGGGATCAGTGTATTAGCAGCGGACTACAGCAACACAACCAGGAGGACTTTGTTGGAGCGCTAGCCGCGCTAGCCGCCGACCCCACCTTGACTTCCTACGTCTCCGGGCCGCCAAACGCATCGGGTGAAGTCCTTCGTCCTTCTGCCGATCGCTGGAACGCAGGTGAGCACGGGTGTTGATGAGCAAATGAGGGCTGGCTGGCGTAGGTGGAGAGCTAATGTTTTTAGCATAGCTCTGTGCAGTCCGGTTGCTAAGTTAGCTTCAATGGCGTCGTTAGCAACAGCATTGTTAACCTTCGCCAGCCTGGAAAGCATTAACCGTGTATTTACATGTCCACGGTTTAATAGTATTGTTGATTTTCTATCTATCCTTCCAGTCAGGGGTTTATTTCTTTTGTTTCTATATGCAGTTAAAGCACGATGCTATCACGTTAGCTCGTAGCTAAAGCATTTCGCCGATGTATTGTCGTGGAGATAAAAGGCACTGAATGTCCATTTCGCGTTCTCGACTCTCATTTTCAAGAGGATATAGTATCCCAGGTGGTTGAAAATAGTCCTTCACTCTAACGTTCCTCATCCACGAATCTTTCATCCTCGCTCAAATTAATGGGGTAATCGTCACTTTCTCGGTCCGAATCTCTCTCGCTCCATTGTAAACAACGGGGAATTGTGAGGAATACTAGCTCCTGTGACGTCACGCTACTTCCGCTACAGGCAAGGCTTTTTTTTTTATCAGCGAGCAAAAGTTGCGAACTTTATCGTCGATTTTCTCTACTAAATCCTTTCGGCAAAAATACGGCAATATCGCGAAATGATCAAGTATGACACATAGAATGGATCTGCTATTCCCGTTTAAATTAAAAAAAAACATTTCAGTAAAGGCCTGGCTCTCAGTCTCCCCTCTAATTCATCCCAAAGGTGTCCAGGTCAGGACTCTGAGCAGGCCAGTCAAGTTCATCCACACCAGACTCTGTCATCCATGTCTCTTATTTTTGATTGATTTAATCTTGTATTCGTAGATTGCACAGTACAGAACTGTGGAGCTCATGCCCCTCCGGGTTCTTCGGACCACCAATTACTGACACGCCAGGCTCTTCCAGGTTGACAACACTGATTTATTTCACAATAAAAGTGCAAAGTATTTCGGGGTGCTTTTCTCTCACTCGAGCACACGACTGGTTTCTCTCCAGAGTGTCGTCTGTCTTGCTCTCGCTCTCGTCCGTGCTCGTGCTTCACCAATCAACAACTCTCCCTTCTCCTTCCCGACTGCTGCCTTTAACAGAGCGACAGGTGATCAGACAAACGCTCCCAGCTGGGTCACCTACGCACCTGTCGCTGATCTCGAAGCCGGTCCTGGCACACCCCGCTTCGCTGCAGGTCCGCAGGCCACCCCCCCACTCAAAGTTCCTTTCACTGGAACTAAGGGGCCACAAGCTTAACTCCTGGGAAAAACAACCCCACACCATTAATTCCTCCGCTGGACCCCTCTCTGTCAGTTTACGTGGCCTACCACTTTGTGGCTGAGTTGCTGTTGTTCCTAAAAGTTCCTTTCACTGGAACTAAGGGGCCACAAGCCCAAGTCCTGGGAAAAACAACCCCACACCATTAATTCCTCCGCTGGACCCCTCTCTGTCAGGATTTGTTGCACAGGTGGCATCCTATGATAGTTCCACGCTGGAAATCACTGAAAGCGGCCCATTCTTCCACAAATGTTTCTAGAAACAGTCCCCATGCCTAAGTGCTTGATTTTATACACCTGGCCAAGTGATTAGGACACCTGATTTTGAGAGATAATCACAGGGTCGCGTGATGTAGAGGAGGGACCACAGATCCCTTCCCCATCAACAACAATGCTAATCAAGCAGACTTTGCGGGCGCTGCCGACGGTTACTTTTGTTGGAAAAACTATGATCCAGAACCTTATGTTTTTGAGCCCGAACACAAAGAGGACGAGGAACAAGTTTCAGGAGCCGAGTGCTAAACCGATGTAGCTTCATTAGCAGCATTGCTAGGTGCTAAACATGCAAGCTAACCGTAATAAAACAAACACTCCCTGTAATATTTCCACCAGGCGTGTCAAACTCATTTTAGACCGGGGGCCACATGGAGAAAGATCCACTTCCAAGTGGGCCGGACTGGTAAAATCACGGCGCGTTAACTTAAAAATAAAGACAACTTCAGATTGTGGTTTTTTTTTGGTTTAAAAATAGAACAAAATGTACAAATCCTAACGTGGTTGGGGTTTTTTTTTTTTTTTACACTTCCATGTTCAATCTTTATTAGTCGTTATTTATATTTTCAGAATCAACTCATTGGTGTTCATTTTCAATATAAATTCCATCAAATTACAGGACGTTATTCATGTAGTTTGATTATTTTCCACATAAAAATGTTGTTTATTTTGTACATACGTAGCATCGTCTAAAAAAGATACAATAATTGCTATTTTGACATCTAGTGGACACATTTTAGAACAGCAGTTTCTTTCATTCAAAAAATTTCAGGTTAATTTTCATACTTAGGAAACTCTAAATCTTGTTCGTGGGCCTGATGCGGCCCTCGGGCCGTACGTTTGACACCCCTGGTTTAGATGAAGATTCAATCGCAATCCTCACGAAGGGTTTGAACCAAGTTGCCACGACTAGCGTCTATTGGGGGTGTCAGGTTCAAACACCGATGACATCTATTAAACAAGACAAGGAGCAAGGAATCAAACAGAGACAGAATTAAATTTGGCTCAATTGAGGAGAGACGTCTGGACTGCACTCTTTGCACAGTCTCACCACGCTCTGACGAAAGATTGTACGCCTCCTCTTTTATTTGGACTTTACCTGATTACATGGCAACAGCTGTTTCTAAGGGAGGGGGGTCATAAACAGCCGTCGCCTTTGATTAAAACAGTTCAAAGAAAAGGTCGTCTGGAGGGGAGTCAGGTACCGCTTCCTCTCCGCTTCGTAGCTCTCGGGTCAAGACGAAATTGTTCTGTGGATTACAATACATCAAAGAAACACGACACCTTCATGTTGCTTCCCGTCCTACACAGTGGAGTTTTACAAGCCTTCTTCTTGGCTAGGATCAAAGACAGCTTTTGTCTTCTCGCCGGCAACTCATGGCAACACAAAGTTTTGTGATAACGTAGATACAATTATTCTGACAGGGGTTTGTTTTTTTCCGCCACTTCGGGGGACGTGGAAGTGGACCAGCCTGTTATGATTGGAGGGAGTTGACGGCACAGACACAAGGGGGCAGTATAGCTCTATGGTTTATTATATATATAAACAATATATATATATATATAATAATCAAACAATAATAATATCAACTAAACAAGATAATGTAGTGTGACTAATCCACGAGGGGTGTGTCTGGATGTTTTTAGAGAGTACAATGAGATCTGTTGACTCAATTGTTAGCGACTTATTTACGATTTAGAATGCGTAGAAAAAAGCCAAGCATGTGTTTTCATGTCTTACATAAGGATTGCGAATGATAAACAGCGCATCTCTTTCACATTTTTTTGCGTATTCACCAGTATGACTGACCTAATAATGTGGTCAAAAGCGTAGAATCTACGGAAATTACCGAAGATATTCTGAGCCGTCTTTGTGGCATTTTGTGATGTTCGCGCACTTTGCGGAATGTAAATACGGCTTCGTGGACACAACGTAACACAAATACGCATATAAAGTGTTTTTTTTCCTCAACCTAGTGCTACTTTAAAGGATGAGGAAATGTAGGAGCTGCTTGTGGAGGCTCTGAAAGGCGACAGCAAGGCCGACTTCCCAGCGTTGCGGTTACTTTTAAACGAAACGCCGCCGCGATCTCAGAGGCTGCAAAATTGCTTTCTGTCAAAAAGTGGAAGTCCAGTCCGGGAGATGTCCTTCACACACACACACACACACACACACACACTCACACACACACACACACACACACACACACACACACATTCATGTATTTCGTACCTTCAGGAGACGTGAGAAAAAAGCCTCCCTCTTTAGGACCAGCCTTTCTAGATATATAAAGAAGTGTATTTACAACATTAATAATATATACATACTATGCACATATAAAAAAAGCTTGTTGTGAGAAATGAGTTGGAATTTCACCAGAAAAAGGTCACAATTTCACAAGAAAAACTTAGAATTTTGGCAGTGTTATAATAAAAGTCCTCATTTTACTTGATACAAGTCAGAATTTGACAAGAAAAACTGAACATTTGTGCAATATTATGATAAAAGTTGGAATTTTACTCAATAACAGTCGCAGTTTTACAAGAAAAGCTTAACATTTTGGCAATTTTATGAAAAGAGTCGTAAATTTACTCGACAAAAGTCACAATTTTGTAAGAAAACTTTCAAATGTTGGCAATATTTTAATAATAATTGGAATTTTACTTGGCAAAATGATGACAAAAGTCATAATTTTACTCAAAAAATGTCATTATTTTACAAGAACAACACAAAAATGGGCAACATTGTGATGAAAGTCAGAATTTTATATGACAAATGTCACCATTTTTCAGTAAAAAAGTAATAATTCTACATAAAAAAGTAATAACTTCACAAGAAAATATTGCAATATTACAGAAACAGAAAGAATATGAGAAATTGTTCCCGATTTTATAAGAAAAAAGTTGACACATTGTGAAAAAAAAGACTGCTTTTAGTTAATTGTTTGTGTGTAATTGGTTTTTAATCTTCATTATTTACTTCAAGTTGTTACAGTATGTCTCTATATAAATTTTTTTATTTTATTTATTTTGGCCTAACGGGGCGCATTTCAATTTCTTACACACACTTGTTATTTCATATGTTGACCAGAGGGGGAGCTGGTTGGAATTTCACAAGAAAAAGGTCACAATTTCACAAGAAAAACGTAGAATTTTGGCAGTTATAATAAAAGTCCTCATTTTACTCGATGCAAGTCAGAATTTTACTAGAAAAACTGAACATTTGTGCAATATTATGATAAAAGTTGGAATTTTACTCAATAACAGTCGCAGTTTTACAAGAAAAGCTTAACATTTTGGCAATTTTATGAAAAGAGTCGTAAATTTACTCGACAAAAGTCACAATTTTGTAAGAAAACTTTCAAATGTTGGCAATATTTTAATAATAATTGGAATTTTACTTGGCAAAATGATGACAAAAGTCATCATTTTACTCAAAAAATGTCACTATTTTACAAGGACAACACAAAAATGGGCAACATTGTGATGAAAGTCAGAATTTTATATGACAAATGTCACCATTTTTCAGTAAAAAAGTAATAATTCTACATAAAAAAGTAATAACTTCACAAGAAAATATTGCAATATTACAGAAACAGAAAGAATATGAGAAATTGTTCCTGATTTTATAAGAAAAAAGTTGACACATTGTGAAAAAAAAGACTGCTTTTAGTTAATTGTTTGTGTGTAATTGGTTTTTAATCTTCATTATTTACTTCAAGTTGTTACAGTATGTCTCTATATAAAATGTTTTATTTTATTTATTTTGGCCTAACGGGGCGCATTTCAATTTCTTACACACACTTGTTATTTCATATGTTGACCCGAGGGGGAGCTGGTTGGAATTTCACAAGAAAAAGGTCACAATTTCACAAGAAAAACGTAGAATTTTGGCAGTTATAATAAAAGTCCTCATTTTACTCGATGCAAGTCAGAATTTTACTAGAAAAACGGAACATTTGTGCAATATTATGATAAAAGTTGGAATTTTACTCAATAACAGTCGCAGTTTTACAAGAAAAGCTTAACATTTTGGCAATTTTATGAAAAGAGTCGTAAATTTACTCGACAAAAGTCACAATTTTGTAAGAAAACTTTCAAATGTTGGCAATATTTTAATAATAATTGGAATTTTACTTGGCAAAATGATGACAAAAGTCATAATTTTACTCAAAAAATGTCACTATTTTACAAGAACAACACAAAAATGGGCAACATTGTGATGAAAGTCAGAATTTTATATGACAAATGTCACCATTTTTCAGTAAAAAAGTAATAATTCTACATAAAAAAGTAATAACTTCACAAGAAAATATTGCAATATTACAGAAACAGAAAGAATATGAGAAATTGTTCCCGATTTTATAAGAAAAAAGTTGACACATTGTGAAAAAAAAGACTGCTTTTAGTTAATTGTTTGTGTGTAATTGGTTTTTAATCTTCATTATTTACTTCAAGTTGTTACAGTATGTCTCTATATACATTTTTTTATTTTATTTATTTTGGCCTAACGGGGCGCATTTCAATTTCTTACACACACTTGTTATTTCATATGTTGACCCGAGGGGGAGCTGGTTGGAATTTCACAAGAAAAAGGTCACAATTTCACAAGAAAAACGTAGAATTTTGGCAGTTATAATAAAAGTCCTCATTTTACTCGATGCAAGTCAGAATTTTACTAGAAAAACTGAACATTTGTGCAATATTATGATAAAAGTTGGAATTTTACTCAATAACAGTCGCAGTTTTACAAGAAAAGCTTAACATTTTGGCAATTTTATGAAAAGAGTCGTAAATTTACTCGACAAAAGTCACAATTTTGTAAGAAAACTTTCAAATGTTGGCAATATTTTAATAATAATTGGAATTTTACTTGGCAAAATTATGACAAAAGTCATCATTTTACTCAAAAAATGTCACTATTTTACAAGGACAACACAAAAATGGGCAACATTGTGA
>NC_084744.1:63771423-63783923 GCF_033978785.1 Entelurus aequoreus | reverse complement strand
AACGTATATATATATATATATGTATTTATTTGTTTATGTATGTATATGTGCCTTATTTGTATTTTATTAAAAATTTGGGTAGGACTTTATTAAATAAAACCAAGTTTTTTTTAAAAGTAAAATAAAAATGTATCGGCGCTGTTTATCTATTTTTTGGAGGAATGTAGTTCATAATACCAATGTTATTTAAAAAAAAAAAAAATTAATCGAGAATCCATTCTTACCCCCATAAAATCGAATGGTGTGGCGCCCAAAGACCTCGATTGAATTAAAGAAATAAATCGTCCGAAAAATTTGAGTAAAACGACTTTAGCGTATCGTCGTGTTACATCACACTGAGTCAGGACGGGTCTAAGGATGTTAAAACGATATCCAAAAGGCCAACGTTTTTTTTTTCCCCATGAGAGCATGGGGAAAGCCGCTGATGGTGTGTTTGACGAAAGGAAACACCGTGACAGTGCACTCTCCAAGGTAAACACTGCACTTTATTATTACATTGTTTTAATGCCAAGACGGTCAACACCTCGCTAAACCGACGTATCTCGTTCCATCCGCGATAACGCCTCTTTTAAATGCATTTACCTTCAAAAAAATCCACCAAATTGTGAGGAACAGCAGCTTGGAGTATCGTCTAGCCTACGTGACAAGAGTGCGAGGTAAACCGGAGGCTGCTACCACAAAACCGCACGACGACATTTCACACTCACGATAGTATTTACTGTATAACGGCAACAGGCTCTGGCTTGACACGATCCCCCACTTGGACGTTCGACCAAAGTGCACTCAAAAGGAATGGAGAAACACTTCTAATTCACAAACTTCAACATTCGACCAAAGTGCACTCAAAAGGAATGAAGAAACAACTTCTAATTCACATTTACATTAGGTAAGGTTGGGTTTTTGATCTCATTCGTGGGAGAAACCCCCGCGTGTGACCAAAGCATTCAGGGGTGGGGCGATTCAGGACCAGATGCGGTGTGCGCAAACAACTGCGTATATACGATACCGTATTTTCCGGACTATAGAGCACACCCACAAAATGTTTTAAAAACACAGAAAGATTATGTAAACGTTTATTTATATACCTTACTTGTTTCCATACGGTGCCTGTGACAAGGCAGTAAAACGGCCAATCAAACAAAACAGAAGTCATTAGCATGGACCCATTAGCTGCGGAAGCTAGCTCTCCAATACAATTAACCGACACAATAACTCAGAGGAATTTGTGGAACTGAAACAATACATCTGGTCTTCCCTGCTAGCATTAGCTTATTAGCTAGAAATGGAGAGGTTAAAAAAATCATAGTTTTTTGAATGATTACTTGTAAATATTCTTAATTGATAAAAAAAACATTAATTTAAAAAAATATATATATAATCCCGACAAGCCTGTTTCTCAACAAGCCTGTTTGATTTTATTGTTATTATTTCTAAAATCCCATTGAAGAGCAGGGAAACCTGCGAAACAGGTGTGTTTTTCAGGAGAGAAAAAAAAACACAGAGGCAATTTCATCCCGACAAGCCTGTTTCGCAGGTGTCCCTGCTCTTCCAGGGATTTGATTTCATTGTTATTATTTCTAAAATCCCATTGAAGAGCAGGGAAACCTGCGACACAGGTGTGTTTTTCAGGAGAGAGAAAAAAACACAGAGGCGATTTCATCCCGACAAGCCTGTTTCGCAGGTGTCCCTGCTCTTCAGGAGATTTGATTTTATTGTTTTTATTTATTTAAAAAAATCCCCCTGAAAAGCAGGGAAACCTGCGAAACAGGCTTGTCGGGATGAAATCACCTCTGTGTTTTTTCCTGAAAATAAAATCCCCTGAAGAGCAGGGAAACCTGTGTAACAGGCTTGTAGGGATGAAATCGCCTCGGAGTTTTTTTCAGAAGTGTTTAAAAATAA
This sequence comes from Entelurus aequoreus, assembly GCF_033978785.1. NCBI lineage: Eukaryota > Metazoa > Chordata > Actinopteri > Syngnathiformes > Syngnathidae > Entelurus > Entelurus aequoreus. The sequence goes on along the minus strand of NC_084744.1, from coordinate 63,782,024 downwards.
CGCCGTCGTAACTTAATGATGCTAACTTGTAAACGTGTTGGCAAATTAGCTAACGAGGCTAGCTGGATTCCATTACGATCAAAATATTTGTGAAAACAGTCCGACGGACTTTACATGTGGGACGGGATTGTTTTAGTTGTATTGTAAAAACGTACAAACGTGGCTCGAAGTGACAAACGAAGAGTAAAAACGTTATGGATGGCTCCCGGTTGACAATAATACACCGTTTAAGTGTCTTTGCATGTGTTTTTTTTGGAAAATTATTTGCTTTATGGCCGTCAGCGAAGAAAAAAACATTAATTAGAGTAAGAAAAAAGTAGCGGCTTATAGTCCGGAATTTTTTCGGTAATACCGTATCATCTCTTTTCGGACTTATCGGGTCGGGATGAGGCAAAAAAACTATGTTTCACGCGATGCGAGGACCCTGAGAAATGGGCTGTTTTGTTGTTGTTGTTGTTGTTGTTCTTTTTATTTCACATGTGTGATAAAGTGATTACAAAGCAGCAGCTTTTTACTGGTTAAAACCCGACACTTTTCACAGTCAAACAGCTTCCGTGTTTAGTTTTGAAGAAGGAACGTAGGAGAGAACAAACACTGTACTGTCAAATGTATACACGCACTTTTTTTTTTGTCCTCAAAATTCTACACACAATACCCCACGTATGTGAAAAAAAAATGTTGTGTAATTTTTTGTGGAAAATATATTAGAAATGTAAAAAAAAAAAAACGACACGTTTTTTTTTCTATCTCGACAAGCGTGTTTTTAAGGTTTCCCTGCTCTTCGGGGGATTTGATTTTTTGTTTTTATTTATAGAATCCCCACGAAGAGCAGGGAAACCTGAGAATCAGGTGTGTTTTTCCTCCCTGAAAAACACACCTAATGATCCCGACAAGCCTGTTTCCCAACAAGCCTGTTTCAAATCCCCTGCTCTTCAGGGGATTTGATTTTATTGTTACCATTTATAAAATCCCATTGAAGAACAGGGAAACCTGCAAAACAGGTGGGTTTTTCAGGGGGGAAAAACCCACAGAGGCTATTTCATCCCAACAAGCCTGTTTCACAGTTGTCCCTGCTCTTCAGGGCATTTGATTTTATTGTTGTTATTTGTAAAATCCCCATGAAGAGCAGGGAAACCTGCAAAACAGGTGTGTTTTTCAGGGACAAAAAAACACAGATAATCCTGACAAGGCTGTTTCCTGACAAGCCTGTTTTGCAGGTTTCCCTGCTCTTCGGGGGATTTGATTTTATTATTATTATTATTTATAAAATCCCATTGAAGAGCAGGGAAACCTGCGAAACAGGTGTGTTTTTCAGGAAACAAACACAGAGGCTATTTCATCCCGACAAGCCTGTTTCACAGGTTTCCCTGCTCTTCAGGGGATTTGATTTTATTGTTATTATTTATAAAGTACCCCTAAAGAGCAGGGAAACCTGCGAAACAGGTGTGTTTTTCAGTGGGGGGGGAACACATAGGCTATTTCATCCCGACAAGCCTGTTTCGCAGGTTTCCCTGTTCATCGGGGGATTTGATTTTATTGTTATTATTTATAATTGGGAGATTTCCGTTTGGATGAGACGTGTTGGTTTTTCACGCAGGATGTCTCTGCATTCATCTTTCCCTCTATCCCGCTGGAAAGCCATCCCCCGCATCATGATGCCATGCGTCACTGTAGGGGATGGCACCGGGGCCGGTTTCCTCCGAACATTCGCACCCAATCGTACCGGAAAATGGTGTTTGCTCATGATCTGAGAGGCTTTTTTAAAAAGAAGGGTTTTTAAGCCTTTTTTTTAAAAGCATCCACAGTCTGTCGTACCCTCAGGTGGTCAGGGAGAGTGTTGTTGTTGTTGTTTTTTACGGAAGAAATTGCTTCCCTTTACATTGAGCAAAGGCTGCGATACTTACAGTAGGTGTAAGTGATTTTTTACATTTTAATAAATTTGCAAAAAACAAACAAAAATAAATGTTCACGTCAACGCGGGGTGTTGTGTGTAGAATTTTGAGGTGAAAAAATTAATTGATTCCATTTTTGGCTGTGGAATTACGACTATTTTCGCACTAAACGGTTTCAAGATGTCAGGGAGGGACAGCGTCACGATCTACCACATGAAGATGAGACAGGAAGAACATTATTAAATGACGTGCGACAAATTAAAAAGTCCCCACTCACACACGCAAACAAATCATTTGGACCATGACCCAATTGTTTCTTTTTTTTTTGTTTTTTTTTATGTGCCCTGTTTTTTTTGTTGTTGTTGTGCCTATAGATATCACAGCTAGACAGCAGAGGTTAGGATCGATATAATAAGCCCTTACAATATGTAAAGGTCTCCAGCAAAAAAAAGGGATCTCCCCCACAGAGGACTGTGGGAAAGCGGGGCGAGGACCGAAGGCTGGGGAAGGGGGCGAGGTGGGCGGCATGGCGACCGGTAGCGGGGGGCGGCGCGCCGGCGTCTACGCGCTGGGGTTGGGGTTGTTGTGCGTGTTGGTGGAGCCGTTGCTTCCCTGGATGGTGAGGCAGATGTCGTCCTTCCTCTCCGTCTCCCCCTCCTCCTCTTTCAGCTCGTCCTTCTCCTTGAGGGGACGAGCCTCCACAGTGTCTCCGGCGGCCGGCGGGGCGTAGCGGCCGGTGCGGTGCTCCCGCAGGGCCGGCCCCCACTTTGGGTGTGGCTGGCACGCGTGCTTGAACCGCTGAGACACAAAAAAAAACGAGAAATATATTGTGATATGAAGCGGGGTTTCTTAAACCAAAAACATTGGTTTCTTAAGTGCAAAAACGCCTGCTGTGCGCGTCGTTCCAGAGGTGGGTGGTGCTTCACTTCTGTGTTCAGAATACGATTAAGGTGCAGTGATAACATAACATTTGGATTGAGCCCAGACTTGAGCCCAGACTTCCCTCTCCCCAGCCACTTCGTCCAGCTCCTCCCTGGGGATCCCGAGGCGTTCCTAGGCCAGCCGGGAGACATAGTCTTCCCAACGTGTCCTGGGTCTTCCCCTTGGCCTCCTTCCGGTCGGACGTGCCCTAAACACCTCTTTAGGGAGGCGTTCGGGTGGCATCCTGAGCAGATGCCCGAACCGCCTCATCTGGCTCCTCTCCATGTGGAGGAGCAGCTTCGCACCCTATCTCTAAGGGAGAGCCCCGCCACCCGGCGGAGGAAACCCATTTCGGCCACTTGTACCCGTGATCTTGTCCTTTCGGTCATAACCCAAAGCTCATGACCATAGGTGAGGATGGGAACGTAGATCGACCGGTAAATTGAGAGCTTTGCCTTCCGGCTCAGCTCCTTCTTCACCACAACGGATCGATACAGCGTCCGCATTACTGAAGACGCCGCACTGATCCGCCTGTCGACCTCACGATCCACTCTTCCCTCACTCATGGGCAAGACTCCTAGGTACTTGAACTCCTCCACTTGGGGCAAGATCTCCTCCCCAACTTGGAGATGGCACTCCACCCTTTCCCGGGGCGAGAACCATGGACTCGGACTTGGAGGTGCTGACTCTCATCCCAGTTGCTTCACACTCGGCTGCGAACCGATCCAGTGAGACCACATCTCACATCATCTGCAAAAAGCGGAGTCCTAATCCTGCAGCCACAAAACCAGATACCCTCAACGCCCTGACTGCGTCTAGAATTTCTGTCCATAAAAGTTATGAACAGAATCGGTGACAAAGGGCAGCCTTGGCGGAGTCCAACCCTCACTGGAAACGGGTCCGACTTACTGCCGGCACTACGGACCAAGCTCTGACACTGATCATACAGGGAGCGGACCGCCACAATCAGACAGTCCGATATCCCATACTCTCTGAGCACTCCCCACAGGACTTTCCGGGGGACACGGTCAAATGCCTTCTCCAAGTCCTCAAAGCACATATAGACTGGTTGGGCAAACTTCCATGCACCCTCAAGGACCCTGCCGAGAGTATGGAGCTGGTCTGAGGAGTGAGGTGGGGTTGTCACATACTGATGTCATATTATTACGTTTTGTTCTCTAATATTATAAAGATCGACCGGTCGGTCGATCGCGATCGACGGGTCGGCGAGCCCTGCTGTGAAGGGTAGAGACCGGAGGACTCACCTCTCTGAACGTGGCTCCCGGGGACCTTGAGATCTTGTAGAGTGCGTAGACGGGTATGCAGACCACCGAGGACAGAGCCATGGAGAAGCCGATGGCCAGGGACCAGCCGGGGAACACGTAGTCGTTATAAGTGATGGGCTTGTACTGGATGACGGTGAAGATCAGGATGAACTGCGGGGACGAGGTAGAAGCAGCGCGTTAACGAGTCCTTCAAAAATGCAACAATGAGGTCGTCCTTTGGGGTGGTGAGTAAACAGATAAAAAAAAAACTTTCTCAGAGCTTTGACGAGCGTAAATTGATACAGCATCAGTCTGTCGCCATCTGCTGCCAGCCACGACAGGAGCAGCTGATTGCTTGCACCTGCGCCGATTGGAGTAGCGGCACTTTCTAAAGAAACTTCCAGATTTCGATTCGCTTTGGACTTTTCCAAAAATGTGCTAGCATGATGCTAATACACATTGGCTTTGCTATTAACATGCTACCGATTAGCACGAGCAATTTAACATGGCGATTTCAACACCTCCAAATGTGTTCATGTAAAATTACACCTAAGATGCATGTTACAATCAAACAACAGGTGTGTAATAAGTACATTATTTACAGTATCAACACTTCTTAGGGCGCAACAAAAAACTCATAAATTACTGCCGTCTGACATATTAACACACACAAAAGTATCGAAAATTGGTACTGTCGAGTACCGGTATCGATTCCTAGGTACCGGGAACTTGGTTCAAATGTGATTCCAAACATGATTCGATTAGATTCTCGGGATTAACGATTCGATTAAAAACCATTTTCGATTCAAAATCAATACTTTTTTTTTAATAACATCGGGTGCCAGTTCTATGATGAACTACATTCCTCAACAGTCATCAATCATCAATCAATCAAAGTTTACTTATATAGTCCTAAATCACGAGTGTCTCAAAGGGCTGCGCAAGCCACAACGACATCCTCGGCTCAGATCCCACATCAGGGCAAGGAAAAACTCAACCCAATGGGACAATGAGAACCCTTGGAGGGGACCGCAGATGTGGGGACCACCCCCTGGGAGTGGATCTAGATCTCTGATATATTTCTATTCTAGTTTTGTTCAATAAAATTCGAACCCAAACTCTTAATAAAGTCAAGGAAGTTTCTAAAGTAAACATATTGAAAAAAAACTATCTCAGAACTTTGATGAGCCTCAGTCTGTCGCCATCTGCTGCCAGCCACAACAGGAGCAGCTGATTGCTTGCATTTGCGCCGATTGGAGTGGCGGCACTTTCTAAAGAAACTTCCAGATTTTGATGTCCGGCCCCTGAGACCGTGGGCTCTCGAAACTGCCGCCCTCTTCATTATGTCGTTGAACAGCCCTGGCCTAGGAGCTTAGCCGACTGATAATACTTGGCTGGGAAACTTCTACAGATACCGACCGAGGCTGCCAATGTCAGAAAGATCTGCACTCGGAGGTCGGAATCGGAAACAAAGCCCAAAGTAGCCTGACAGATTAGCACTCGGAATGTAGGTCATATTCCTAGAATGCGTTAGTCAAATGTTAGTTTGTTGTGAGTGTTTCAGCTTACTGAGATAATGACGGGGGAGATGAACCTCCAGCAGACTTTGAAGAACAGCGGGGGAGGAAAGCCCAGCATCATCTCAACATCTTTGAAATAGTTTTGGTGACCTGAATGGGAAAAAGGTTCATATCAATAAAATTGATAGAGAGAATGGACAATGGACCATGAACTGCACATACCAGCTTCAATATCACAGTAGTGGTGCACGCTAATAAGCAGTCTGGATTTTTAAAGTCCCTAGAAAATGGCCAGCCATTGGCGGAGATAAGAAAACTAGGCCAACCGACCCAAAATAAACCCAAAAATTGAAAGGCAGTCTTTGGGAGAAAGAAGGGAATACTTTGGAGAAGACTGGAGTACTGGGGTATAAGTCGTGTCCTTACCGTAAACATACATGACGCACACACACATGATGCAGGAGATGATGACCAGGGAGAAGCTGGCAGCGTAGTTGTCCATCAGCAGCAACCAGTAGATTCCCGCCTAAGGGGCCAAAAACAACCCAACGTTGGGTCAAAAATGTACGGGTTCGGACAACAACAGGCATCCTTTAACCGTTGGCGTGGTATAAAATCTACACTATATATCAGGGGGTTCTTAACCATTTTTGACCTGGGGGCCCAATTCGTCCATTACAGAGGGGCCCCGGGCCCATTCAAATATTAATATTAGTAATCCTACTCTTGGTTTTGATTGTATTCAATAATTACATCTAACCTACTTACAGTTTAACCATAGACACCTCGTCAATGAATATATAAACCATGCGTTATCGCAAAGATTTGTTATTTACATACAGGCTTAGGTCAGGCTGATTACAAAACATAAATACTAATCAAATATACGTACTTGTCTATCAGCAGCAACCAGTAGATGCCCGCCTCAGGGGCCAAAAACAACCCAACGTTGGGTCAAAAATGTACGGGTTCGGACAACAACAGGCATCCTTTAACCGTTGACGTGGTATAAAATCTACACTATAAATCAGGGGGTTCTAAACCATTTTTGACCCGGGGGCCCAATTTGTCCCTTACACAGGGGCCCAGGGCCCACTCAAATATTAACACTGAATTAGTAATCCTACTCTTGGTTTTGATTGTATTCAATAATTACATCTAACTCGACTTGTCCAGGGTGTACCCCGCCTTCCGCCCGAATGCAGCTGAGATAGCCCCCCCCCCCCCCCCCCCGTCCCCCTTGCCACCCCAAAAGGGACAAGCGGTAGAAAATGGATGGATGGAATTACATCTAACCTACTTACAGTTTAACAATAGACACATCGTCAATGAATATGAAAACCATGTGCTATCGCAAAGTATTTGTTATTTACATACAGGCTTAGGTCAGGCTGATTTACAAAAATAAATACTAATCAAATATACTGCACAAAAAGGGACTCGAACGGATGAAAAATGAATGCGCATACAATTACGCGGGTTTAAAATAAATACATTTTAACTATTTTAATAAAAAATTATATCTATAATATATGTATGTATATTTGTATATACATACGTTAGGTCAGGAAAAAACACAGAAGCTATTTCATCCTTACAAGCCTGTTTCCCAGGTTTCCCTGCTCTTCAGGGGATTTGATTGAAGTGTCTGTGGTTGTTACATGTATATATAGGGTACATTACATGGGGGTGTGCCTTGTTTCTGTGCCGGCAAACGAACCAAACAAACAGTCAAAACAAACCATTGACTCGCACAACAGAAAGATTCTGAGCACTCACAGACAAGCAATCCTTTCGTAGGCCCCTACTCAAAAACTTTTTTTTTTTTGACACCCCTCGTGAACGGTACTCGTCCCTAGACGTGTGTTGCAAACACCAAAAAAATGCTTACCTGCGTTGTTAGCGGCACTCCCAGGAGGAAGCCGACAATAGCCACACCCAGCGTAACCACGGACTTATTTCTCATGATCCAGTCGGTGCCGATCTCGTCCACAATGGCCGTCACCAGCGTCTCCAGTAAACAGAACTGTAGGAAGAACACATTTGCTAGAGAAACCAGCCTCATTTCACACAAAACATGAATAAACGTTCTCCTTTCAAACAGAGACGTAAATGTGCGGCGCTAGTTGGGCGGTGCAAGGTACAAGTAGATCATAATATATGTTGCATGATCAGATCAAATCATATTAACGTTTAAAAACGATGCACTTTGTATGCAAAAACAAACCGTCCGTCTTTGTCAGTCCGCAGATTTTTATATATAAATCGCTTCTTGATCTGGTTCCCCCATAGTTATGTTCTTTTATGTGTAGAGACTCCAGTCACCACGGTTTAAGGTCAAAGGACATCCTTGGTGTGTTGTTTTTGGTAATAAAAAAGCCTTCAGATTTGCTTTATGGTCATGGAATGAATTACTAAAGAATCTGAAGCTACCTGAACTCATCCCTTTGGGGGAATTTCAGGCCATTTTAAAGGCTTAAGAAGCCGTTTCTATTTGGAACTGTTCTTTTATGTGTAGAGACTCCAGTCGCTACAGTTTAAGGTCACAGGACATCCTTGGTGTGTTGTTTCTTGGTAATAAAAAAGCCTTTAGATTTGCTCCATGTTCATGGAACAAAGTACAAAAGGATCTGAGGCTACCTGAACTCATCCCTTTTGGGGGAATTTCAGACCTTTGGGGTGAGTTTTCCTTGCCCGTATGTGGGCTCTGTACCGAGGATGTCGTTGTGGCTTGTACAGCCCTTTGAGACACTTGTGAGTTAGGGCTATATAAATAAACATTGATTGATTGATTGATTGATAGAGAAGCTGTTTCTATTTGGAACTGTTCTTGTATGTGTAGAGACTCCAGTCGCTACATATGGAATGAATTACTAAAGAATCTGAAGCTACCAGAACTCATCCCTTTGGGGGAATTTCAGGCCATTTTAAAGGCTTGCGAAGCTGTTTCTATTTGGAACTGTTCTTTTATGTGTAGAGACTCCAGTTGCTACAGTTTAAAGTCAAAGGACATCCTTGGCATGTTGTTTCTTGGTAATAAAAAAGCCTTTAGATTTGCTCCATGGTCATGGAATGAATTACAAAAGGATCTGAGGCTGCCTGAACTCATGACTTTGGGGGGATTTCAGGCCATTTTAAAGGCTTAAGAAGCCGTTTCTATTTGGAACTGTTCTTTTATGTGTAGAGACTCCAGTCGCTACATATGGAATGAATTACTAAAGGATTTGAAGCTACCAGAACTCATCCCTTTGGGGGAATTTCAGGCCATTTTAAAGGCTTAAGAAGCCGTTTCTATTTGGAACTGTTCTTTTATGTGTAGAGACTCCAGTCGCTACAGTTTAAGGTCACAGGACATCCTTGGTGTGTTGTTTCTTGGTCATAAAAAAGCCTTCAGATTTGCTTTATGGTCATGGAATGAATTACTAAAGAATCTGAAGCTACCCGAACTCATCCCTTTGGGGGAATTTCAGGCCATTTTAAGGGCTTAAGAAGCCGTTTCTATTTGGAACTGTTCTTTTATGTGTAGAGACTCCAGTCGCTACATATGGAATAAATTACAAAAGAATCTGAAGCTACCTGAACTCATCCCTTAGGGGGGATTTCGGGCCATTTTAAAGGATAGAAAAGCTGTTTCTATTTGGAACTGTTCTTTTAAGGGTAGAAACTCCACTCGCTACGGTTTAAGGTCACAGGACATCCTTGGTGTGTTGTTTCTTGGTAATAAAAAAGCCTTTAGATTTGCTCCATGGTCATGGAATTAATAACAAAAGAATCTGAAGCTACCTGAACTCATCCCTTTGAGGGAATTTCAGGCCATTTTAAAGGATGGAGAAGCTGTTTCTATTTGGAACTGTTCTTTTATGTGTAGAGACTCCAGTCGCTACAGTTTAAGGTCACAGGACATCCTTGGTGTGTTGTTTCTCGGTAATAAAAAAGTCTTTAGATTTGCTCCATGGTCATGGAATGAATTAGGTCAGATCTGAGGCTACCTGAACTCATCCCTTTTGGGGGAATTTCAGGCCATTTTAAAGGCTTGCGAAGCTGTTTCTATTTGGAACTGTTCTTGTATGTGTAGAGACTCCAGTCGCTACATATGGAATGAATTACAAAAGAATCTGAAGCTACCTGAACTCATCCCTTTGGGGGAATTTCAGGCCATTTTAAAGGCTTAAGAAGCCGTTTCTATTTGGAACTGTTCTTTTATGTGTAGAGACTCCAGTCGCTACAGTTTAAGGTCACAGGACATCCTTGGCATGTTGTTTCTTGGTAATAAAAAAGCCTTTAGATTTGCTCCATGGTCATGGAATGAATAACAAAAGAATCTGAAGCTACCTGAACTCATCCCTTTGGGGGAATTTCAGGCCATTTTAAAGGCTTGCGAAGCTGTTTCTATTTGGAACTGTTCTTTTATGTGTAGAGACTCCAGTCGCTATGGTTTAAGGTCACAGGACATCCTTGGTGTGTTGTTTCTTGGTAATAAAAAGCCTTTAGATTTGCTCCATGGTCATGGAACGAAGTACAAAAGAATCTGAAGCTACCTGAACTCATCCCTTTTGGGGGAATTTCAGACCTTTGGGGTGAGTTTTCCTTGCCCGTATGTGGGCTCTGTACCGAGGATGTCGTTGTGGCTTGTACAGCCCTTTGAGACACTTGTGAGTTAGGGCTATATAAATTAACATTGATTGATTGATTGATTGATAGAGAAGCTGTTTCTATTTGGAACTGTTCTTGTATGTGTAGAGACTCCAGTCGCTACATGTGGAATAAATTACAAAAGAATCTGAAGCTACCTGAACTCATCCCTTTGGGGGAATTTCAGGCCATTTTAAAGGCTTAAGAAGCCGTTTCTATTTGGAACTGTTCTTTTATGTGTAGAGACTCCAGTCGCTACATATGGAATGAATTACAAAAGAATCTGAAGCTACCTGAACTCATCCCTTTGGGGGAATTTCGGGCCATTTTTAAAGGATGGAGAAGCTGTTTTTATTTGGAACTGTACTTGT
>NC_084744.1:63743923-63763923 GCF_033978785.1 Entelurus aequoreus | reverse complement strand
TTTTTAAGCCTTTTTTAAAAGCATCCACAGTCTGTGGTGCCCTCAGGTGGTCAGGGAGAGCGTTCCACAGATTTGGAGCGGTAGTACAGAGGAGCCAAGTGAGTAAACACTATCACAGGATAATAAAAATCATAAAACTTGTAAAATAGTAAGAACCATGAGTAGAGATGAAGGATAAAATGCAGGTAAGACACATGAAGATAAAAATATATAATAATAATAATAAATAAATAAAAAGGATAAAAATTAAATTAATATACAGTAAATATTTAATAAATAAATATAAGTACATATAATCTTGCATAACTAATAAGATAAAAATTAAAATACAAATGACTTCAATAAAATAATATTACCCTAATTTTCGGGCTATAAGGCGCACTTAAAATCATTTTATTTTCTCAAAACTCAGACAGTGCGCCTTATAACCATAATAATTATTATAATGTACGGAATAATTCTGGTTGTGCTTACCGACCCCCAAGCTGTTTTATTTGGTACATGGTGAAATGATAAGTGTGACCAGTAGATGGCAGTCACACATAAGAGATACGTGTAGACTGCAATATGATGGCAGTCACACATAAGAGATACATGTAGACTGCACTATGACGGCAGTCACACATAAGAGATACGTGTGGACTGCAGTATGACGGCAGTCACACATAAGAGATACGTGTAGACTGCAATATGACGGCAGTCACACATAAGAGATACGTGTGGACTGCAATATGATGGCAGTCACACATAAGAGATACGTGTAGACTGCAATATGACGGCAGTCACACATAAGAGATACGTGTAGACTGCAATATGATGGCAGTCACACATAAGAGATACGTGTAGACTGCAATATGACGGCAGTCACACATAAGAGATACGTGTGGACTGCAATATGACGGCAGTCACACATAAGAGATACGTGTGGACTGCACTATAATGGCAGTTTTAATATTTGTGTGGGCCCCGGGCCCGTCTGTAGTGGAAAATGTGGGCCCTGGGGTCAAAAAGGGAACTATTCTGCCCATAATGACCCCTAGAAAACACCCAAAAACTGCCAACAATGCACTATTTACATATCATATTATTATTACATTATTTGTATTATATTTATTTATTATTCCATTCATCCACCCATTTTCTACCGCTTGTCCCTCTCTGGGATTATTATTATTGTTATTATCATAATCATCATTCTATCATATTATAATTTGTGGTAGCAAACACAGAACATGTTTCCTACGTTGAGTTAGTTAATATGTGCTGTGTAACATGAATTCATCCAGGAAGTAAGTTACGCTTATTAATGCTTAAAAATGACCAAAACACTGCAAAAATATTGCAATTTATTATGAATGGGCCTGGTTTTTTTTACATTGCATACATACTTAAAGCATATATAGAAATAGTTTTTTTTCCAGAGGGGTTTATACGTTGAGTTAGTTGGTGTGTGCTGTGTAACATGAATTTGTCCAGGCTACGCTTAATGCTTAAAAATGACCAAAAACACTGCAAAAATATTGCAAGTTATTATGAATGGGCCTGTTTTTTTTTTTACATTGCATACATACTTAAAGCATGTATAGAAATAGTTTTTTTTTTTCAGAGGGGTTTATAGGCAGAATAGATGACCTGTATTATTAGCCACCTCTTGCTAGCAGTTTTTAGCTATTTGGAATGCACAGACAGGATAAATACACGTCTTTGTCTTACATAGGGAATGACATTGATAGGCTAAATGCCTCCAAAAAGGTAATACGAGCAAACAAATAAGACTGAAGTTAAATCTAAAATATTTATTATTACATTCTTATTGTTATTTTTATATTATTCCATTCATCCATCCATTTTTTACCGCTTGTCCCTGTCGGGGGTTTATTATTGTTATTACCATAATCATCATTCTAACATATGATTTCGGGTAGCAAACACAGAACATGTTTCCTACGTTGAGTTAGTTGGTGTGTGCTGTGTAACATGAATTCGTCCACGTTACGCTTATTATTGCTTAAAATGACCAAAAACACTGCAAAAATATTGCAAGTTATTATGAATGGGCCTGTTTTTTTTTACATTGCATACATACTTAAAGCATGTATAGAAATAGTTTTTTTTTTTCAGAGGGGTTTATAGGCCTGTATTATTAGCCACCTCTTGCTAGCAGTTTTTAGCTATTTGGAATAAACAGACTGGATAAATACATGTCTTTGTCTTACATAGGGAATGACATTGATAGGCTAAATGCCTCCAAAAAGGTAATACAAGAAAACAAATGCAACTGAAGTTAAATTCAAAATATTTATTATTACATTCTTAGTTATTTTTACATTATTCCATTCATCCACCCATTTTCTACCGCTTGTCCCTCTCAGGGGGTTATTATTGTTAGTGTGTGCTGTGTAACATGAATTGGTCCAGGTTACGCTAAATGCTTAAAATGACCAAAAATACTGCAAAAATAATACAAGTTATTATGAATGGGCCTGTTTTTTGTTTTTTTTTACATTGCATACATACTTAAAGCATATATTAAAAATAGGAAATCCTCGTGGTCAAAGGACCGGAATTCAAGGCTGCAGCATTTCCAGGAACCTTGTTCAAATATTGAAACATCGACCGCAGGTGTGAGTCAAACTTATTCCACAGCTGCGTGGAGTGCGATAGCGCCACAAAACGGAGATTAACTCGCATGGTTTGCTCGTTTGTACGTTATGTTACCTATAGGTTGGGTAAGAGTAGTTATATAATCCGTTCATGTTGTATAATGACTTGAAAAATAACCGCCACAGTCTCTAATTAGCGCTTGACCAACAGGAATTGGCATTAATGGCTGTAGGCAACCTCCTGATTGAGTTGTTTTTAATAACTCCACTAGAGGGCAGCAACCACTGGCTTTACTGTAGCTTTAAAATGTTATTTTGTGGTTACCGTATTAAACTGTCATTGCTGAAACATAATAATGAATTAAAATCAGTGTTATGAATTATTGACATATTTAAGGCTCCTTTTAGTTCATATCAAACATTACACTGAAATATTTTAGGGGAAAATATTACATATTTTGTGTGTTTTTTCATTAAAAAAAACAGTTTTCTTTAAAAGAAGGGCCATAAAACTAACACAAACATAAAAATAAAAACTCATAAAAATTAAAAAATTAAATTATGATATATTTTTATCTATTTTATGAGTGGGGACCTTTTGGATACCCCCCAAAAATGGTGGAATTTTCTTTAAACTGTCATTTCTGAAAATAATAATGAATTAAAATGAATGTTATTAATTTTTGACATATTTAAGGCTCCTTTTAGTTCATATCAAATATTACACTGAAATATTTTAGGGGAAAATATTACATATTTTGTGTGTTTTTTCATTAAAAAAAACAGTTTTCTTTAAAAGAAGGGGCATAAAACTAACAAAAACATAAAAATAAAAACTCATAAAAATTAAAAAATTAAATTATGATATATTTTTATCTATTTTATGAGTGGGGACCTTTTGGATACCCCCCAAAAATTGTGGAATTTTCTTTAAACTGTCATTTCTGAAAATAATAATGAATTAAAATCAGTGTCATGAATTATTGACATATTTAAGGCTCCTTTTAGTTCATATCAAATATTACACTGAAATATTTTAGGGGAAAATATTACATATTTTGTGTGTTTTTTCATTAAAAAAAAACAGTTTTCTTTAAAAGAAGGGGCATAAAACTAACAAAAACATAAAACTAAAAGTAAAAATATAAAAATTAAATTATGATATTTTTATCTATTTTATGAGTGTATTTTTTGGGTGTGGCTTAAATACCGGCATGGTCAACAGCCTGGAAATTACGGTAAATTTGACGAAATATATTAGAATTTAGTACTGTTTTACTTTCGTAAATTCACCAAAACGTCACCGTGGATTTTATTGAGTCTGTTTAGCTGATTGGAGAGCTAGCTTCCGGAAGCTAGTGGCTTCTGTTTTGTTTAATCGGCCGTTTTACTGCCTTGATACATGCACCGTTTGAAACAATTAAAGTAATTGCTGAAACATAATAATGAATTAAAATCAGTGTTATGAATTATTGACATATTTAAGGCTCCTTTTAGTTCATATCAAACATTACACTGAAATATTTTAGGGGAAAATATTACATATTTTGTGTGTTTTTTCAAATAAAAAAACAGTTTTCTTTAAAAGAAGGGGCATAAAACAAACAAAAACATAAAAATAAAAACTCATAAAAATTAAAAAATTAAATTATGATATATTTTTATCTATTTTATGAGTGGGGACCTTTTGGATACCCCCCAAAAATGGTGGAATTTTCTTTAAACTGTCATTTCTGAAAATAATAATGAATTAAAATGAATGTTATTAATTTTTGACATATTTAAGGCTCCTTTTAGTTCATATCAAATATTACACTGAAATATTTTAGGGGAAAATATTACATATTTTGTGTGTTTTTTCATTAAAAAAAACAGTTTTCTTTAAAAGAAGGGCCATAAAACTAACAAAAACATAAAAATAAAAACTCATAAAAATTAAAAAATTAAATTATGATATATTTTTATCTATTTTATGAGTGGGGACCTTTTGGATACCCCCCAAAAATTGTGGAATTTTCTTTAAACTGTCATTTCTGAAAATAATAATGAATTAAAATCAGTGTCATGAATTATTGACATATTTAAGGCTCCTTTTAGTTCATATCAAATATTACACTGAAATATTTTAGGGGGAAATATTACATATTTTGTGTGTTTTTTCATTAAAAAAAACAGTTTTCTTTAAAAGAAGGGGCATAAAACTAACAAAAACATAAAAATAAAAGTAAAAATATAAAAATTAAATTATGATATTTTTATCTATTTTATGAGTGTATTTTTTGGGTGTGGCTTAAATACCGGCATGGTCAACAGCCTGGAAATTACGGTAAATTTGACGAAATATATTAGAATTTAGTACTGTTTTACTTTCGTAAATTCACCAAAACGTCACCGTGGATTTTATTGAGTCTGTTTAGCTGATTGGAGAGCTAGCTTCCGGAAGCTAGTGGCTTCTGTTTTGTTTAATCGGCCGTTTTACTGCCTTGTTACAAGCACCGTTTGAAACAATTAGGGCATGTAAATAAAAATTTACACATTTTTCCCATGTAAATAACAAATTTCACAACTGTTGCTAATATATGTAAAAATATTAATTTTTTGGGTGTGACTTAATTACCGCATCAGTACATTTGAGGAAATATATTAGCTTTTTTTTTTTCTTTAGTACTGTTTTACTTTCGTAAATTCACCAAAACGTCACTGTGGATTTTATTGAGTCTGTTTAGCTGATTGGAGAGCTAGCTTCCGGAAGCTAGTGGCTTCTGTTTTGTTTAATCGGCCGTTTTACTGCCTTGATACATGCACCGTTTGAAACAATTAAAGTCATTGCTGAAACATAATAATTAATTAAAATCAGTGTTATGAATTATTGACATATTTAAGGCTCCTTTTAGTTCATATCAAATATTACACTGAAATATTTTAGGGGAAAATATTACATATTTTGTGTGTTTTTTCATTAAAAAAACAACAGTTTTCTTTAAAAGAAGGGGCATAAAACTAACAAAAACATAAAAATAAAAACTCATAAAAATTAAAAAATTAAATTATGATATATTTTTATCTATTTTATGAGTGGGGACCTTTTGGATACCCCCCAAAAATTGTGGAATTTTCTTTAAACTGTCATTTCTGAAAATAATAATGAATTAAAATCAGTGTCATGAATTATTGACATATTTAAGGCTCCTTTTAGTTCATATCAAATATTACACTGAAATATTTTAGGGTAAAATATTTCATATTTTGTGTGTTTTTTCATTAAAAAAAACAGTTTTCTTTAAAAGAAGGGGCATAAAACTAACAAAAACATAAAAATAAAAGTAAAAATATAAAAATTAAATTTTGATATTTTTATCTATTTTATGAGTGTATTTTTTGGGTGTGGCTTAAATACCGGCATGGTCAACAGCCTGGAAATTACGGTAAATTTGACGAAATATATTAGAATTTAGTACTGTTTTACTTTCGTAAATTCACCAAAACGTCACCGTGGATTTTATTGAGTCTGTTTAGCTGATTGGAGAGCTAGCTTCCGGAAGCTAGTGGCTTCTGTTTTGTTTAATCGGCCGTTTTACTGCCTTGTTACAAGCACCGTTTGAAACAATTAGGGCATGTAAATAAAAATTTACACATTTTTCCCATGTAAATAACAAATTGCTAATATATGTAAAAATATTAATTTTTTGGGTGTGACTTAATTACCGCATCAGTACATTTGAGGAAATATATTAGCTTTTTTTTTTCTTTAGTACTGTTTTACTTTCGTAAATTCACCAAAACGTCACTGTGGATTTTATTGAGTCTGTTTAGCTGATTGGAGAGCTAGCTTCCGGAAGCTAGTGGCTTCTGTTTTGTTTAATCGGCCGTTTTACTGCCTTGATACATGCACCGTTTGAAACAATTAAAGTCATTGCTGAAACATAATAATGAATTAAAATCAGTGTTATGAATTATTGACATATTTAAGGCTCCTTTTAGTTCATATCAAATATTACACTGAAATATTTTAGGGGAAAATATTACATATTTTGTGTGTTTTTTCATTAAAAAAACAACAGTTTTCTTTAAAAGAAGGGGCATAAAACTAACAAAAACATAAAAATAAAAACTCATAAAAATTAAAAAATTAAATTATGATATATTTTTATCTATTTTATGAGTGGGGACCTTTTGGATACCCCCCAAAAATGGTGGAATTTTCTTTAAACTGTAATTTCTGAAAATAATAATGAATTAAAATGAATGTTATTAATTTTTGACATATTTAAGGCTCCTTTTAGTTCATATCAAATATTACACTGAAATATTTTAGGGGAAAATATTACATATTTTGTGTTTTTTCATTAAAAAAAACAGTTTTCTTTAAAAGAAGGGCCATAAAACTAACAAAAACATAAAAATAAAAACTCATAAAAATTGAAAAATTAAATTATGATATATTTTTATCTATTTTATGAGTGGGGACCTTTTGGATACCCCCCAAAAATTGTGGAATTTTCTTTAAACTGTCATTTCTGAAAATAATCATGAATTAAAATCAGTGTCATGAATTATTGACATATTTAAGGCTCCTTTTAGTTCATATCAAATATTACACTGAAATATTTTAGGGGAAAATATTACATATTTTGTGTGTTTTTTCATTAAAAAAAACAGTTTTCTTTAAAAGAAGGGGCATAAAACTAACAAAAACATAAAAATAAAAGTAAAAATATAAAAATTAAATTATGATATATTTTTATCTATTTTATGAGTGTATTTTTTGGGTGTGGCTTAAATACCGGCATGGTCAACAGCCTGGAAATTACGGTAAATTTGACGAAATATATTAGAATTTAGTACTGTTTTACTTTCGTAAATTCACCAAAACGTCACCGTGGATTTTATTGAGTCTGTTTAGCTGATTGGAGAGCTAGCTTCCGGAAGCTAGTGGCTTCTGTTTTGTTTAATCGGCCGTTTTACTGCCTTGTTACAAGCACCGTTTGAAACAATTAGGGCATGTAAATAAAAATGTACACATTTTTCCCATGTAAATAACAAATTTCACAACTGTTGCTAATATATGTAAAAATATTAATTTTTTGGGTGTGACTTAATTACCGCATCAGTACATTTGAGGAAATATATTAGCTTTTTTTTTTTCTTTAGTACTGTTTTACTTTCGTAAATTCACCAAAACGTCACTGTGGATTTTATTGAGTCTGTTTAGCTGATTGGAGAGCTAGCTTCCGGAAGCTAGTGGCTTCTGTTTTGTTTAATCGGCCGTTTTACTGCCTTGATACATGCACCGTTTGAAACAATTAAAGTCATTGCTGAAACATAATAATGAATTAAAATCAGTGTTATGAATTATTGACATATTTAAGGCTCCTTTTAGTTCATATCAAATAATACACTGAAATATTTTAGGGGAAAATATTACATATTTTGTGTGTTTTTTCATTAAAAAAACAACAGTTTTCTTTAAAAGAAGGGGCATAAAACTAACAAAAACATAAAAATAAAAACTCATAAAAATTAAAAAATTAAATTATGATATATTTGTATCTATTTTATGAGTGGGGACCTTTTGGATACCCCCCAAAAATTGTGGAATTTTCTTTAAACTGTCATTTCTGAAAATAATAATGAATTAAAATGAATGTTATTAATTTTTGCCATATTTAAGGCTCCTTTTAGTTCATATCAAATATTACACTGAAATATTTTAGGGGAAAATATTACATATTTTGTGTGTTTTTTCATTAAAAAAAAACAGTTTTCTTTAAAAGAAGGGGCATAAAACTAACAAAAACATAAAAATAAAAACTCATAAAAATTAAAAAATTAAATTATGATATATTTTTATCTATTTTATGAGTGGGGACCTTTTGGATACCCCCAAAAATTGTGGAATTTTCTTTAAACTGTCATTTCTGAAAATAATAATGAATTAAAATGAATGTTATTAATTTTTGACATATTTAAGGGTCCTTTTAGTTCATATCAAATATTACACTGAAATATTTTAGGGGAAAATATTACATATTTTGTGTGTTTTTTCATTAAAAAAAACAGTTTTCTTTAAAAGAAGGGCCATAAAACTAACAAAAACATAAAAATAAAAACTCATAAAAATTAAAAAATTAAATTATGATATATTTTTATCTATTTTATGAGTGGGGACCTTTTGGATACCCCCCAAAAATTGTGGAATTTTCTTTAAACTGTCATTTCTGAAAATAATAATGAATTAAAATCAGTGTCATGAATTATTGACATATTTAAGGCTCCTTTTAGTTCATATCAAATATTACACTGAAATATTTTAGGGGAAAATATTACATATTTTGTGTGTTTTTTCATTAAAAAAAACAGTTTTCTTTAAAAGAAGGGGCATAAAACTAACAAAAACATAAAAATAAAAGTAAAAATATAAAAATTAAATTATGATATATTTTTATCTATTTTATGAGTGTATTTTTTGGGTGTGGCTTAAATACCGGCATGGTCAACAGCCTGGAAATTACGGTAAATTTGACGAAGTATATTAGAATTTAGTACTGTTTTACTTTCGTAAATTCACCAAAACGTCACCGTGGATTTTATTGAGTCTGTTTAGCTGATTGGAGAGCTAGCTTCCGGAAGCTAGTGGCTTCTGTTTTGTTTAATCGGCCGTTTTACTGCCTTGTTACAAGCACCGTTTGAAACAATTAGGGCATGTAAATAAAAATTTACACATTTTTCCCATGTAAATAACAAATTTCACAACTGTTGCTAATATATGTAAAAATATTAATTTTTTGGGTGTGACTTAATTACCGCATCAGTACATTTGAGGAAATATATTAGCTTTTTTTTTTTCTTTAGTACTGTTTTACTTTCGTAAATTCACCAAAACGTCACTGTGGATTTTATTGAGTCTGTTTAGCTGATTGGAGAGCTAGCTTCCGGAAGCTAGTGGCTTCTGTTTTGTTTAATCGGCCGTTTTACTGCCTTGATACATGCACCGTTTGAAACAATTAAAGTCATTGCTGAAACATAATAATGAATTAAAATCAGTGTTATGAATTATTGACATATTTAAGGCTCCTTTTAGTTCATATCAAATATTACACTGAAATATTTTAGGGGAAAATATTACATATTTTGTGTGTTTTTTCATTAAAAAAAACAGTTTTCTTTAAAAGAAGGGGCATAAAACTAACAAAAACATAAAAATAAAAACTCATAAAAATTAAAAAATTTAATTATGATATATTTTTATCTATTTTATGAGTGGGGACCTTTTGGATACCCCCCCAAAATGGTGGAATTTTCTTTAAACTGTCATTTCTGAAAATAATAATGAATTAAAATGAATGTTATTAATTTTTGACATATTTAAGGCTCCTTTTAGTTCATATCAAATATTACACTGAAATATTTTAGGGGAAAATATTACATGTTTTGTGTGTTTTTTCATTAAAAAAAACAAGTTTTCTTTAAAAGAAAGGGCATAAAACTAACAAAAACATAAAAATAAAAGTAAAAATATAAAAATTGAATTATGATATATTTTTATCTATTTTATGAGTGTATTTTTTGGGTGTGGCTTAAATACCGATCAACAGCCTGGAAATTACGGTAAATTGATTGGAGAGCTAGCTTCCGAAAGCTAGTGGCTTCTGTTTTGTTTAATCAGCCATTTTACTGCCTTGTTACAGGCACCGTTTCATCCATTGCTTTCGGTCTCCCCTAGAAGGGGGGGGGGGGGGGTTACCCACATATGCGGTCCTCTCCAAGGTTTCTCATAGTCATTCACCGACGTCCCACTGGGGTGAGTTTTTCCTTGTAAAATATAAATTTTTTGGGTGTGGCATGATCAACAGCCCGGAAGTGACGGTACATTTGACGAAAAACATTAGCATTTTTTTTCTTTAGTACTGTTTCACTTTCGTAAATTCACCTGTGGATTTTATTGCGTCTGTTTAGCTGATTGGAGAGCTATCTTCCGGAAGCTAGTGGCTTCTGTTTTGTTTAATCGGCCGTTTTACTGCCGTGTTACAGGCACCGTTTGAAACAATTAAGGTATGTAAATAAACATTTACAAGTTTTTTCTGTGTAAATAACTCATTTCACAATGTATACATCTGTGGGTTATAGTCGGGTGTTGTTGATATTTAAAAAAAAATATTTTTTTTTTAATTGGGTGGGTGTGGCTTAAATAACGGCATGATTAACAGCCCGTATATTATGGTACATTTGACGAAATATAATTAGAATTTAGTACTGTTTCACTTTTGTAAATTCACCAAAACGTCACTGTGGATTTTATTGAGTCTGTTTAGCTGATTGGAGAGCTAGCTTCCAGAAGCTAGTGGCTTCTGTTTTGTTTAATCGGACGTTTTACTGCCTTGTTACATGCACCGTTTGAAACATTTAGGGTATGTAAATAAACATTTACACATTTTTCCCCGTGTAAATAACTAATTTCACAACTGTGGCTTATAGTCGGGTGTTGCTAATATATGTAAAAATATTAATTTTTTGGGTGTGGCATGATCAACAGCCCGGAAGTGACGGTACATTTGACGAAACGCATTAGCATTTTTTTTCTTTAGTACTGTTTTACTTTCGTAAATTCACCTGTGGATTTGATTGCGTCTGTTTAGCTGATTGGAAAGCTAGCTTCCGGAAGCTAGTGGCTTCTGTTTTGTTTAATCGGCCGTTTTACTGCCGTGTTACAGGCACCGTTTGAAACAATTAAGGTATGTAAATAAACATTTACAAGTTTTTTCTGTGTAAATAACTCATTTCACAATGTATACATCTGTGGGTTATAGTCGGGTGTTGTTGATATTTAAAAAAAAATATTTTTTTTTTAATTGGGTGGGTGTGGCTTAAATAACGGCATGATTAACAGCCCGTATATTATGGTACATTTGACGAAATATAATTAGAATTTAGTACTGTTTCACTTTTGTAAATTCACCAAAACGTCACTGTGGATTTTATTGAGTCTGTTTAGCTGATTGGAGAGCTAGCTTCCAGAAGCTAGTGGCTTCTGTTTTGTTTAATCGGACGTTTTACTGCCTTGTTACATGCACCGTTTGAAACATTTAGGGTATGTAAATAAACATTTACACATTTTTCCCCGTGTAAATAACTAATTTCACAACTGTGGCTTATAGTCGGGTGTTGCTAATATATGTAAAAATATTAATTTTTTGGGTGTGGCATGATCAACAGCCCGGAAGTGACGGTACATTTGACGAAACGCATTAGCATTTTTTTTCTTTAGTACTGTTTTACTTTCGTAAATTCACCTGTGGATTTGATTGCGTCTGTTTAGCTGATTGGAAAGCTAGCTTCCGGAAGCTAGTGGCTTCTGTTTTGTTTAATCGGCCGTTTTACTGCCGTGTTACAGGCACCGTTTGAAACAATTAAGGTATGTAAATAAACATTTACAAGTTTTTTCTGTGTAAATAACTCATTTCACAATGTATACATCTGTGGGTTATAGTCGGGTGTTGTTGATATTTAAAAAAAAAAAAAAAATTTTAATTGGGTGGGTGTGGCTTAAATAACGGCATGATTAACAGCCCGTATATTATGGTACATTTGACGAAATATAATTAGAATTTAGTACTGTTTTACTTTTGTAAATTCACCAAAACGTCACTGTGGATTTTATTGAGTCTGTTTAGCTGATTGGAGAGCTAGCTTCCAGAAGCTAGTGGCTTCTGTTTTGTTTAATCGGACGTTTTACTGCCTTGTTACATGCACCATTTGAAAGATTTAGGGTATGTAAATAAACATTTACACATTTTTTCCCGTGTAAATAACTAATTTCACAACTGTGGCTTATAGTCGGGTGTTGCTAATATATGTAAAAATATTAATTTTTTGGGTGTGGCATGATCAACATTTGACGAAATACATTAGCATTTTTTTTCTTTAGTACTGTTTTACTTTCGTAAATTCACCTGTGGATTTGATTGCGTCTGTTTAGCTGATTGGAGAGCTAGCTTCCGGAAGCTAGTGGCTTCTGTTTTGTTTGATCGGCCGTTTTACTGCCGTGTTACAGGCACCGTTTGAAACAATTAAGGTATGTAAATAAACATTTACAAGTTTTTTCTGTGTAAATAACTCATTTCACAATGTATACATCTGTGGGTTATAGTCGGGTGTTGTTGATATTTAAAAAAACATTTTTTTTTTTTTAATTGGGTGGGTGTGGCTTAAGTAACGGCATAATTAACAATGATCAAATCCAGTAATACCATAAAACAGAGTTGGCAGGTATGTTTGTAGGCTCCAATTGGACATAAGTGGCAACGGGCAGGGTTCTTACTTCCAGTATTCCTCGCTGGGGCTTGTCCGCTTGGTGCGGTTGACCACCTCGCCGACCTCGGCGGCGGCGCGGAGGGTGACGTTGGCCAGCGTGCCGTTCAGCTGGTCGACCACGCCGCTGCAGTCGGGCGTGTTCCAGGGGTTGTTGCAGTACGTCCACGGCAGCAGGCTGGTCATGGAGGTGAAGAAGTAGTAGAAGGCGATGCAAATGACCACGTTGTAGTAGATCCCGATGTAGGTGGACACCACCATCATGCCGTAGCCCACACCTGCGGGGGGAGATAGGGGGCGTATAATTAGAGACTATTCCACCGTGTCATATTTACAGCACCCGTTTGGTATGAGGCAAGGTTGTATTCTCTTCAGACAAAAAACTGTATTTTGAGCTGAGAATCCAATACTAATTAACCATATTCATTAGTATATTAATGAATCATATTCTGTACTATACCGCCTCTAAAAAGTACCGGCCCCCATGACATTGCTGGTTTTACGAGCAGAGGAGCATGTTCGGCAGCGCGCACACACAGAGTACTTATAAGCAGACACAGTTTGTAGACAGAAAAGGGAGAACGGACGCATTTTTGGCGTAAAAAGTGAAGATAAAGGTGGCGAGCTACTTTTAATCACTAATCCTGGCCTCCGTAGCGACAAATAAAGTAAGTTTCGTACAAGTAGCATTATCACTGGAGGACGAGGAATAGCTAAACATGCTTCACTACGCACCGTAGGAGGATGCAATAGCTCACCGGCGTCACAATGTAAACAAACGCCATGGGTGGATCTAAACCTGACATCCACTGTAATGATACCAAGTACAGGAGCGTATCTTGTCGATACTACTGTATTTTTTAGCATCACAAAATCCTTCTTTCCTTTTTAAAAAATGTGTATTATGTTTATAAACTCTGGAAATACGTCCCTGGACACATGAGGACTTTGAGTATGACCCTGTAACTACTTGGTATCGCATCGATACCTAAATGTGTGGTATCATCCAAAACTAATGTCAAGTATCAAAGAAGAGAAGAATAAGTGATTATTACATTTGAACAGAAGTGTAGATAGAACATGTTAAAAGAGAAAATTAGCAGATATTAACAGTAAATGAACAAGTGGATTAATAATCCATTTTTACAGTTTGTCCCTTGACATAGGTGTATAAATGACACAATATGTTACTGCAGACTAATTAGGAGTCTGTGTTTGTTTACTTACTACTAAAAGACAAGTTGTCTAGTATGTTCACTATTTTATTTAAGTCCTAAATTACAATAATAAACATATGTTTCATGTACACTAACATTTTTTGTTACAATAAAGACAATAACAAAAAAATTTGTGGTGCCTTTTATGTAGAAAAAATACCGAAAAGTATCGAAATACATTTTGGTACCGGTAGCAAAATATTAGTATCACGACAACGATACTTTTCTAAATAAAGGGGACCATAAAAAATGTCATTATTTTGTGCTCCCCCTTACAGTTCTTCCCGCTCCCTACTGTGTTGTGCCACAAACTGATGGGCAAATGCACAACTTCCCATTAATAACCTTCAGTTCATGCATTTTACATTTCCTACAAACCTGCCATCTATCAATCTAAAATACAATGTCAGTCTAATCGAATACGTCATATGAGTCCTTCGTCGTTTGTGCTCCCCCTTACAGTTCTTCCCGCTCCCACTGTGTTGTGCCACAAACTGATGGGCAAATGCACAAATTCCCATTAATAACCTTCAGTTCATGCATTTTACATGTCATACAAACCTGCCATGTAAAAGTTAAAGTACCAATGATTGTCACACACACACACACTAGGTGTGGTGAAATTTGTCCTCTGCATTTGACCCTCATTTAATCTAAAATATGTTTTTTTTTTCAACCTTTGCTTAGACTGGAACCCGACTGTTCGCTCCCAACAACGCAACCTACCATGTCAATCTAATCGAATATGTCAATCTAATCGAATATGTCATATAAGTCCATCCTCTTTTTGTGCTCCCCCTTACAGTTCTTCCCGCTCCCTACTGTGTTGTGCCACAAACTGATGGGCAAAAATGCACAACTTCCCATTAATAACCCTCAGTTCATACATTTTACATTTCATACAAACCTGCCATGTATCAATCTAAAATACAATGTCAGTCTAATCCAGGGGTCGGCAACCTTTACCACTCAAAGAGCCATTTTGGCAAGTTTCACAAATTAAAGAAAATAATGGGAGCCACAAAAAAAATTAAAATGAAAAACACCGCATACAAAGCTTAAAGGCCTACTGAAACCCACTACTACCGACCACGCAGTCTGATAGTTTATATATCAATGATGAAATCTTAACATTATAACACATGCCAATACGGCCGGGTTAACTTATAAAGTGACATTTTAAATTTGCCGCTAAACTTCCGGTTCGAAACGCCTCTGCGGATGACGTATGCGCGTGACGTAGCCCGGCGAACACGGGTATGCCTTCCACATTGAAGCCGATAGGAAAAAGCTCTGTTTTCATTTCATAATTCCACAGTATTCTGGACATCTGTGTTCGTGAATCTGTTTCAATCATGTTCATTGCATTATGGAGAAGGAAGCCAAGCAAGCAAAGAAGAAAGTTGTCGGTGCGAAATGGACGTATTTTTCGAACGTAGTCAGCCACAACAGTACACAGCCGGCGCTTCTTTGTTTACATTCCCGAAAGATGCAGTCAAGATGGAAGAACTCGGATAACAGAGACTCTAACCAGGAGGACTTTTGATTTGGATACACAGACGCCTGTAGAGAACTGGGACAACACAGACTCTTACCAGGATTACTTTGATTTGGATGACAAAGACGCAGACGTGCTACTGTGAGTATGCAGCTTTGGCTTTTTTTTGCGTATGTACGTAACTTTTTTAAAATATATAAGCTTTATGAACCTTGGGTTAGGTGAACGGTCTTTTGGGCTGAGTGATTGTGTGTGTTGATCATGTGTTTGAATTGTATTGGCGTGTTCTATGGAGCTAGGAGCTAGCAGAGGAGCTAGGAGCTAGCATAACACGTACCGTACCGGACGTGCGCGTCACGTACGTAACTTTTTAAAAATATATAAGCTTTATGAACCTTGGGTTAGGTGAACGGTCTTTTGGGCTGAGTGATTGTGTGTGTTGATCATGTGTTTGAATTGTATTGCCGTGTTCTATGGAGCTAGGAGCTAGCAGAGGAGCTAGGAGCTAGCATAACACGTACCGTACCGGACGTGCGCGTCACGTACGTAACTTTTTAAAAATATATAAGCTTTATGAACCTTGGGTTAGGTGAACGGTCTTTTGGGCTGAGTGATTGTGTGTGTTGATCAGGTGTTTGAATTGTATTGGCGTGTTCTATGGAGCTAGGAGCTAGCAGAGGAGCTAGGAGCTAGCATAACAAACACGCAGGTGTTATTATGCAGGATTAATTTGTGGCATATTAAATATAAGCCTGGTTGTGTTGTGGCTAATAGAGTATATATATGTCTTGTGTTTATTTACTGTTGTAGTCATTCCCAGCTGAATATCAGGTACCGTGAGTATGCAGCCTTGGCTGCTAAACATTCGATAACTTGACCGTATGTGCGCGTCACGTACGTAACTTTTTAAAAATATATAAGCTTTATGAACCTTGGGTTAGGTAAACTGTCTTTTGGGCTGAGTGATTGTGTGTGTTGATCAGGTGTTTGAATTGTATTGGCGTGTTCTATGGAGCTAGGAGCTAGCAGAGGAGCTAGGAGCTAGCATAACAAACACGCAGGTGTTTTTATGCAGGATTAATTTGTGGCATATTAAATATAAGCCTGGTTGTGTTGTGGCTAATAGAGTATATATATGTCTTGTGTTTATTTACTGTTGTAGTCATTCCCAGCTGAATATCAGGTCACCCTCGGCTCTCACAGCATCTTCCCTATCTGAATAGCTTCAACTCCCCACTAGTCCTTCACTTGCACTTTACTCATCCACAAATCTTTCATCCTCGCTCAAATTAATGGGGAAATTGTCGCTTTCTCGGTCCGAATCTCTCTCACTTCATGCGGCCATCATTGTAAACAATAGGGAACTTTGCGTATATGTTCAACTGACTACGTCACGCTACTTCCGGTAGGTGCAAGCCTTTTTTTTATCAGATACCAAAAGTTGCAATCTTTATCGTCGTTGTTCTATACTAAATCCTTTCAGCAAAAATATGGCAATATCGCGAAATGATCAAGTATGACACATAGAATAGATCTGCTATCCCCGTTTAAATAAAAAAAAATCATTTCAGTAGGCCTTTAAACGCTTTGTGCTATGTTAACCAGGGGTCTCAGACACACGCACCGGCACGCACTTTTATGTGGAAATTTGATGTTAGTGCGGCCCGCGAGTTCTGAATAAATGGCGCTTGATAGCGTCATACTTGCCAACCCTCTCATTTTTCCCGGGAGACTCCCGAATATCAGGGTGTGATGACACTGCTTTTGGCGCCCTCTACAGCCCGCCCAAACAGCGTACCTGCTCAACCTCATGTAGAATGCAGTTTCAGCTTGCTCACGTAAGTGACAGCAAGGCGTACTAGCTCAGCAGCCACACATCTTACACTGACGGTACCAATACCCAGAATCCCATGCAGCCCTAACTCTTCCGCTCAACCAACGCACGGAGGGAGGGGGTTGGGGGGTTGATGTGTGGGGGGATTTGGTGGTAGCGGGGGTGTATAATGTAGACCGGAAGAGTTAGGGCTGCATGGGATTCTGGGTATTGGTTGTGTTTGTGTTTATGTTGTGTTACGGTGGGATGTTCTCCAGAAATGTGTTTTTCATTTCTTTTTGGTGTGGGTTCACAGTGTGCGCATATTGTGTAACGTAACAATGTTAAAGTTGTTTGATACGGCTACCGTCAGTGTAAGCTGTGTGGCTGATGACTAAGTATGCTTTGCTGTCTCCTGTGTGTGCAAGAAAAAACAAACATACAACATGTGGCCCGGGATGGCACGCTGTTTGTAAACGCTATAGAGGACAATTACTGCAGTGCAATTAGGGCACTCCCCTTTATTTAGTAATTAGTGTGTAAATAGGATTATATTTTCCCCTGGGTGTTATCTATGAGAGACACTGAGATCCATAAGTCTCCTGGGAAAATCGGGGGGGGGGGTCGGCAAGTATGTAGCTGAGCCGCATCAGAGTGGTCAAAGAGCCGCATGCGGCTCCGGAGCCGCGGGTTGCCGACCCCTGGTCTAATCGAATACGTCATATGAGTCATTCGTCGTTTGTGCTCCCCCTTACAGTTCTTCCCGCTCCTGCCGTGTCTTCCTGTTGTACTCACGTCTCAATTGATTGCCACTCTTCAAAAGATGTCCTTGAGTTGATGATTTGTGCGAGCGTCTTACTAAGAGGTGCCTCTCTTGGCTTCCGCCAACGTTCGAGTCTGCTTTTTTTGCCAGCTGATCTGCCAATTCGTTCTCCGTTCATAGGAACATTACGCTGGTTTTTATCCTCTCAAGCAACGGTGAAACGATCTAAAAATGTTAACAGAAATTAAAAATGGGGCTGATGATGAAGCGGTATCTATTATGTTCTCCTTTTATGTTCTCTAATGTTTCTCTTCTGCGCTACTTTTAATACGTTTGGTGTGGACTTCTTTCAATCTGGCACTGCAAACGCATCATTTCTCCCCCCCCCCCCCCCCCCCCCGATTGTGGCATTAAAACCAAAGGACGACCTCAGACTCCCAAAGAAATGCACACACCTTTGAACATGGGACTGATCTTCCAGACCCCCAGGCAGCCCTGGCTGGCGAACTGTCCAAAGGACAACTCCAGGAAGAAGAGTGGAATGCCGCAGAAGACCAACATGATGAAATACGGGAGCATAAAGGCACCTGTGGGGGGAGAGGGGGGGGGGGGGGGGGGGGGGGTGAGAACAGGCCAGTGAGGAAAAAAGCAAGTAGACCCCAGTACAGCGCGGTGTTGCCCATGGTAACTGCTGCAACGCTTGTATCTATGCACCGCATACATGCGACACGTCCACGGAACCGGGAGGAACATCACCTAAGTATGAATAATTTCATAAAGAAAAGCTGAATCCAACAAACATTATTTAGTATTATTCTTCTAACAGTAAAAACTCACTGAACATACCTTTTATTTACTCTTATCTAGTAGCACATTCATAAATACACACATATACATATATACAATATACATGTATATATATATACATATATATATTCACACATACTTATATATACACACATATATATACAAACATAATGTACATATATATATATACACACACATACATAAATACATACATGTACATTTATGCAGTATATATGTATACATATATATATTATATATACACATATATATATATATATATATATATATATTAACAAGTACATATATATACTCAACATATATATATACATACATACATACTGTACATATTTGTACATGCATACATATAATACATAAATACTTACATATTTATATATATATACACATACATATATATATATATACATACATATATGTATATATACCTACATATATATATGTACATATATACACATACATACATATGTATATATATAGATACAATTTTATATGTATGTATGTATATACATACATATAAACACACATACACATGTATACATACATACACATATATACATACATATATGGATATATACATACGTATATATACATACATATATGTATATATACATATGTATTTACATATGTATATATATATACATACATACATGCATAAATATATATATATATATATACATACATACACATAAATACATACATAAATGTATATATACATATGTATATATACATACATATATGTATATATACATACATATATATACATACATACATGTATGTATATATACATATGTATATATACATATACTATTCTGATTCTGATATATATATATACATATGTATATATACATACATATATATGTATATATACATACATACATGCATAAATATATATATATATATATATATATACACATATATACATACATACATAAATATATACATATATGTAAATATATATATATGTATATATATG
>NC_084744.1:63701423-63738923 GCF_033978785.1 Entelurus aequoreus | reverse complement strand
TGCACCATGACTAGAGAAGGTTGTTAAGATATTATCATATAGGTTGTGTTATGTGTGACTGTCTGTTTTTTGTTTTTTTCCACCACGACTAGAGAAGGTTGTTTGATATTGTCATATAGGTTTTGTAATGTGTGACCATGTCTGTTATTTTTTTATAATTTTTTGGCACCATGACTAGAGAAGGTTGTTTGGATATTATCATATAGGTTGTGTTATGTGTGACCATGTCTGTTTTTTTGTGTGTTTTTGCACCATGACTAGAGAAAGTTGTTTGGATATTGTCATATAGGTTGTGTTATGTGTGACCATGTCTGTTTTTGTTTTTTTTTGCACCATGACTAGAGAAGGTTGTTTGGATATTATCATATAGGTTGTGTTATGTGTGACGATGTCTGTTTCTATTTTTTTTGTGTTTTTGCACCATGACTAGAGAAGGTTGTTTGGATATTATCATATAGGTTGTGTTATGTGTGACCATGTCTGTTTTTTTTGGTGTGTTTTTGCACCATGACTAGAGAAGGTTGTTAAGATATTATCATATAGGTTGTGTTATGTGTGACTGTCTGTTTTTTGTTTTTTTCCCACCACGACTAGAGAAGGTTGTTTGGATATTGTCATATAGGTTTTGTAATGTGTGACCATGTCTGTTATTTTTTTATAATTTTTTTGGCACCATGACTAGAGAAGGTTGTTTGGATATTATCATATAGGTTGTGTTATGTGTGACCATGTCTGGGTTTTTTGTGTTTTTGCACCATGACTAGAGAAAGTTGTTTGGATATTGTCATATAGGTTGTGTTATGTGTGACCATGTCTGGTTTTCTTTTTTTTTGCACCATGACTAGAGAAGGTTGTTTGGATATTATCATATAGGTTGTGTTATGTGTGACCATTTTTGTTTTTTTGGGGGGGGGGGTTGCACCATGACTAGAGAAGGTTGTTAAGATATTATCATATAGGTTGTGTTATGTGTGACTGTCTGTTTTTTGTTTTATTCCACCATGACTAGAGAAGGTTGTTTGGATATTGTCATATAGGTTTTGTAATGTGTGACCATGTCTGTTATTTTTTTATAATTTTTTTGCACCATGACTAGAGAAGGTTGTTTGGATATTATCATATAGGTTGTGTTATGTGTGACCATGTCTGTTTCTATTTTTTTTTTGTGTTTTGCACCATGACTAGAGAAGGTTGTTTGGATATTATCATATAGGTTGTGTTATGTGTGACCATGTCTGGGGTTTTTTTTGTGTTTTTGCACCATGACTAGAGAAGGTTGTTTGGATATTGTCATATAGGTTGTGTTATGTGTGACCATGTCTGGTTTTATTTTTTTTTTGCACCATGACTAGAGAAGGTTGTTTGGATATTATCACATAGGTTGTGTTATGTGTGACCATGTTTTTTTTTTTTGGGGGGGGGGGGGGGGGGGGGGGGTTGCAACATGACTAGAGAAGGTAGTTAAGATATTATCATATAGGTTGTGTTATGTGTGACTGTCTGTTTTTTGTTTTTTTTCCACCACGACTAGAGAAGGTTGTTTGGATATTGTCATATAGGTTTTGTAATGTGTGACCATGTCTGTTATTTTTTATAATTTTTTGCACCATGACTAGAGAAGGTTGTTTGGATATTATCATATAGGTTGTGTTATGTGTGACCATGTCTGTTATTTTTTATAATTTTTTTGCACCATGACTAGAGAAGATTGTTTGGATATTATCATATAGGTTGTGTTATGTGTGACCATGTCTGTTATTTTATTTTTTGCACCATGACTAGAGAAGGTTGTTTGGATTTTATCATATAGGTTGTGTTATGTGTGACTATGTCTGTTGTTGTTTTTTTTGCACCATGACTAGAGAAGGTTGTTTGGATTGTATCATATAGGTTGTGTTATGTGTGACCATGTCTGTTTTTATTTTTTTTTGCACCATGACTAGAGAAGGTTGTTTGGATTTTATCATATAGGTTGTGTTATGTGTGACCATGTCTGTTTTTTTGGGGGGGGGGGGGGGTTTGCACCATGACTAGAGAAGGTTGTTTGGATATTATCATATAGGTTGTGTTATGTGTGACCATGTCTGTTTTTTTGTGTGCCATGACTAGAGAAGGTTGTTGGGATTTTATCATATAGGTTGTGTCATATGTGACCATGTCTGTTTTTATTTATTTTTTGCACCATGACTAGAGAAGGTTGTTTGGATATTATCATATAGGTTGTGTTATGTGTGACCATGTCTGTTTTTTTTGTGCCATGACTAGAGAAGGTTGTTTGGATTTTATCATATAGGTTGTGTCATATGTGACCATGTCTGTTTTTATTTATTCTTTGCACCATGACTAGAGAAGGTTGTTTGGATATTATCATATAGGTTGTGTTATGTGTGACCATGTCTGTTTTTTTTTTGTGCCATGACTAGAGAAGGTTGTTTGGATTTTATCATATTGGTTGTGTTATGTGTGACCATGTCTGTTTTTTTTTGTGTTTTTGCACCATGACTAGAGAAGGTTGTTTGGACGTTGTCATATAGGTTGTGTTATGTGTGCCCATGTCTGTTTTCTTGTTTTTTGTTTTCACCATGACTAGAGAAGGTTGTTTGGATATTATCATATAGGTTGTGTTATGTGTGACCATGTCTGTTTTTTTGTGTGCCATGACTAGAGAAGGTTGTTGGGATTTTATAATATAGGTTGTGTCATATGTGACCATGTCTGTTTTTATTTATTTTTTGCACCATGACTAGAGAAGGTTGTTCGGATATTATCATATAGGTTGTGTTATGTGTGACCATGTCTGTTTTTTTTGTGCCATGACTAGAGAAGGTTGTTTGGATTTTATCATATAGGTTGTGTCATATGTGACCATGTCTGTTTTTATTTATTCTTTGCACCATGACTAGAGAAGGTTGTTTGGATATTATCATATAGGTTGTGTTATGTGTGACCATGTCTGTTTTTATTTATTTTTTGCACCATGACTAGAGAAGGTTGTTTGGATATTATCATATAGGTTGTGTTATGTGTGACCATGTCTGTTTTTTTTTGTGCCATGACTAGAGAAGGTTGTTTGGATTTTATCATATTGGTTGTGTTATGTGTGACCATGTCTGTTTTTTTTTTGTGTTTTTGCACCATGACTAGAGAAGGTTGTTTGGACGTTGTCATATAGGTTGTGTTATGTGTGCCCATGTCTGTTTTCTTGTTTTTTGTTTTCACCATGACTAGAGAAGGTTGTTTGGATATTATCATATAGGTTGTGTTATGTGTGACCATGTCTGTTTTTTTTTGTTTTGCAACATGACTAGAGAAGGTTGTTTGGATATTGTCATATAAGTTGTGATATGTGTGACCATGTTTGTTTTTTGTTGTTTTTTTCACCATGACTAGAGCAGGTTGTTTGGATATTATCATATAGGTTGTGTTATGTGTGACCATGTCTGTTTGTTTTTGTTTTTTTCACCATGACTAGAGAAGGTTGTTTGGATATTGTCATATAGGTTGTGTTATGTGTGACCATGTCTGTTTTTTGTTTTTTTTTTCACCATGACTAGAGAAGGTTGTTTGGATATTGTCATATAGGTTGTGTTATGTGTGACCATGTCTGTTTTTTGTTGTTTTTTTTCACCATGACCAGGCACCAAATTCCAAATGAGCTAATATTTGCAAAAAGTAACAACATTTACCAGTGGGAACATGAAGTATCTTGTCTTTGCAGTCTATTGAATTGAATATAAGTTGAAAAGGATTTGCAAATCATTGTATTTTGTTTTTATTTACCATTTACACAACGTGACAACTTCGCTGGTTTTGTAGTTGAACTGAAAGTGGTGACTACAAATAATCTTGCCAGCTTCGTAGCAACAAGTTCATAATATAAACAGCTGATTTTTGTCCTCTCGCAAAAACATTCCGGCTGTGCCTGCATGTCCCTTGACCTTGTCGCGGTGCAGGTGGGACACACGGGGAGCGCGGCAAACGAGCGTTGTTGTGTGGAGGTTCATCAGAATGGAACTCTGCAAGTGGAAGTCCCCGGCGGTGTGACCAGACCCTCGCAGCGGTTCACTTTTTTACTCCCGCCCGGCCTCCAATTGATCTTGGAAGGACACAAAATGCCAGAGACCGAGCGCAGCTGTGGGCGTTTGTTTCATACTGGAACTGCCATACCATACCTCAATCTAAACTTGTATTAGCACATTACTGTTAAAAACTACTAAGGTAAAGAAACAAACTATTTTTATTCATTTGCACCATTTTGCTAACAGATACATTCTTAGTTTGCTTTATTTCGCTTGGATTTGTAAAAGTTTACTTTCCAATTATAATGTTAAAATATATACGAGAAAATACATTTTTAATTGAAACTGAAGCAATATATATGAATATATGCAGTCCAGCTGGGATAGGCTCCAGCTCGTAGTGATCCGATACCAAGTAAAATTGCAAATCTTAAAAAAAAAACACTTAAAATATTTTTAAAAAGAGCAAAATATCGGAATGTAATGACAAAAAGCTAAACATTTTAAACTAATAATTATTAACGATATACATAGTCACCTATCACACAATTTTTAAATATTTATAACATCAGTTTGGATTTGTAAAAGTTTACTTTCCAATTATAATGTTAAAATATATACGAGAAAATACATTTTTAATTGAAATTGAAGCAATATATATGAATATATGCAGTCCAGCTGGGATAGGCTCCAGCTCGTAGTGATCCGATACAAAGTAAAATTGCAAATCTAAAAAAAAACCACTCAAAATATTAAAAAAAAGAGCAAAATATCGGAATGTATTGACAAAAAGCTAAACATTTTAAACTAATAATTATTAACGATATACATAGTCACCTATCACACAATTTTTAAATATTTATAACATCAGTTTGGATTTGTAAAAGTTTACTTTCCAATTATAATGTTAAAATATATACGAGAAAATACATTTTTAATTGAAACTGAAGCAATATATATGAATATATGCAGTCCAGCTGGGATAGGCTCCAGCTCGTAGTGATCCGATACAAAGTAAAATTGCAAATCTAAAAAAAACCCACTCAAAATATTAAAAAAAAGAGCAAAATATCGGAATGTAATGACAAAAAGCTAAACATTTTAAACTAATAATTATTAACGATATACATAGTCACCTATCACACAATTTTTAAATATTTATAACATCAGTTTGGATTTGTAAAAGTTTACTTTCCAATTATAATGTTAAAATATATACGAGAAAATAAATTTTTAATTGAAATTGAAGCAATATATATGAATATATGCAGTCCAGCTGGGATAGGCTCCAGCTCGTAGTGATCCGATACCAAGTAAAATTGCAAATCTAAAAAAAATCCACTCAAAATATTAAAAAAAAGAGCAAAATATCGGAATGTAATGACAAAAAGCTAAACATTTTAAACTAATAATTATTAACGATATACATAGTCACCAATCACACAATTTTTAAATATTTATAACATCAGTTTGGATTTGTAAAAGTTTACTTTCCAATTATAATGTTAAAATATATACGAGAAAATACATTTTTAATTGAAATTGAAGCAATATATATGAATATATGCAGTCCAGCTGTGATAGGCTCCAGCTCGTAGTGATCCGATACAAAGTAAAATTGCAAATCTAAAAAAAACCCACTCAAAATATTTAAAAAAAGGGCAAAATATCGGAATGTAATGACAAAAAGCTAAACATTTTAAACTAATAATTATTAACGATATACATAGTCACCTATCACACAATTTTTAAATATTTATAACATCAGTTTGGATTTGTAAAAGTTTACTTTCCAATTATAATGTTAAAATATATACGAGAAAATACATTTTTAATTGAAACTGAAGCAATATATATGAATATATGCAGTCCAGCTGGGATAGGCTCCAGCTCGTAGTGATCCGATACCAAGTAAAATTGCAAATCTAAAAAAAATCCACTCAAAATATTTAAAAAAAAGAGCAAAATATCGGAATGTAATGACAAAAAGCTAAACATTTTAAACTAATAATTATTAACGATATACACAGTCACCTATCACACAATTTTTAAATATTTATAACATCAGTTTGACAAATATATAAGTAGTGTTGTGTCATGTGGCCCCTGGTGTTGGCGCCTGGGAGCCCCGTGGTCAGCCAGACGACAGTCGCCGCCTCCCTTTTCCGAGTCACGTGCTCCTTTTGGGGCCATCTGGGGGTTTTACGTAAGACCACACATGGCCTCGCCCGCCCTGCCCTTTGAGTCGGGTCACTTTCCCAGTCCATGTTTACTTTGCTGACACATCTGTCACCTGATAAATACACCTCACAATAAATGGACGTAAAGATGATATTAGAATTTGTAAAAAAAAAAATGCCATTATGTGTAATAAGAAAACTGATAAAAAACAGTCTTAGAATAGTTAACTATTGCACCCATGAAAAGACTCCAACCACCACAAGACTGACCAACATTAAAACACAGTAGCATAGTAGGCCCAAGTATTCGTTAAAAACAAGGCTGAGGTTTTATTTATAACCAATATTCTACAACACAAATACAACGTTGAAACAACATGCTTTTTGACGACGTTTAATCAATGTTGGATTCTGATGTTGATCTACCATTGATTTTTGGTCATTTCCCAACCAATATTCTACACGAATACAACGTTGAAACAACTACCACAATATTGACCAACATTAAAACACAGTAGCATAGTAGGCCCAAGTATTCGTTAAAAACAAGGCTGAGGTTTTATTCATAACCAATATTCTACAACACAAATACAACGTTGAAACAACATGCTTTTTGACGACGTTTAATCAATGTTGGATTCTGATGTTGATCTACCATTGATTTTTGGTCATTTCCCAACCAATATTCTACACAAATACAACGTTGAAACAACTACCACAATATTGACCAACATTAAAACACAGTAGCCTAGTAGGCCCAAGTATTCATTAAAAACAAGGCTGAGGTTTTATTCATAACCAATATTCCACAACACAAATACAACGTTGAAACAACTACCACAATATTGACCAACATTAAAACACAGTAGCCTAGTAGGCCTAAGTAGTCGTTATAAACAAGGCTGAGGTTTTATTCATAACCAATATTCCACAACACAAATACAATGTTGAAACAACATGCTTTTTGACGACGTTTAATCAATGTTAGGTTGCGACGTTGATTTGACCATTGAATTTTGGTCATTTTTCCGACGAATATTTTACAACACGAATAAAAAGTTGAAACAAAATGTTTTTTAACAACGTTTAATCAATGTTGGGTTCTGACGTTGATTTGATTATTGAATTTTGGTCATTTCCCAACCAATATTCTACAACACAAATATGACGTTGAAACAACATGCTTTTTGACGACGTTTAATCAATGTTGGGTTCTGAGGCTGATTTCACCATTGAATTTTGGTCATTTCCCAACCAATTTTCTACAAACACAAATACAACGTTGAAACAACATGCTTTTTGTCGACGTTTAATCAATGTTGGGTTCTGACGTTAATTTGACCATTGAAATGTGGTCATTTCCCAACCAATCAACACAAATACAACGTTGAAACAACATGCTTTTTGACGACGTTTAATCAATGTTGGGTTCTGACGTTGATTTGACCGTTGAAATTGTATCATTTTTCAACCAATATTCAACAACACAAATACAACGTTGAAACAACATGCTTTTTGACGACGTTTAATCAATGTTGGGTTTTGACGTTGATTTGACAATTGAATTCTGGTCATTTCCCAACCAATATTCAACAACACAAATACAACGTTGAAACAACATGCTTTTTGACGACGTTTAATCAATGTTGGGTTCTGACGTTGATTTGATCATTGAATTTTGGTCATTTTTCCAACGAATATTTTACAACACGAATAAAAAGTTGAAACAACATGCTTTTTGACAACGTTTAATCAATGTTGGATTCTGACGTTGATCTACCGTTGAAATTTGGTCATTTCCCAACCAATATTCTACAACAAAAATACAAAGTTTTTTACAACGTTTAATCAATGTTGGATTCTGACGTTGATCTACCATTGATTTTTGGTCATTTCCCAACCAATATTCTACACAAATACAACGTTGAAACAACTACCACAATATTGACCAACATTAAAACACAGTAGCCTAGTAGGCCTAAGTAGTCGTTAAAAACAAGGCTGAGGTTTTATTTATAACCAATATTCCACAACACAAACCTAACGTTGAAACAACATGCTTTTTGACAACGTTTAATCAATGTTAGGTTGCGATGTTGATTTGACCATTGAATTTTGGTCATTTTCCCAACCAATCAACACAAATACAACGTTGAAACAACATGCTTTTTGACGACGTTTAATCAATGTTGGGTTTTGACGTTGATTTGACCATTGAATTCTGGTCATTTTCCAACCAATCAACACAAACACAACGTTGAAACAACATGCTTTTTGACGACGTTTAATCAATGTTGGGTTTTGACGTTTATTTGACCATTGAATTCTGGTCATTTTCCAACCAATTAACACAAATACAACGTTGAAACAACATGCTTTTTGACGACGTTTAATCAATGTTGGGTTCTGACGTTGATTTGACCGTTGAATTTTGGTCATTTCCCAACCAATATTCTACAACAAAAATACAAAGTTTTTTACAACGTTTAATCAATGTTGGATTCTGACGTTGATCTACCATTGATTTTTGGTCATTTCCCAACCAATATTCTACACAAATACAACGTTGAAACAACTACCACAATATTGACCAACATTAAAACACAGTAGCCTAGTAGGCCTAAGTAGTCGTTATAAACAAGGCTGAGGTTTTATTCATAACCAATATTCCACAACACAAATACAACGTTGAAACAACATGCTTTTTGACGACGTTTAATCAATGTTAGGTTGCGACGTTGATTTGACCATTGAATTTTGGTCATTTTTCCGACGAATATTTTACAACACGAATAAAAAGTTGAAACAAAATGTTTTTTAACAACGTTTAATCAATGTTGGGTTCTGACGTTGATTTGATTATTGAATTTTGGTCATTTCCCAACCAATATTCTACAACACAAATATGACGTTGAAACAACATGCTTTTTGACGACGTTTAATCAATGTTGGGTTCTGAGGCTGATTTCACCATTGAATTTTGGTCATTTCCCAACCAATTTTCTACAAACACAAATACAACGTTGAAACAACATGCTTTTTGTCGACGTTTAATCAATGTTGGGTTCTGACGTTAATTTGACCATTGAAATGTGGTCATTTCCCAACCAATCAACACAAATACAACGTTGAAACAACATGCTTTTTGACGACGTTTAATCAATGTTGGGTTCTGACGTTGATTTGACCGTTGAAATTGTATCATTTTTCAACCAATATTCAACAACACAAATACAACGTTGAAACAACATGCTTTTTGACGACGTTTAATCAATGTTGGGTTTTGACGTTGATTTGACAATTGAATTCTGGTCATTTCCCAACCAATATTCAACAACACAAATACAACGTTGAAACAACATGCTTTTTGACGACGTTTAATCAATGTTGGGTTCTGACGTTGATTTGATCATTGAATTTTGGTCATTTTTCCAACGAATATTTTACAACACGAATAAAAAGTTGAAACAACATGCTTTTTGACAACGTTTAATCAATGTTGGATTCTGACGTTGATCTACCGTTGAAATTTGGTCATTTCCCAACCAATCAACACAAATACAACGTTGAAACAACATGCTTTTTGACGACGTTTAATCAATGTTGGGTTCTGACGTTGATCTACCATTGATTTTTGATAATTTCTCAACCAATATTCTACAACAAAAATACAAAGTTTTTTACAACGTTTAATCAATGTTGGATTCTGACGTTGATCTACCATTGATTTTTGGTCATTTCCCAACCAATATTCTACACAAATACAACGTTGAAACAACTACCACATTACTGACCAACATTAAAACACAGTAGCCTAGTAGGCCTAAGTAGTCGTTAAAAACAAGGCTGAGGTTTTATTTATAACCAATATTCCACAACACAAACCTAACGTTGAAACAACATGCTTTTTGACAACGTTTAATCAATGTTAGGTTGCGATGTTGATTTGACCATTGAATTTTGGTCATTTTCCCAACCAATCAACACAAATACAACGTTGAAACAACATGCTTTTTGATGACGTTTAATCAATGTTGGGTTCTGACGTTGATTTCACCGTTGAAATTGTATCATTTTTCAACCAATATTCAACAACACAAATACAACGTTGAAACAACATGCTTTTTGACGACGTTTAATCAATGTTGGGTTTTGACGTTGATTTGACAATTGAAATTTGGTCATTTTCCAACCAATTAACACAAATACAACGTTGAAACAACATGCTTTTTGACGACGTTTAATCAATGTTGGGTTCTGACGTTGATTTGACTGTTGAATTTTGGTCATTTCCCAACCAATATTTTACAACAAAAATACAAAGTTTTTTACAACGTTTAATCAATGTTGGATTCTGACGTTGATCTACCATTGATTTTTGGTCATTTCCCAACCAATATTCTACACAAATACAACGTTGAAACAACTACCACAATATTTACCAACATTAAAACACAGTAGCATAGTAGGCCCAAGTATTCGTTAAAAACAAGGCTGAGGTTTTATTTATAACCAATATTCTACAACACAAATACAACGTTGAAACAACATGCTTTTTAACAACGTTTAATCAATGTTGGGTTGTGACGTTGATTTGACCATTGAATTTTGGTCATTTTTCCGACGAATATTTTACAACACGAATAAAAAGTTGAAACAACATGTTTTTTACCAACGTTTAATCAATGTTGGGTTCTGACGTTGATCTACCGTTGAAATGTGGTCATTTCCCAACCAATCAACACAAATACAACGTTGAAACAACATGCTTTTTGACGACGTTTAATCAATGTTGGGTTTTGACGTTGATTTGACCATTGAATTCTGGTCATTTTCCAACCAATATTCAACAACACAAATATGACGTTGAAACAACATGCTTTTTGACAACGTTTAATCAATGTTGGATTCTGACGTTGATTTACCGTTGAAATGTGGTCATTTCCCAACCAATCAACACAAACACAACGTTGAAACAACATGCTTTTTGACGACGTTTAATCAATGTTGGGTTTTGACGTTTATTTGACCATTGAATTCTGGTCATTTTCCAACCAATATTTTCCAAACCAAATACAACGTTGAAACAACATACTTTTTGACGACGTTCAACCAATGTCGGGTTCTGACGTGGATTTGATCATTGAAATTTGGTCATTTCTCAACCAACAACGCTGATCTCACTATAGACGTCAACATTTGCCTGACATTTATTCAATGTTCTGACGTAGATGTGACCATTGAAATTTGGTCATTTCCCAACCAATATTCTACAACACAAATACAACGTTGAAACAACATGCTTTTTGACGACGTTTAATCAATGTTGGGTTCTGACGTTGATTTGACCATTGAAATTGTATCATTTCTCAACCAATATTCAACAACACAAATACAACGTTGAAACAACATGCTTTTTGACCACGTTTATTCAATGTTGGGTTCTTGACCATTGAATTTTGGTCATTTCCCAACCAATATTCTACAACACAAATACAACGTTGAAACAACATGCTTTTTGACGACGTTTAATCAATGTTGGGTTCTTAAGTCGATCGATTTGACCATTGAAATTTGGTAATTTCCCAACCAATCAACACAAATACAACGTTGAAACAACATGCTTTTTGACGACATTTAATCAATGTTGGATTCTGAGGCTGATTTGACCATTGAATTTTGGTCATTTCCCAACCAATATTCTACAACACAAATACAACGTTGAAACAACATGCTTTTTGACCACGTTTATTCAATGTTGGGTTCTTGACCATTGAATTTTGGTCATTTCCCAAACAATTTTCAACAAACACAAATACAACGTTGAAACAACATGCTTTTTGTCGACGTTTAATCAATGTTGGGTTCTGACGTTGATTTGACCATTGAAATTTGGTCATTTCCCAACCAGTTGTGACATTGGTTTGACCATTGAATTTTAGTCATTTATCCAACCAATATTCTACAACACAAATACAACGTTGAAACAACATGCTTTTTGACGACGTTTAATCAATGTTGGGTTCTTAAGTCGATCGATTTGACCATTGAAATTTGGTAATTTCCCAACCAATCAACACAAATACAACGTTGAAACAACATGCTTTTTGACGACGTTTAATCAATGTTGGGTTCTGACGTTGATTTGACCGTTGAAATTGTATCATTTCTCAACCAATATTCAACAACACATATACAACGTTGAAACAACATGCTTTTTGACCACGTTTATTCAATGTTGGGTTCTTGACCATTGAATTTTGGTCATTTCCCAACCAATATTCTACAACACAAATACAACGTTGAAACAACATGCTTTTTGACGACGTTTAATCAATGTTGGGTTCTTAAGTCGATCGATTTGACCATTGAAATTTGGTAATTTCCCAACCAATCAACACAAATACAACGTTGAAACAACATGCTTTTTGACGACATTTAATCAATGTTGGATTCTGAGGCTGATTTGACCATTGAATTTTGGTCATTTCCCAACCAATATTCTACAACACAAATACAACGTTGAAACAACATGCTTTTTGACCACGTTTATTCAATGTTGGGTTCTTGACCATTGAATTTTGGTCATTTCCCAACCAATTTTCAACAAACACAAATACAACGTTGAAACAACATGCTTTTTGTCGACGTTTAATCAATGTTGGGTTCTGACGTTGATTTGACCATTGAAATTTGGTCATTTCCCAACCAGTTGTGACATTGGTTTGACCATTGAATTTTAGTCATTTATCCAACCAATATTCTACAACACAAATACAACGTTGAAACAACATGCTTTTTGACGACGTTTAATCAATGTTGGGTTCTTAAGTCGATCGATTTGACCATTGAAATTTGGTAATTTCCCAACCAATCAACACAAATACAACGTTGAAACAACATGCTTTTTGACGACGTTTAATCAATGTTGGGTTCTGACGTTGATTTGACCGTTGAAATTGTATCATTTCTCAACCAATATTCAACAACACATATACAACGTTGAAACAACATGCCTTTTGACCACGTTTATTCAATGTTGGGTTCTTGACCATTGAATTTTGGTCATTTCCCAACCAATATTCTACAACACAAATACAACGTTGAAACAACATGCTTTTTGACGACAATCAATCAATGTTGGGTTCTGACGTTGATTTGACCATTGAAATTTGGTCATTTCTCAACCAATATTCAACAACACAAATACAACGTTGAAACAACATGCTTTTTGACCACGTTTATTCAATGTTGGATTCTTGACCATTGAATTTTGGTCATTTCCCAACCAATATTCTACAACACAAATACAACGTTGAAACAACATGCTTTTTGACGACGTTTAATCAATGTTGGGTTCTTTAGTCGATCGATTTGGCCATTGAAATTTGGTAATTTCCCAACCAATCAACACAAATACAACGTTGAAACAACATGCTTTTTGACGACATTTAATCAATGTTGGATTCTGAGGCTGATTTGACCATTGAATTTTGGTCATTTCCCAACCAATTTTCTACAAACACAAATACAACGTTGAAACAACATGCTTTTTGTCGACGTTTAATCAATGTTGGGTTCTGCCGTTAATTTGACCATTGAAATTTGGTCATTTCCCAACCAGTTGTGACATTGGTTTGACCATTGAATTTTAGTCATTTATCCAACCAATATTCTACAACACAAACACAACGTTGAAACAACATGCTTTTTGACGACGTTTAATCAATGTTGGGTTCTGACGTTGATTTGATCATTGAATTTTGGTCATTTCCCAACCAATCAACACAAATACAACATTGAAACAACATGCTTTTTGACGACGTTTAATCAA
This sequence comes from Entelurus aequoreus, assembly GCF_033978785.1. NCBI lineage: Eukaryota > Metazoa > Chordata > Actinopteri > Syngnathiformes > Syngnathidae > Entelurus > Entelurus aequoreus. The sequence goes on along the minus strand of NC_084744.1, from coordinate 63,724,890 downwards.
TGTTGGGTTCTGACGTTGATTTGACCGTTGAAATTGTATCATTTCTCAACCAATATTCAACAACACAAATACAACGTTGAAACAACATGCTTTTTGATGACGTTCAACCAATGTTGGGTTCTGACGTTGATCTGACCATTGAATTTTGGTCATTTCCCAACCAATATTCTACAATGCACGTATAATCAACGTTGTATCAATGTTGTATCATTGTTGTATCAGTGTTGTGTCAATGTCTTGTGCCTGCTTGGACATGACCTAAAATGAAGTGTCACACATGCGGTACATTTAAAAGCTCATAATTCTGGACATTGTCAACACGTACCTGGGCATGACCCCATTAGCAAACACAATATAGCACTGACACATTTCAGAATAAAAGCATGATACCTTCATTCATAAATCATAGGAATAATCTTAATGAATGTGCTTTAAAAAGGAACTCATAGAAATATCCGCAAAAAAAACCCCCATCATGTTGCATGAAAGTGAGCCTATTTTTATTCTGCATTTGTTCATGTATTTCACGCATTTATTTTGGTAAAGACGGGTGAACTATCGATCGTGTCACCTTTGACAGCTGGTGTGTGTCTAAATTCTCCAGCAGGACAAGTGTCACTACGCTGACACACACACTCTTTTGCACACATTCACCACAAGACAAAAAAAAAGCAACTCTGGGTATGCTCAGGGAACAATTTGACTTACAAACTTAGGTATGCATGAACGACGCTAAAACCTTAAAGCACACGGAGGTAAATTATGGAAGTGATTGACCAATACAGCAAAATAAGACAATTTAAGACAGGAGTCCCCAACCTTTCAACAATGAAAGATGGAAAAAACTAAATAATTCCAAAGACATTCTCTAACTTTGATCAACAACACCCCGGGCTTACCGGCAAACATAAGCAAGTCTAGTAAAAAAATGATACATTTTTAGCACCTTTACTACTTATATGTTGGGTTATGACGTTGATTTGACCATTGAAATTTGGTCATTTCTTAACCAATATTCTACAACACAAATACAACGTTGAAACAACATGCTTTTTGGCGACGTTTAATCAATGTTGGGTTTTGACATTATTTAAAGATGGTATATATTTATAGAATATGAAAACATGAAACGAACATATTGTAATCTGGCACATGGGGAAAGGTTCGAGGTCAACACGTTCATTCATTTTCAGACACGTCGAATTGTGCAAGTATAGACTGGAGTGGTGTACTTAAATGCAACTTGTAAGAGCATGAATAAGACCCAAAAAAACCCCGTTATCGTTATATTTTATCACCAAATTTCTAATTGCTGTAATTCACCAACGGCTAGCCTGCATTGTCAAAAAAAAAAACTAAATCATCCTACAGACATTCTCTAACTTTTATCAACAACACCCAAGTCTGTCAACAACACCCGGGTGCACTATAACATAAGCAGAGGAACCCTTCACGTCCCTTTAAAAAAAATACATAAAGTTTTGTAGTATTTTTTTGTCTTTATTTGTACGCTTTAAAAATACGTTAACAAAAGGTTCTATAAATTATGATTAATTCAATGGACTATTACCTATTAATGCGCATGTGCAGATTTGCATCAAGAAGATGTACCGAAACAAACGTATTGGCGCGGTTTTTATCGAGGGTTTCAGCTATCTTTTTGGGTTACGATGCGATTGAAAAACTATTTATTTATAAAACAGAACGATTTGATACAATTCAATCTAGGGTATAAATGATTTGATTCTATGGTTACTATTTGTTGATGGACACATTCTTTCTGACACCAAAAAAAGCACTACTTCCTGTGCGTACGCTCCGCAAATCATGTTCGAGGGCAAATAGTTAGACGAGATCTGTCCAAGCAAAGTCTATGAGCATGAACTGATGAAAACTACTCGGACGAAAGGACAAACGTCTTCTAAGACAACTGACCAGTAGAATGCCGTGAGAATAACATTAACCTGATGAATGACAACACATTATGCATTTTATAAATGTGACACACTTCCAATATTTAATAACATATATCCCCAAATATGTTTTATAAAGTAAAATGGCAAACACATGTCAAACATATACATATTGTTGTTGTTTTTTTCATAAACCTTTATTTATAAAGTTGTCCACATGTTAAATGTATTTTTTTTTAATATACTGTACGTTTATTTATAAGGTTCAACATTTACAAACAAACATATGAACAAGTACAAGAACAGTACAATAGGGAGTTGTTAATGCAATAAAGTAATTATAGTAGAATGTAAACAATATATATATATATATATATATATATATATATATATATATATATATATATATATATACAGTATATATATACTGTATGTATATATGTATATATATATATATATATATATATATATATATATACAGTATATATATACTGTATGTATATATGTATGTATATGTATATATATGTAGATATATATATATATATATATATATATATATATATATATATATATATATATATATATATATATATATATATATATATACACACATATATTTATTTATATATACATCTACATATATGTAGATATATATATATATATATATACACACATATATTTATTTATATATATATATCTACATATATGTATATATATATATATATATATATATATATATATATATATATATATATATATATATATATATATATATATATATATATATATATATATATGTAGTAATGTGTATAGTTATAGGCCATACACATTAAAAAATGTGTATTTACAAGTTCTGTAAATAGTTTAAATTTGGAGCATTTTGTTTGTTAGAGGTAGATAGCATTTTAAAGTAAAGTTCTAACTCTTTTTAAAGGCACAAACAACAGGTTGAGTATTGAGAACCTTACATTTATGAATATAAAAGTATATATATATATAAAATAATGACAAATGTATTTCTTTTCCACAATCAAATCGGTGTCGTCACAGACAAGCCAATGGCCTGACTGAGGGGGCGGGTCTTCCGGGACAAGAGGCGGCACTTCCGGGACAAGAATCGGGAAGTTGCCGGCAAAGAGAGCAAAACACGGAAAGTAAGCCCTTTATACGAGAACGTTGCGTTTTGTGAAATAAAGCAAGACAAGCTGGGAAATCTGTCCGAGCCGCCATTCCTCGGGATGTTACAACGTTGACGGACGGCTCCGCGGTGTTGACGGTACGTATCTTTGCAGGTCATTATTTGGGCGGGCAGCCGTGACTCTCGCGTTGTTTCAAATATAAACTGTATACTGATTGCTAATCTCGCGAGACACCCCGTCCGCGTACCCACGTCTATTCCCGACCCCAGTTACGTAAGTTACGTAACAAAGTGTGACTTAGTTCACGGACAACCGTGGCTATCGTGTCGTTTTAAAGACGATAATTGTCAACTATTTCCTAATTCGGCGCGATAACCGGTTTATGTGTTCACACTCCTAACATATTCGGTTGATACCGCTATAACCGGCGTAGTCGAACCGGCCGCTTCTCGGACCGGATATCCGGTCGCATCGGTTTATGTTAACAATCCTAGTTTTAGCGGAGTATCACATTTGGCATATTTATTAATGTTTGGCAACATTATTATGCTCCAAACATTTATATATATATATATATATATATATATATATATATATATATATATATATATATATATATATATATATATATATATATATATATATATATATATATATATATATGTCGATTTATGAAAGTAAAACTTACATTTTATAATTGGCTCAATAATTTAAAATTATCAAATACATTTTGGAAAATTATTAAAAATACAAAAGCCCTTGAATTGATTTCGTTATCGCAGAAATTTTAAGTGATTTAGATGAGCCTTTTTTTGTTTGTTTGAATTTTGTATCTTATCCTATTTTTGTTATTATTGTGTGAATGCTCCAAAACATTCACACACGCGTTTTCTACGCGAGCTTTCCCTTGAAAAAATCCAAAAATTCCCAGATTTCCCATAATTCCAGGTTTTCCCGGACATTTTCCCCATTCAAAATACATTTCCCATTTTTCAAATTTCCACCATTTCCAAATTTTTTCAACCTATTCCACCTTCAACCCATTCCACCGTTCTGGAAATTCAAACTTTCCTTTTTCCAAGTTCAAAAAAATTCCAGGATTTTCCAGATTTCCTGGTTTTCCAATGTCCTATTTCCACCCTTTTTTCTGGCGACTACTCCCACATTTTTCAACCCACTTCAACCGTTCCACCGTCAAAACATTCCCTCTTAGTCAGGACAAAAAACAAAGTTGTTTTTTGACCTGGAAAAATTCCAGGATTTTCCAAAATTCCTGGAATTCCGTAATACCATTTCTCAATTCAACATGTTACTACTTCAAAATTTTTCGACCGATTTGAACAATTTCAACACCAACTCATTCAGACCATTCACGTTTTTTACCATTTTCAAAAAAATTCCCGCTTTTCCCGAAATTCACCTTTTTTTTCTGAAATTCCCATTGAAATCAATGTGACATTCTTCAAAGTTCCACAATTCCCACATTTTTCACCCGATCCAAACCCTTCCAACTTCAAACTGTTCAGCCTATTCGGGAGTCGCGGGCTTTACCTTGACAAATTCCCAGATTTCCCAGAATTCCAGGTTTTTCCGGGACATTTTTCCCATTCAAAATATATTGCCCATTTTTCAAACTTCCACCATTTTTAAATTTTTGAACCAATTCAACCCATTCCACCTTCAACACATTCCAACCATTCTGGAAATTCAAACTTACCTTTTTCCAAGTTAAAATTTTTTTCCAGGATTTTCCAGAATTCCTGGTTTTCCAATGTTCTATTTCCACCCTTTTTTCTGGCGACTACACCTTCCACATTTTTCAACCCACTTCAACCGTTCCACTGTCACAACATTCCTCTTAATCAGGACAAAACAACAAAGTTGTTTTTTGAACTGGAAAAATTCCCGGTTTTCCCAGAATTCCAGTTTTTCTGGGACATTTTTCCCCATTCAAAATGAATTGGCCATTTTTCAAACTTCCACCATTTCCACATTTTTCAACTGATTCAACCCATTCCACCTTCAACACATTCCACCATTCTGGAAATTAAAACTTCCCCTTTTTCCAAGTTCCAAAAAATTCCAGGATTTTCCAGAATTCCTGATTTTCCAATCTCCTATTTCCACCCTTTTTTCTGGCGACTACTCCTCCCACCTTTTTTCAACCCACTTCAACCGTTCCACCCTCAAAACATTCCTCTTAATCAGGACAAAAAAAAAGTAGTTTTTTGAACTGGAAAAATTCCCGGTTTTCCCCAAGTTCCAGGAATTCCGTAATACCATTTCTCAATTCAACATGTTACTACGTCAACATTTCTCGACCGATTTGAACAATTTCAACTCCAACTCATTCAGACCATTCAAGTTTTTTACCATTTTCAAAAAAATTCCCGCTTTTCCCGAAATTCACCTTTTTTTCCTGAAATTCCCATTGAAATCAATGGGACATTCTTCAAAGTTCCACAATTCCCACATTTTTCACCCGATCCAAACCCTTCCAACTTCAAACTGTTCAGCCTATTCGGGAGTCGCGGGCTTTACCTTGACAAATTCCCAGATTTCCCAGAATTCCAGGTTTTTCCGGGACATTTTTCCCATTCAAAATATATTGCCCATTTTTCAAACTTCCACCATTTTTAAATTTTTGAACCAATTCAACCCATTCCACCGTCAACACATTCCAACCATTCTGGAAATTCAAACTTACCTTTTTCCAAGTTAAAAAAAATGTCCAGGATTTTCCAGAATTCCTGGTTTTCCAATGTCCTATTTCCACCCTTTTTTCTGGCGACTACACCTTCCACATTTTTCAACCCACTTCAACCGTTCCACTGTCACAACATTCCTCTTAATCAGGACAAAACAACAAAGTTGTTTTTTGAACTGGAAAAATTTCCGGTTTTCCCAGAATTCCAGGTTTTCTGGGACATTTTTCCCCATTCAAAATGAATTGGCCATTTTTCAAACTTCCACCATTTCCAAATTTTTCAACCGATTCCAACCCATTCCACATTCAAGACATTCCACCATTCTGTAAATTCAAACTTCCCTTTTTCCCAAGTTCCAAAAAATTCCAGGATTTTCCAGAATTCCTGATTTTCCAATCTCCTATTTCCACCCTTTTTTCTGGCGACTACTCCTCCCACCTTTTTTCAACCCACTTCAACCGTTCCACCCTCAAAACATTCCTCTTAATCAGGACAAAAAAAAGAAGTAGTTCTTTGAACTGGAAAAATTCCCGGTTTTCCCCAAATTCCAGGAATTCCGTAATACCATTTCTCAATTCAACATGTTACTACGTCAACATTTCTCGACCGATTTGAACAATTTCAACTCCAACTCATTCAGACCACTCAAGTTTTTTTTTACCATTTTCCAAAAAATTCCTGCTTTTCCCGAAATTCACAATTTTTTCTGAAATTCCCATTGAAATCAATGTGACATTCTTCAAAGTTCCACAATTCCCACATTTTTCACCCGATCCAAACCCTTCCAACTTCAAACTGTTCAGCCTATTCGGGAGTCGCGGGCTTTACCTTGACAAATTCCCAGATTTCCCAGAATTCCAGGTTTTTCCGGGACATTTTTCCCATTCAAAATATATTGCCCATTTTTCAAACTTCCACCATTTTTAAATTTTTGAACCGATTCAACCCATTCCACCTTCAACACATTCCAACCATTCGGGAAATTCAAACTTCCCTTTTTCCAAGTTAAAAAAAAATTCCAGGATTTTCCAAAATTCCTGGTTTTCCAATGTCCTATTTCCACCCTTTTTTCTGGCAACTACTCCTTCCACATTTTTCAACCCACTTCAACCGTTCCACTGTCACAACATTCCTCTTAATCAGGACAAAACAACAAAGTTGTTTTTTGAACTGGAAAAATTCCCGGTTTTCCCAGAATTCCAGGTTTTTCCGGGACATTTTTCCCATTCAAAATAAATAGCCCATTTTTCAAACTTCCACCATTTTCACATTTTTCAACTGATTCAACCCATTGCACATTCAAGACATTCCACCATTCTGGAAATTAAAACTTCCCCTTTTTCCAAGTTCCAAAAAATTCCAGGATTTTTCAGAATTCCTGGTTTTCCAATCTCCTATTTCCACCCTTTTTTCTGGCGACTACTCCTCCCACATTTTTCAACCCACTTCAACCGTTCCACCGTCAAAACATTCCCTCTTAATCAGGACAAAAAGCAAAGTTGTTTTTTGACCTGGAAAAATTTCCAGGAAGTTCCCATTGAAATGAATGGGACATTTTTCCATGTTGCACAATTCCCACATTTTTCAACGTATTCAAACCATTCCACCTTCAACACATTCCACCATTCTGGAAATGCAAACTACCCTTTTTCCAAGTTCCAAAAAATTCCCGAAATTCCCGAATACCATTTACTACTTCAACATTTCTTGCCTGATTTAAACAATTCCAACAGCAACCAATTCAGCTCATTCAGGACATTCATGCTCCTAATCATTTTTTAAAAAATCCCGCTTTTCCCCAAATTTCCAGGAAGTTCCCATTGAAATGAATGGGACATTTTTCTAAGTTGCACAATTCCCACATTTTTCAACGTATTCAAACCATTCCACCTTCAACACATTCCACCATTCTGGAAATGCAAACTACCCTTTTTCCAAGTTCCAAAAAATTCCCGAAATTCCCGAATGCCATTTACTACGTCAACATTTCTTGCCCGATTTAAACAATTCCAACACTAACCACTTCAGCTCATTCAGGACATTCATGCTCCTAATCATTTTCTAAAAAATCCTGCTTTTCCCAAAATTCCATAATTTCCAGGAAGATCCCATTGATATGAATGGGACATTTTTCCAAGTTGCACAATTCCCACGTTTTTGAACCTATTCAAACCATTCCACCTTCAACACTTTCCACCATTCTGGAAATGCAAACTACCCTTTTTCCAAGTTAAAAAAATTTCCAGATTTTCCCAAAATTCCCTAATACCATTTACTACTTCAACATTTCTTGCCCGATTTAAACAATTCCAACACCAACCAATTCAGCTCATTCAGGACATTCATGCTCCTAATCATTTTAGAAAAATCCGGCTTTCCCCCAAATTTCCAGGAAGTTCCCATTGAAATGAATGGGACATTTTTCCAAGTTGCACAATTCCTACATTTTTCAACCCATTCCAACCATTCCAACATCAACACATTAAACTCATCCTGGACAATCAAACTAACACTTTCCCAAGCTCCAAACCAACTTGTAGTTTTCCTGGAAATTTAAACTCTTCAACATTCACCTTGCCTCATCTAGTTATTTATTGCTATTATTTTTTAATTCTATTTGTATTAATTGATTTATTTTTCTTTCCTATACGTGTTTTGCGAAAGACAGTATTTGCTCAACCATGTTTGGAATTGTCGAGATTTGTTGACGGTGCCTTGGTTTTTGATTGATTGATTGATGGATGGAGACAAGACGTATGAAATCAGCCTTCAGGAACATTTATTAATGGCAGACTGCAACAATCAACAGCATGGACGCTTGGCCATGTCTCCATCTCTCACACACATATCGTCGCCACGGTGATACGTCACTTCCTGGTGCGCAGCACTCCAGAATAAAAGCGTACAATATAACAAGTAAAGGCGCAATCACATTATCATGTTCAGCAGAAATGCTTGAAATGGTACTTTTATTGTCACCGAGGGTCTGTTCAGATCGGCGAGCAAGAACTCAAGAGGTAACCTTCAAAGCTCTCTTTTTCCCACCAGTCACACACGAACGTCGCTACGTCATCCGGTCCGACCGCGCCAACAAAATAATGCACTTTTAAAAAAACGATTCACGACCCTGTTCTGGTAGTTTCTCACCAAAAAAAAAGGGGAAGTTATGACAATGTTTTGATTACGTGCAGGGCCCCGATGACTAGGTTGTAGTAAGTACGCCTCCGTAGCAAAGTTCCAACAGTGGAGTCGGATTGGAGGCGAGTCGCACCTGAGCCTCATGCATCATTTTGGAGCGAGCATGTGCGTCCCTGAAGCCAGCGCAGTTACGCAACGTTTGGCGTCGTGACATCAAAGCTCACGACACTTTTCGAACTCGCGCTAAACGAAGCCGACTTAAGTTGACCCAAAAAAAATAGGGTTAGGGTTAGGGTTGGGGTTAGGGTTAGGGTTAAGCCCAACCCCTAACCCTAACCCTGATTAAACGAATTCCGTATTTGACTCATGTGCACGTAATTGTGTGAATGCTCCCTGCACATTCAAACTATTAATTTTCCAAGTTCAAAAAAATTCCAGGAATTCCCGTTTTTTTCATACCTGTTTCCCCCCCTTTTTTTCTGTCGACTACTCCTGTCACATTTTTCAACCCACTTCAACCATTCCACCGTCGAAAAATTCCTCTTAATCAGGACAAAAAAGGAAGTTGTTTTTTTGAGCTGGAAAAATTCCCCGGTTTCCTCGAAATTCCAGAAATCTCAATTAAAAATGTTACTCCATCAACAATTATTTTGAAAAGTTCCAACACTCATTCAGAAAATTCTAGTTTTTTACTGTTTTCAAAAAATATTCCCTCTTTTCCTATAAATAAACATTGATTGATTGATTGATTGATTTTCCTGGAATTCCCAAATTTCCATGAAATTCCCTTTAAAAAGAATGGGACATTTTTCAAACTTCCAAATTTTTTATCCGATTCAAACCGTTCCAACTTCAAAATATTCAGCCTGTGCTCCCTTTCAACAATTGTTTAAAAAATTCCCGGGTTTCCTCGAATTCCCAGTTTTTAGGGACATTTTCTCCATTCAAAATGAATTATCCATTTTTCAAACTTCCACAATTTCCACACTTTTTAACCGATTCAAACCATTCCATCTTCAACATATTCCACTCACCCTGCACATTCAAACTATTATTTTTCAAAGTTCAAAAAAATTCCAGGAATTCACAGAATTCCCGTTTTTTTCAAACCCGTTTCCCCCCCTTTTTTCTGTCGACTACTCCTGTCACATTTTTCAACCCACTTCAACCGCTCCACCGTCAAAAAATTCCACTTAATCAGGACAAAAAAGGAAGTTGTTTTTTGAGCTGGAAAAATTCCCGGTTTCCCCGAAATTCCTGGAATCCCGTAATACTATTTCTCAATTAAAAATTTTTCATAGAATATTCCCTCTTTTCCCGGAATTTCCAAATTTCCATGAAATTCCCATTGAAAAGAATGGGACATTTTCAAACTTCCACAACTCCCACATTTTTTTATCCGATTCAAACCGTTCCAACTTCATTCAGGAATTGTGTGTTCCCTTTCAACAATTATTTAAAAAAATTCCCGGATTTCCTCGAATTCCCAGTTCTTAGGGACATTTTCCCCATAAAAAAATGAATTATCCATTTTTCAACCGATTCAAACCGTTCCACCTTCAACATATTCCTCTCACCCTGGAAATTCAAACTATTATTTTCCAAGTTAAAAAAAATTCCAGGATTTCCCAGAATTCCTGTTTTTTCAAACCCTTTTTTTCACCCTTTTTTCTGTTGACTACTACTTCAACATTTCTCGACCGTTTTGAAAAATTCCAACACTGACCATTCATTCAGAAAATTCAAATTTTTTACCATTTTCCAAAAAAATTCCCTCTTTTCCCGGAATTCCCAAATTTCCATGAAATTTCCATTGAAAAGAATGGGGCATTTTTCAAAGTTCCACAACCCCCACATTTTTCAATGTATTCAAACCGTTCCAACTTCAAAATATTCAGCCTGTTCAGGAATTGTGTGCTTCCTTTCAACAATTATATTTTAAAAAATTCCCGGATTTCCTCGAATTCCCAGTTTTTAGGCACATTTTCCCCATTCAAAAAGAATTATCAATTTTTCAAACTTCCACAATTCCCACATTTTTCAACCGGTTCAAAACATTCTACCTTCAACATATTCCATTCACCCTGCACATTCAAACTATTATTTTTCCAAGTTCAAAAAAATTCCAGGAATTCCCCGAATTCCATTTTTTTCAAACCCTTTTTTTCCACCCTTTTTTCTGTCGACTACTCCTTCCACATTTTTTAACCCACTTCAACCGTTCCACCGTCAAAAAATTATTCTTAATCAGGACAAAAAGGGAAGTTGTTTTTTGAGCTGGAAAAATTCCCGGTTTCCCCGAAATTCCTGGAATCCCGTAATACTATTTCTCAATTAAAAATGTTACTACATCAACATTTATTTTGAAAAATTCCAACACTCATTCAGAATTTTTTTTACCGTTTTCAAAAAATATTCCCTCTTTTCCCGGAATTCCCAAATTTCCATGAAATTCCCATTGAAAAGAATGGGGCATTTTTCAAACTTCCACAACTTCCACATTTTTTATCCGATTCAAACCGTTCCGACTTAAAAATGTTCAGGAATTGTGTGCTCCCTTTCAACAATTACAAAAAAAAATTCCCGGGTTTCCTCGAATTCCCAGTTTTTAGGCACATTTTCCCCATTCAAAAAGAATGATCAATTTTTCAAACTTCCACAATTCCCACATTTTTCAACCGGTTCAAAACATTCCACCTTCAACACATTCCACTCACCCTGCACATTCAAACTATTATTTTTCCAAGTTCAAAAAAATTCCAGGAATTCCCCGAATTCCATTTTTTTCAAACCCTTTTTTTCCACCCTTTTTTCTGTCGACTACTCCTCCCACATTTTTCAACCCACTTCAACCGTTCCACCGTCAAAACATTCCTCTTAATCAGGACAAAAAAACAAAGTTGTTTTTTCGAACTGGAAAAATTCCCGGTTTCCCCGAAATTCCAGGAATCCCGTAATACTATTTCTCAATTAAAAATGTTACTACTTCAACATTTCTCAACCGTTTTGAAAAATTCCAACACCAACCATTCATTCAGAATTTTTTTTTTTTTTTACCATTTGCAAAAAAAATTCCCTCTTTTCCTGGAATTCCCAAAATTCCGTAAAATTCCCATTGAAAAGAATGGGAAATTTTTCCAACTTCCACATTTTTTATCCGATTCAAACCATTCCACCTTCAACACATTCAATTCACCCTGGAAATTCAAACAACCATTTTTCTACATTCAACAAATTTCCAGGAATTCCTGTTTTTTTTTTAAAACCCATTTTTCAATTAAAAAACTGTTACTACTTCAACATTTCTCGACCGTTTTGAAAAATTCCAACATCGACCATTCATTCAGAAAATTCTAATTTGTTTACCATTTTCCCAAAAAATTCCCACTTTTCCCGGGAATTCCCAAATTTCCACAAAATTACCATTGAAAAGAATGGGACATTTTTCAAAGTTCCACAAACTCCACATTTTTTATCCGATTCAAACCGTTCCAACTTCAAAATATTCCACTCACCCTTCCCAGTTTTTCAAACCCTTATTCACCCTTTTTTCTGTCGACTACTCCTTCCACATTTTTCAACGTGTTTCAACCGTTCCACCGTCAAATCATTCCTCTCAATCAGGACAAAAAACAAAGTTGTTTCTTGAACTGGAAAAATTCCCGGTTTCCCCGAAATTCCAGGAATTCCTGTAATACCCTTTCTCAATTCAAAATGTTACTACTTCGACATTTCTCAACCGTTTTGAAAAATTCCAACACCAACCATTCATTCAGAATTTTTTTATTTTTTTTTACCATTTGCAAAAAAAATTCCCTCTTTTCCTGAAATTCCCAAATTTCCGTAAAATTCCCATTGAAAAGAATGGGAAATATTTCCAACTTCCACATTTTTTATCCGATTCAAACCATTCCACCTTCAACACATTCAATTCACCCTGGAAATTCAAACAACCATTTTTCTACATTCAACAAATTTCCAGGAATTCCTGTTTTTTTTTTTAAACCCATTTTTCAATTAAAAAACTGTTACTACTTCAACATTTCTCGACCGTTTTGAAAAATTCCAACACCGGACCATTCATTCAGAAAATTCTAATTTGTTGACCATTTTCCCCAAAAATTCCCACTTTTCCCGGGAATTCCCACATTTCCACGAAATTACCATTGAAAAGAATGGGACATTTTTCTAAGTTCCACAACTCCCACATTTTTGATCCGATTCAAACCATTCCACCTTCAACACATTCAATTCACCCTACAAATTTAAACAACCATTTTTCTACATTCAACAAATTTCCAGGATATCCTGTTTTTTTTTTAAAACCCATTTTTCAATTAAAAAACTGTTACTACTTCAACATTTCTCGACCGTTTTGAAAAATTCCAACACCGACCATTCATTCAGAAAATTCTAATTTGTTTACCATTTTCCCAAAAAATTCCCTCTTTTCCCGGGAATTCCCACATTTCCACGAAATTACCATTGAAAAGAATGGGACATTTTTCAATGTTCCACAACTCCCACATTTTTGATCCGATTCAAACCGTTCTCACTTCAAAATATTCCACTCACCCTTCCCAGTTTTTCAAACCCTTATTCACCCTTTTTTCTGTCGACTACTCCTTCCACATTTTTCAACGTGTTTAAACCGTTCCGCCGTCAAATCATTCCTCTTAATCAGGACAAAAAACAAAGTTGTTTCTTGAACTGGAAAAAAATCCCGGTTTCCCCGAAATTCCAGGAATTCCTGTAATACCCTTTCTCAATTAAAAATGTTACTACTTCAACATTTCTCAACCGTTTTGAAAAATTCCAACACCAACCATTCATTCAGAATTTATTTTTTATTTTTTACCATTTGCAAAAAAAAATTCCCTCTTTTCCTGGAATTCCCAATTTTCTGTAAAATTCCCATTGAAAAGAATGGGAAATTTTTCCAACTTCCACATTTTTTATCCGATTCAAACCATTCCACCTTCAACACATTCAATTCACCCTGGAAATTCAAACAACCATTTTTCTACATTCAACAAATTTCCAGGAATTCCTGTTTTTTTTTTTAAAACCCATTTTTCAATTAAAAAACTGTTACTACTTCAACATTTCTCGACCGTTTTGAAAAATTCCAACACGGACCATACATTCAGAAAATTCTAATTTTTTACAATTTTCCCAAAAAAATCCCTCTTTTCCCGGAATTCCCATATTTCCATGAAATTCCCATTGAAAAGAATGGGACATTTTTCAAAGTTCCACAACCTCCACATTTTTTATCCGATTCAAACCGTTCCAACTTCAAAATATTCAGCCTGTGCTACCTTTCAACAATCATATAAAAAAACATTCCCGGGTTTCCTCAAATTTCCAGTTTTTAGGGACATTTTCCTCATTCAAAATTAATCAGCCATTTTTCAAACTTCCACAATTCCCACATTTTTCAACCGATTCAAACCATTCCACCTTCAACACATTCCACTCACCCTGCACATTCAAACTATTATTTTTCCAAGTTAAAAAAAATTCCAGGATTTCCCAGAACTCCCTTTTTTTCAAACCCTTTTTTCTGTCGACTACTCCTTTCACATTTTTCAACCCACTTCAACCGTTCCACCGTCAAAACATTCCTCTTAATCAGGACAAAAAACAAAGTTGTTTCTTGAACTGGAAAAAAATCCCGGTTTCCCCGAAATTCCAGGAATTCCTGTAATACCCTTTCTCAATTAAAAATGTTACTACTTCAACATTTCTCAACCGTTTTGAAAAATTCCAACACCAACCATTCATTCAGAATTTTTTAAATTTTTTTTTACCATTTGCGAAAAAAATTCCCTCTTTTCCTGAAATTCCCAAATTTCCGTAAAATTCCCATTGAAAAGAATGGGAAATTTTTCCAACTTCCACATTTTTTATCCGATTCAAACCATTCCACCTTCAACACATTCAATTCACCCTGGAAATTCAAACAACCATTTTTCTACATTCAACAAATTTCCAGGAATTCCTGTTTTTTTTTTAAACCCATTTTTCAATTAAAAAACTGTTACTACTTCAACATTTCTCGACCGTTTTGAAAAATTCCAACACCGACCATTCATTCAGAAAATTCTAATTTTTTACCATTTTCCCAAAAAATTCCCTCTTTTCCCGGGAATTCCCACATTTCCACGAAATTACCATTGAAAAGAATGGGACATTTTTCAAAGTTCCACAACTCCCACATTTTTGATCCGATTCAAACCATTCCACCTTCAACACATTCAATTCACCCTGGAAATTCAAACAACCATTTTTCTACATTCAACAAATTTCCAGGAATTCCTGTTTTTTTTTTTAAAACCCATTTTTCAATTAAAAAACTGTTACTACTTCAACATTTCTCGACCGTTTTGAAAAATTCCAACACCGACCATTCATTTAGAAAATTCTAATTTGTTTACCATTTTCCCAAAAAATTCCCACTTTTCCCGGGAATTCCCACATTTCCATGAAATTACCATTGAAAAGAATGGGACATTTTTCAAAGTTCCACAACTCCCACATTTTTTATCCGATTCAAACCATTCCACCTCCAACACATTCAATTCACCCTGGAAATTCAAACAACCAATTTTCTACATTCAACAAATTTCCAAGAATTCCTGTTTTTTTTTTAAACCCATTTTTCAATTAAAAAACTGTTACTACTTCAACATTTCTCGACCGTTTTGAAAAATTCCAACACCGACCATTCATTCAGAACATTCTAATTTGTTTACCATTTTCCCAAAAAATTCCCTCTTTTCCCGAGAATTCCCACATTTCCACGAAATTACCATTGAAAAGAATGGGACATTTTTCAAAGTTCCACAACTCCCACATTTTTGATCCGATTCAAACCATTCCACCTTCAACACATTCAATTCACCCTGGAAATTCAAACAACCATTTTTCTACATTCAACACATTTCCAGGAATTCCTGTTTTTTTTAAAAAAAAAAACCCATTTTTCAATTAAAAAACTGTTACTACTTCAACATTTCTCGACCGTTTGGAAAAATTCCAACACCGGACCATTCATTCAGAAAATTCTAATTTGTTTACCATTTTCCCAAAAAATTCCCACTTTTCCCGGGAATTCCCACATTTCCACGAAATTACCATTGAAAAGAATGGGACATTTTTCAAAGTTCCACAACTCCCACATTTTTGATCCGATTCAAACCATTCCACCTTCAACACATTCAATTCACCCTAGAAATTCAAACAATCATTTTTCTACTTCTACATTCAACAAATTTCCAGGAATTCCTGTTTTTTTTTTAAAACCCATTTTTCAATTAAAAAACTGTTACTACTTCAACATTTCTCGACCGTTTTGAAAATTCCAACACCGACCATTCATTCAGAAAATTCTAATTTGTTTACCATTTTCCCAAAAAATTCCCTCTTTTCCCGGGAATTCCCACATTTCCACGAAATTACCATTGAAAAGAATGGGACATTTTTCAAAGTTCCACAACTCCCACATTTTTGATCCAATTCAAACCATTCCACCTTCAACGCATTCAATTCACCCTGGAAATTCAAACAACCATTTTTCTACATTCAACAAATTTCCAAGAATTCCTGTTTTTTTTTTTAAAACCCATTTTTCAATTAAAAAACTGTTACTACTTCAACATTTCTCGACCGTTTTGAAAAATTCCAACACCGGACCATTC
Organism: Entelurus aequoreus; assembly: GCF_033978785.1. NCBI lineage: Eukaryota > Metazoa > Chordata > Actinopteri > Syngnathiformes > Syngnathidae > Entelurus > Entelurus aequoreus. Next base: position 63,708,289 of record NC_084744.1, on the reverse strand, counting down.
ATTCAGAAAATTGTAATTTGTTTACCATTTTCCCCAAAAATTCCCACTTTTCCCGGGAATTCCCAAATTTCCACGAAATTACCATTGAAAAGAATGGGACATTTTTCAAAGTTCCACAACTCCCACATTTTTTATCCGATTCAAACCGTTCCAACTTCAAAATATTCCACTCACCCTTCCCAGTTTTTCAAACCCTTATTCACCCTTTTTTCTGTCGACTACTCCTTCCACATTTTTCAATGTTTTTCAACCGTTCCGCCGTCAAATCATTCCTCTTAATCAGGACAAAAAGTTGTTTCTTGAACTGGAAAAATTCCCGGTTTCCCCGAAATTCCAGGAATTCCTGTAATACCCTTTCTCAATTAAAAATGTTACTACTTCAACATTTCTCAACCGTTTTGAAAAATTCCAACACCAACCATTCATTCAGAATTTTTTTTTTTTTTTTTTTACCATTTGCAAAAAAAATTCCCTCTTTTCCTGAAATTCCCAAATTTCCGTAAAATTCCCATTGAAAAGAATGGGAAATTTTTCCAACTTCCACATTTTTTATCCGATTCAAACCATTCCACCTTCAACACATTCAATTCACCCTGGAAATTCAAACAACCATTTTTCTACATTCAACAAATTTCCAGGAATTCCTGTTTTTTTTTTTAAACCCATTTTTCAATTAAAAAACTGTTACTACTTCAACATTTCTCGACCGTTTTGAAAAATTCCAACACCGACCATTCATTCAGAAAATTCTAATTTTTTACCATTTTCCCAAAAAATTCCCTCTTTTCCCGGAATTCCCACATTTCCACGAAATTACCATTGAAAAGAATGGGACATTTTTCAAAGTTCCACAACTCCCACATTTTTGATCCGATTCAAACCATTCCACCTTCAACACATTCAATTCACCCTGGAAATTCAAACAACCATTTTTCTACATTCAACAAATTTCCAGGAATTCCTGTTTTTTTTTTTAAAACCCATTTTTCAATTAAAAAACTGTTACTACTTCAACATTTCTCGACCGTTTTGAAAATTCCAACACCGACCATTCATTTAGAAAATTCTAATTTGTTTACCATTTTCCCAAAAAATTCCCACTTTTCCCGGGAATTCCCACATTTCCATGAAATTACCATTGAAAAGAATGGGACATTTTTCAAAGTTCCACAACTCCCACATTTTTGATCCGATTCAAACCATTCCACCTCCAACACATTCAATTCACCCTGGAAATTCAAACAACCAATTTTCTACATTCAACAAATTTCCAAGAATTCCTGTTTTTTTTTTAAACCCATTTTTCAATTAAAAAACTGTTACTACTTCAACATTTCTCGACCGTTTTGAAAAATTCCAACACCGACCATTCATTCAGAACATTCTAATTTGTTTACCATTTTCCAAAAAATTCCCTCTTTTCCCGAGAATTCCCACATTTCCACGAAATTACCATTGAAAAGAATGGGACATTTTTCAAAGTTCCACAACTCCCACATTTTTGATCCGATTCAAACCATTCCACCTTCAACACATTCAATTCACCCTGGAAATTCAAACAACCATTTTTCTACATTCAACACATTTCCAGGAATTCCTGTTTTTTTTAAAAAAAAAAACCCATTTTTCAATTAAAAAACTGTTACTACTTCAACATTTCTCGACCGTTTGGAAAAATTCCAACACCGGACCATTCATTCAGAAAATTCTAATTTGTTTACCATTTTCCCAAAAAATTCCCACTTTTCCCGGGAATTCCCACATTTCCACGAAATTACCATTGAAAAGAATGGGACATTTTTCAAAGTTCCACAACTCCCACATTTTTGATCCGATTCAAACCATTCCACCTTCAACACATTCAATTCACCCTAGAAATTCAAACAATCATTTTTCTACTTCTACATTCAACAAATTTCCAGGAATTCCTGTTTTTTTTTTAAAACCATTTTTCAATTAAAAAACTGTTACTACTTCAACATTTCTCGACCGTTTTGAAAAATTCCAACACCGACCATTCATTCAGAAAATTCTAATTTGTTTACCATTTTCCCAAAAAATTCCCTCTTTTCCCGGGAATTCCCACATTTCCACGAAATTACCATTGAAAAGAATGGGACATTTTTCAAAGTTCCACAACTCCCACATTTTTGATCCAATTCAAACCATTCCACCTTCAACGCATTCAATTCACCCTGGAAATTCAAACAACCATTTTTCTACATTCAACAAATTTCCAAGAATTCCTGTTTTTTTTTTTAAAACCCATTTTTCAATTAAAAAACTGTTACTACTTCAACATTTCTCGACCGTTTTGAAAAATTCCAACACCGGACCATTCATTCAGAAAATTGTAATTTGTTTACCATTTTCCCCAAAAATTCCCACTTTTCCCGGGAATTCCCAAATTTCCACGAAATTACCATTGAAAAGAATGGGACATTTTTCAAAGTTCCACAACTCCCACATTTTTTATCCGATTCAAACCGTTCCAACTTCAAAATATTCCACTCACCCTTCCCAGTTTTTCAAACCCTTATTCACCCTTTTTTCTGTCGACTACTCCTTCCACATTTTTCAATGTTTTTCAACCGTTCCGCCGTCAAATCATTCCTCTTAATCAGGACAAAAAGTTGTTTCTTGAACTGGAAAAATTCCCGGTTTCCCCGAAATTCCAGGAATTCCTGTAATACCCTTTCTCAATTAAAAATGTTACTACTTCAACATTTCTCAACCGTTTTGAAAAATTCCAACACCAACCATTCATTCAGAATTTTTTTTTTTTTTTTTTACCATTTGCAAAAAAAATTCCCTCTTTTCCTGAAATTCCCAAATTTCCGTAAAATTCCCATTGAAAAGAATGGGAAATTTTTCCAACTTCCACATTTTTTATTCGATTCAAACCATTCCACCTTCAACACATTTAATTCACCCTGGAAATTCAAACTACCATTTTTCTACATTCAACAAATTTCCAGGAATTCCTGTTTTGTATTTTTAAACCCATTTTTCAATTAAAAAACTGTTACTACTTCAACAATTCTCGACCGTTTTGAAAATTCCAACACCGACCATTCATTCAGAAAATTCTAATTTGTTTACCATTTTCCCAAAAAATTCCCTCTTTTCCCGGGAATTCCCACATTTCCACGAAATTACCATTGAAAAGAATGGGAAATTTTTTCCAACTTCCACATTTTTTATCCGATTCAAACCATTCCACCTTCAACACATTCAATTCACCCTGGAAATTCAAACAACCATTTTTCTACATTCAACACATTTCCAGGAATTCCTGTTTTTTTTTTTTAAAACCCATTTTTCAATTAAAAAACTGTTACTACTTCAACATTTCTCGACCGTTTTGAAAAATTCCAACACCGACCATTCATTCAGAAAATTCTAATTTGTTTACCATTTTCCCCAAAAATTCCCACTTTTCCCGGGAATTCCCAAATTTCCACGAAATTACCATTGAAAAGAATGGGACATTTTTCAAAGTTCCACAACTCCCACATTTTTGATCCGATTCAAACCATTTCACCTTCAACACATTCAATTCACCCTGGAAATTCAAACAACCATTTTTCTACATTCAAAAAATTTCCAGGAATTCCTGGTTTTTTTTTTAAAACCCATTTTTCAATTAAAAAACTGTTACTACTTCAACATTTCTCGACCGTTTTGAAAAATTCCAACACCGTACCATTCATTCAGAAAATTCTAATTTGTTTACCATTTTCCCCAAAAATTCCCACTTTTCCCGGGAATTCCCAAATTTCCACGAAATTACCATTGAAAAGAATGGGACATTTTTCAAAGTTCCACAACTCCCACATTTTTGATCCGATTCAAACCGTTCCAACTTCAAAATATTCCACTCACCCTTCCCAGTTTTTCAAACCCTTATTCACCCTTTTTTCTGTCGACTACTCCTTCCACATTTTTCAACGTGTTTCAACCTTTCCGCCGTCAAATCATTCCTCTTAATCAGGACAAAAAGTTGTTTCTTGAACTGGAAAAAATTCCCGGTTTCCCCGAAATTCCAGGAATTCCTGTAATACCCTTTCTCAATTCAAAATGTTACTACTTCGACATTTCTCAACCGTTTTGAAAAATTCCAACAACAGCCATTTCAACTCATTTTTTTACTTCTACTTTAAATGTTTTCTTTCTGAGGGGAGCTCTGCTTTTAAAGTAGCCAAACGCACCGATTGGGACTGGAACGTGTTCATATTGTCCGTCTTCACCAGGACTCAAGCACCCATTCATGCCTTCCTGTCGGATTCCTATGATATTCAAATGACCGATAAAAATGCAAAGTCTCAAACATTCCAATAGTTTTGCATAAGTACCCCCCCCCCCCCCCCCCCCCCAAACAATATGGGATGATTCTGCAGCCATGATCAGTTATTCCAAGTGGCACACCTAATCCCCTCCACTCAGGATCTAGTAAACACGTCTGACTGCAGGGACTGAATCCACTCAACCAAAATAAAAAGCCCCACCGGATACCCCCGAAAACGGTGGGTTCAAAGCCGTCTTTATGAGTGAGCTGTGAGGTGAGAGTAATGGGCCTAAAGACAGGCTGGACTGTGGCTTCTCAACCTGCTACCATGGGGGGGCCACACACCAAAAGATCCTATTGGACAGGGACTGAATTAAAGTCCCTCCGACGGCTGAATAATAGAAATCAATGGACAGGGGGGGCGGGGGGATGTCGGGCATCGTGGGGACTTAAAATGATGGCTGGTGGGGATTGGTTTGCCATGAATTTAGGATCTCTGCGATTTGCCAGATTGCAAAGGAAACCTCGTCGTGCCGCTCCAAAAGTGTCATTTTTATCTTTTGAAAATGTACACTAAGTATGTACACTATGTTGCCAAAAGTATTTGGCCACCCTGCCTTGACTCACGTATGAACTTGAAGTGCCATCCCATTCCTAACCCATAGGCTTCAATATGACCGTTTGCAGCTATTACAGCTTCAACTCTTCTGGGATAAGGCTGTCCACAAGGTGGCGGAGTGTGTTTAAAGGAATTTTCTACCATTCTTCCAAAAGTGCATTGGAATGTGGTAACAGACACCTTCATAACAATATGTAATATGTACAATATACACACTGCAAGTATATATATATAATGTAGTAACAGACACCTTCATAACAATATGTAATATGTACAATATACACACTGCAAGTATATATATAATGTAGTAACAGACACCTTCATAACAATATGTAATTTGTACAATATACACACTGCAAGTATATATATAATGTAGTAACAGACACCTTCATAACAATATGTAATATGTACAATATACACACTGCAAGTATATATATAATGTAGTAACAGACACCTTCATAACAATATGTAATATGTACAATATACACACTGCAAGTATATATATAATGTAGTAACAGACACCTTCATATTAATATGTAATATGTACAATATACACACTGCAAGTATATATATAATGTAGTAACAGACACCTTCATAACAATATGTAATATGTACAATATACACACTGCAAGTATATATATAATGTAGTAACAGAGACCTTCATAACAATATGTAATATGTACAATATACACACTGCAAGTATATATATATAATGTAGTAACAGACACCTTCATAACAATATGTAATATGTACAATATACACACTGCAAGTATATATATAATGTAGTAACAGACACCTTCATAACAATATGTAATATGTACAATATTTACCGTATTTTTGGCATTTTATGCACAGCCGGAAGTAATTCGGTGCATGTATTCCCGTTTCCATAGCAACGCACTTCCAACAACGTCCGGCAACAAATGTGTGTTCATACTTCTGGAAACAAACGCGAGTGTGTTTGCCAAACACGGCAGACTTGGTATTAGACGACGAAGACGACAATTTTTTGGACAAATGAGGATTCACAACATTATCTTTTTGAAGCTGAATATACCGAGGATGAAGTTGTGCTTCTAGAAGCCCGCCTGAAGGAAGGGTGTGACGCTGCATTGCTAGCTACTGTTGGGGGGGGGATATTTCCCCTCCTTTTTGGCAGAATAAAAAAGTGGCCTTAATTCCGCCGCAGGGAGATAAACACAACAAAAGCACACATTTATCATTATTAATAATGTCGGGAGGTAGCGGTCTGCGGGGAGAGCCATGGAGTCGGTGTGACATTGCCGGTTTTACAGGCAGAGGAGCATGTTCGGCAGCGCAAAACCACGGAGTACTCACAAGCAGACACGGTGTGTATACAGAAAAGGGAGAACGGACGCATTTTGCAGTCGGCAGTGTTTTTAGCTACTTCCAAATCACTAATCCTCGCCTCCATGGTGACAAACAAAGTACGTTTCTTACAAGTAGCATTATCACTGGAGGACGAGGAATAGCTAAACATGCTTCACTGCACACCGTAGGAGGATGCAATAGCTCACCGGCGTCACAATGTAAACAAACGCCATGGGTGGATCTACACCTGACATCCACTGTAATGATACCAAGTACAGGAGCGTATCTAGTCGATACTACTATGATTACATGGATGTTTTTGATCGTCACTAAATCTTTTTTCCATTTCTTAAAATTCATATTATGTGCACAATCAAAAAAGTCCATAAATACATGGATGACAGAGTCTGGGGTGTGGATGAACTTGACTGGCCTGCACAGAGTCCTGACCTGAACCCGACGGAGACTGAGAGCCAGGACCTTCTCAGTGTGTGACCTCACCAATGCGCTTTTTTTTTTTTTTTTAAATCCACCAAACCGGTCTCAATATCCTATTATTGATGCGTTTTCTTTCCGGGGCCATTCAGAATGACGGGGGCCGGGCCAGATGTGGCCCCCCCCCCCGGG
>NC_084744.1:63632513-63701403 GCF_033978785.1 Entelurus aequoreus | reverse complement strand
ACCGAAACAAGCTATATATATATATATATAAACTGCCATTATATTATTTATCATTAAGCCGCTGAAATGCAATGACATTTAAAAAAAATGGCCATAAAACAAAAGAAAACAAGGGAAAACAAATAAATAAATAAAGAATGTATATACATATATACACATTGTAAAGTGTTTTTTTTTTTAAATGGCCATAAAACAAAAAAAAACAAAACAAACAAACAAAAAACTACCAAAAAACCAAACAAAAAAATAAATAAATACATTCAATAAAATAATAAAATAAATATATATATATATATTTTATATATATATATATAAATGTATATATATATATATATATATATATATATATATATATATATATATATATATATATATATATATATATATATATATATATATATATATATATATATATATATATATATATATATATAAATAAATAATATGTGTATATATATGAATGTGTGTGTGTATATATATATATATATATATATGCATATATGTATAACGGATAAACCACAGAAACTTGGACTATATATATATATATATATATATATATATATATATATATATATATATATATATATATATATATATATATATATACAGAGAAGCCTGTTTCGCAGCGAAACACCCTTGTAGGGATGATATAGCCTCTTGTGTTTTTTCCTGACCTAATATATATATATATATATATATATATATATATATATATATATATATATATATATATATATATATATATATATATATATATATATATATGGTAAAAGCAATATATGTATATAATTAGGATTTTTTTTTAAATTATTATTATTTGGTTTATTGATATATTTAAATTAATATTATTCAGGCTTGGAAATTTAGGAAACATTTTAAACATATTATTTATTAGCCGATGTCTTGATGATATGGAATCTACAGCTAAAACTGTCTGACAAGATCAATACACATCATCTAGAAAGTTCTTTCCAGTCCCTCCCCAAAGTTGAGCACGGGACGCGCTGGAGCGGACGGGATCCAAAGTGAAACCACGGCCCCGAGAAGAGGCCATGAGCGTTTGGTCCTGACTCCCTGCTCCTCTCCCTCCATCTGCTGCCATCAGATGCTTTCTCCCTGGCCCTGCTCCACAATAATAATAACACGTGCACGTGCATGCATATTCATGTTCATATTCATGTTCATGTTCATATTCATATTCATGTTCATGTTCATGTTAATATGGCCGCACTCTTGCAGAAACACCACTGATGTGACTTTACATCTTGCTCCAAAATAAAGTCAAAACATACTCAGACTGGACGTCTACGTGTGTGGAGTCCAGACCTCAACCTGCAGTCATATAGGTTGTGTTATGTGTGACCATGTCTGTTTCTATTTTTTTTGGGGTTTTTGCACCATGACTAGAGAAGGTTGTTTGGATATTATCATATAGGTTGTGTTATGTGTGACCATGTCTGTTTCTATTTTTTTTTGTGTTTTTGCACCATGACTAGAGAAGGTTGTCTGGATATTATCATATAGGTTGTGTTATGTGTGACCATGTCTGTTTCTATTTTTTTTTGTGTTTTTGCACCATGACTAGAGAAGGTTGTTTGGATATTATCATATAGGTTGTGTTATGTGTGACCATGTCTGTTTCTATTTTTTTTTTGTGTTTTTGCACCATGACTACAGAAGGTTGTTTGGATATTATCATATAGGTTGTGTTATGTGTGACCATGTCTGTTTCTATTTTTTTTTGTGTTTTTGCACCATGACTAGAGAAGGTTGTTTGGATATTATCATATAGGTTGTGTTATGTGTGACCATGTCTGGTTTTTTTTTTGTGTTTTTGCACCATGACTAGAGAAGGTTGTTAAGATATTATCATATAGGTTGTGTTATGTGTGACTGTCTGTTTTTTGTTTTTTTCCACCACGACTAGAGAAGGTTGTTTGGATATTGTCATATAGGTTTTGTAATGTGTGACCATGTCTGTTATTTTTTTATAATTTTTTTGGCACCATGACTAGAGAAGGTTGTTTGGATATTATCATATAGGTTGTGTTATGTGTGACCATGTCTGGGTTTTTTTGTGTTTTTGCACCATGACTAGAGAAAGTTGTTTGGATATTGTCATATAGGTTGTGTTATGTGTGACCATGTCTGGTTTTATTTTTTTTTGCACCATGACTAGAAAAGGTTGTTTGGATATTATCATATAGGTTGTGTTATGTGTGACCATTTTTGTTTTTTGGGGGGGGGGTTGCACCATGACTAGAGAAGGTTGTTAAGATATTATCATATAGGTTGTGTTATGTGTGACTGTCTGTTTTTTGTTTTATTCCACCATGACTAGAGAAGGTTGTTTGGATATTGTCATATAGGTTTTGTAATGTGTGACCATGTCTGTTATTTTTTTATAATTTTTTCGCACCATGACTAGAGAAGGTTGTTTGGATATTATCATATAGGTTGTATTATGTGTGACCATGTCTGTTATTTTTTATAATTTTTTTGCACCATGACTAGAGAAGGTTGTTTGGATATTATCATCTAGGTTGTGTTATGTGTGACCATGTCTGTTTCTATTTTTTGTGTGTGTTTTTGCACCATGACTAGAGAAGGTTGTTTGGATATTATCATATAGGTTGTGTTATGTGTGACCATGTCTGGGGTTTTTTTTGTGTTTTTGCACCATGACTAGAGAAGGTTGTTTGGATATTGTCATATAGGTTGTGTTATGTGTGACCATGTCTGGTTTAATTTTTTTTTTTGCACCATGACTAGAGAAGGTTGTTTGGATATTATCATATAGGTTGTGTTATGTGTGACCATGTTTGTTTTTTTTGGGGGTGGGGGGGTTTGCAACATGACTAGAGAAGGTAGTTAAGATATTATCATATAGGTTGTGTTATGTGTGACTGTCTGTTTTTTGTTTTTTTCCACCACGACTAGAGAAGGTTGTTTGGATATTGTCAAATAGGTTTTGTAATGTGTGACCATGTCTGTTATTTTTTATATTTTTTTTGCACCATGACTAGAGAAGGTTGTTTGGATATTATCATATAGGTTGTGTTATGTGTGACCATGTCTGTTATTTTTTATAATTTTTTTGCACCATGACTAGAGAAGATTGTTTGGATATTATCATATAGGTTGTGTTATGTGTGACCATGTCTGTTATTTTATTTTTTACACCATGACTAGAGAAGGTTGTTTGGATTTTATCATATAGGTTGTGTTATGTGTGACTATGTCTGTTGTTGTTTTTTTTGCACCATGACTAGAGAAGGTTGTTTGGATTGTATCATGTAGGTTGTGTTATGTGTGACCATGTCTGTTTTTATATTTTTTTGCACCATGACTAGAGAAGGTTGTTTGGATTTTATCATATAGGTTGTGTTATGTGTGACCATGTCTGTTTTTTTTTGGGGGGGGGGGGGGGGGGGGGTTGCACCATGACTAGAGAAGGTTGTTTGGATATTATCATATAGGTTGTGTTATGTGTGACCATGTCTGTTTTTTTGTGCCATGACTAGAGAAGGTTGTTTGGATATTATCATATAGGTTGTGTTATGTGTGACCATGTCTGTTTTTGTGTGTGCCATGACTAGAGAAGGTTGTTGGGATTTTATCATATAGGTTGTGTCATATGTGACCATGTCTGTTTTTATTTATTTTTTGCACCATGACTAGAGAAGGTTGTTTGGATATTATCATATAGGTTGTGTTATGTGTGACCATGCCTGTTTTTTTGTGTGCCATGACTAGAGAAGGTTGTTTGGATATTATCATATAGGTTGTGTTATGTGTGACCATGTCTGTTTTTTTGTGTGCCATGACTAGAGAAGGTTGTTGGGATTTTATCATATAGGTTGTGTCATATGTGACCATGTCTGTTTTTATTTATTTTTTGCACCATGACTAGAGAAGGTTGTTTGGATATTATCATATAGGTTGTGTTATGTGTGACCATGTCTGTTTTTTGTGTGTGCCATGACTAGAGAAGGTTGTTTGGATTTTATCATATTGGTTGTGTTATGTGTGACCATGTCTGTTTTTATTTATTTTTTGCACCATGACTAGAGAAGGTTGTTTGGATATTATCATATAGGTTGTGTTATGTGTGACCATGTCTGTTTTTTTGTGCCATGACTAGAGAAGGTTGTTTGGATATTATCATATAGGTTGTGTTATGTGTGACCATGTCTGTTTTTGTGTGTGCCATGACTAGAGAAGGTTGTTGGGATTTTATCATATAGGTTGTGTCATATGTGACCATGTCTGTTTTTATTTATTTTTTGCACCATGACTAGAGAAGGTTGTTTGGATATTATCATATAGGTTGTGTTATGTGTGACCATGTCTGTTTTTTTGTGTGCCATGACTAGAGAAGGTTGTTTGGATATTATCATATAGGTTGTGTTATGTGTGACCATGTCTGTTTTTTTGTGTGCCATGACTAGAGAAGGTTGTTGGGATTTTATCATATAGGTTGTGTTATGTGTGCCCATGTCTGTTTTTATTTATTTTTTGCACCATGACTAGAGAAGGTTGTTTGGATATTATCATATAGGTTGTGTTATGTGTGACCATGTCTGTTTTTTTGTGTGCCATGACTAGAGAAGGTTGTTTGGATATTATCATATAGGTTGTGTTATGTGTGACCATGTCTGTTTTTTTGTGTGCCATGACTAGAGAAGGTTGTTGGGATTTTATCATATAGGTTGTGTCATATGTGACCATGTCTGTTTTTATTTATTTTTTGCACCATGACTAGAGAAGGTTGTTTGGATATTATCATATAGGTTGTGTTATGTGTGACCATGTCTGTTTTTTGTGTGTGCCATGACTAGAGAAGGTTGTTTGGATTTTATCATATTGGTTGTGTTATGTGTGACCATGTCTGTTTTTTTTTGTGTTTTTGCACCATGACTAGAGAAGGTTGTTTGGACGTTGTCATATAGGTTGTGTTATGTGTGCCCATGTCTGTTTTCTTGTTTTTTGTTTTCACCATGACTAGAGAAGGTTGTTTGGATATTATCATATAGGTTGTGTTATGTGTAACCATGTCTGTTTTTTTGTGTGCCATGACTAGAGAAGGTTGTTGGGATTTTATCATATAGGTTGTGTCATATGTGACCATGTCTGTTTTTATTTATTTTTTGCACCATGACTAGAGAAGGTTGTTTGGATATTATCATATAGGTTGTGTTATGTGTGACCATGTCTGTTTTTTGTGTGTGCCATGACTAGAGAAGGTTGTTTGGATTTTATCATATTGGTTGTGTTATGTGTGACCATGTCTGTTTTTTTTTTGTGTTTTTGCACCATGACTAGAGAAGGTTGTTTGGACGTTGTCATATAGGTTGTGTTATGTGTGCCCATGTCTGTTTTCTTGTTTTTTGTTTTCACCATGACTAGAGAAGGTTGTTTGGATATTATCATATAGGTTGTGTTATGTGTAACCATGTCTGTTTTTTTGTGTGCCATGACTAGAGAAGGTTGTTGGGATTTTATCATATAGGTTGTGTCATATGTGACCATGTCTGTTTTTATTTATTTTTTGCACCATGACTAGAGAAGGTTGTTTGGATATTATCATATAGGTTGTGTTATGTGTGACCATGTCTGTTTTTTTGTGTGCCATGACTAGAGAAGGTTGTTGGGATTTTATCATATAGGTTGTGTCATATGTGACCATGTCTGTTTTTATTTATTTTTTGCACCATGACTAGAGAAGGTTGTTTGGATATTATCATATAGGTTGTGCTATGTGTGACCATGTCTGTTTTTTTTTGTGCCATGACTAGAGAAGGTTGTTTGGATTTTATCATATTGGTTGTGTTATGTGTGACCATGTCTGTTTTTTTTTGTGTTTTTGCACCATGACTAGAGAACGTTGTTTGGACGTTGTCATATAGGTTGTGTTATGTGTGCCCATGTCTGTTTTCTTGTTTTTTGTTTTCACCATGACTAGAGAAGGTTGTTTGGATATTATCATATAGGTTGTGTTATGTGTGACCATGTCTGTTTTTTTGTGTGCCATGACTAGAGAAGGTTGTTGGGATTTTATCATATAGGTTGTGTCATATGTGACCATGTCTGTTTTTATTTATTTTTTGCACCATGACTAGAGAAGGTTGTTTGGATATTATCATATAGGTTGTGTTATGTGTGACCATGTCTGTTTTTTTTGTGCCATGACTAGAGAACGTTGTTTGGATTTTATCATATAGGTTGTGTCATATGTGACCATGTCTGTTTTTATTTATTATTTGCACCATGACTAGAGAAGGTTGTTTGGATATTATCATATAGGTTGTGTTATGTGTGACCATGTCTGTTTTTTTTTGTGCCATGACTAGAGAAGGTTGTTTGGATTTTATCATATTGGTTGTGTCATGTGTGCCCATGTCTGTTTTCTTGTTTTTTGTTTTCACCATGACTAGAGAAGGTTGTTTGGATATTATCATATAGGTTGTGTTATGTGTGACCATGTCTGTTTTTTTTTGTGCCATGACTAGAGAAGGTTGTTTGGATTTTATCATATAGGTTGTGTCATATGTGACCATGTCTGTTTTTATTTATTCTTTGCACCATGACTAGAGAAGGTTGTTTGGATATTATCATATAGGTTGTGTTATGTGTGACCATGTCTGTTTTTTTTTTGTGCCATGACTAGAGAAGGTTGTTTGGATTTTATCATATTGGTTGTGTTATGTGTGCCCATGTCTGTTTTCTTGTTTTTTGTTTTCACCATGACTAGAGAAGGTTGTTTGGATATTATCATATAGGTTGTGTTATGTGTGACCATGTCCGTTTTTTTGTGTGCCGTGACTAGAGAAAGTTGTTTGGATTTTATCATATAGGTTGTGTCATATGTGACCATGTCTGTTTTTATTTATTCTTTGCACCATGACTAGAGAAGGTTGTTTGGATATTATCATATAGGTTGTGTTATGTGTGACCATGTCTGTTTTTTTTTGTGCCATGACTAGAGAAGGTTGTTTGGATATTATCATATAGGTTGTGTTATGTGTGACCATGTCCGTTTTTTTGTGTGCCATGACTAGAGAAGGTTGTTGGGATTTTATCATATATAGAGAAGGTTGTTGGGATTTTATCATATAGGTTGTGTCATATGTGACCATCTCTGTTTTTATTTATTTTTCGCACCATGACTAGAGAAGGTTGTTTGGATATTATCATATAGGTTGTGTTATGTGTGACCATGTCTGTTTTTTTTGTGCCGTGACTAGAGAAGGTTGTTTGGATTTTATCATTTAGGTTGTGTCATATGTGACCATGTCTGTTTTTATTTATTCTTTGCACCATGACTAGAGAAGGTTGTTTGGATATTATCATATAGGTTGTGTTATGTGTGGCCATGTCTGTTTTTATTTATTTTTTGCACCATGACTAGAGAAGGTTGTTTGGATATTATCATATAGGTTGTGTTATGTGTGACCATGTCTGTTTTTTTTTTGTGCCATGACTAGAGAAGGTTGTTTGGATTTTATCATATTGGTTGTGTTATGTGTGACCATGTCTGTTTTCTTGTTTTTTGTTTTCACCATGACTAGAGAAGGTTGTTTGGATATTATCATATAGGTTGTGTTATGTGTGACCATGTCTGTTTTTTTTTGTTTTGCAACATGACTAGAGAAGGTTGTTTGGATATTGTCATATAAGTTGTGATATGTGTGACCATGTTTGTTTTTTGTTGTTTTTTTCACCATGAGTAGAGCAGGTTGTTTGGATATTATCATATAGGTTGTGTTATGTGTGACCATGTCTGTTTGTTTTTGTTTTTTTCACCATGACTAGAGAAGGTTGTTTGGATATTGTCATATAGGTTGTGTTATGTGTGACCATGTCTGTTTTGTTTTGTTTTTTCACCATGACTAGAGAAGGTTGTTTGGATATTGTCATATAGGTTGTGTTATGTGTGACCATGTCTGGTTTTTGTTGTTTTTTTTCACCATGACCTGCCACCAAATTCCAAATGAGCTAATATTTGCAAAAAGTAACAACATCTTCCAGTGGGAACATGAAGTATCTTGTCTTTGCAGTCTATTGAATTGAATATAAGTTGAAAAGGATTTGCAAATCATTGTATTTTGTTTTTATTTACCATTTACACAACGTGACAACTTCGCTGGTTTTGTAGTTGAACTGAAAGTGGTGACTTCAAATAATCTTGCCAGCTTCGTAGCAACAAGTTCATAACATAAACAGCTGATTTTTGTCCTCTCGCAAAAACATTCCGGCTGTGCCTGCATGTCCCTTGACCTTGTTGCGGTGCAGGTGGGACACACGGGGAGCGCGGCAAACGAGCGTTGTTGTGTGGAGGTTCATCAGAATGGAATTCTGCAAGTGGAAGTCCCCGGCGGTGTGACCAGACCCTCGCAGCGGTTCACTTTTTTACTCCCGCCCGGCCTCCAATTGATCTTGGAAGGACACAAAATGCCAGAGACCGAGCGCAGCTGTGGGCGTTTGTTTCATACTGGAACTGCCATACCATACCTCAATCTAAACTTGTATTAGCACATTACTGTTAAAAACTACTAAGGTAAAGAAACAAACTATTTTTATTCATTTGCACCATTTTGCTAACAGATACATTCTTAGTTTGCTTTATTTCGCTTGGATTTGTAAAAGTTTACTTTCTAATTATAATGTTAAAATATATACGAGAAAATACATTTTTAATTGAAACTGAAGCAATATATATGAATATATGCAGTCCAGCTGGAATAGGCTCCAGCTCGTAGTGATCCGATACCAAGTAAAATTGCAAATCTTAAAAAAAAAACACTTAAAATATTTTTAAAAAGAGCAAAATATCGGAATGTAATGACAAAAAGCTAAACATTTTAAACTAGTAATTATTAACGATATACATAGTCACCTATCACACAATTTTTAAATATTTATAACATCAGTTTGGATTTGTAAAAGTTTACTTTCCAATTATAATGTTAAAATATATACGAGAAAATACATTTTTAATTGAAATTGAAGCAATATATATGAATATATGCAGTCCAGCTGGGATAGGCTCCAGCTCGTAGTGATCCGATACAAAGTAAAATTGCAAATCTAAAAAAAACCCACTCAAAATATTTTTAAAAAGAGCAAAATATCGGAATGTAATGACAAAAAGCTAAACATTTTAAACTAATAATTATTAACGATATACATAGTCACCTATCACACAATTTTTAAATATTTATAACATCAGTTTGGATTTGTAAAAGTTTACTTTCCAATTATAATGTTAAAATATATACGAGAAAATACATTTTTAATTGAAACTGAAGCAATATATATGAATATATGCAGTCCAGCTGGGATAGGCTCCAGCTCGTAGTGATCCGATACCAAGTAAAATTGCAAATCTAAAAAAAACCCACTCAAAATATTTTTAAAAAAAGAGCAAAATATCGGAATGTAATGACAAAAAGCTAAACATTTTAAACTAATAATTATTAACGATATACACAGTCACCTATCACACAATTTTGAAATATTTATAACATCAGTTTGACAAATATATAAGTTGTGTTGTGTCATGTGGCCCCTGGTGTTGGCGCCTGGGAGCCCCGTGGTCAGCCAGACGACAGTCGCCGCTTCCCTTTTCCGAGTCACATGCTCCTTTTGGGGCCATCTGGGGGTTTTACGTAAGACCACACATGGCCTCGCCCGCCCTGCCCTTTGAGTCGGGTCACTTTCCCAGTCCATGTTTACTTTGCTGACACATCTGTCACCTGATAAATACACCTCACAATAAATGGACGTAATGATGATATTAGCATATGTAAAAAAAAAAAAAGCCATTATGTGTAATAAGAAAACTGATAAAAAACAGTCTTAGAATAGTTAACTATTGCACCCATGAAAAGACTCCAACCACCACAAGACTGACCAACATTAAAACACAGTAGCATAGTAGGCCCAAGTATTTGTTAAAAACAAGGCTGAGGTTTTATTTATAACCAATATTCTACAACACAAATACAACGTTGAAACAACATGCTTTTTGACGACGTTTAATCAATGTTGGATTCTGATGTTGATCTACCATTGATTTTTGGTCATTTCCCAACCAATATTCTACACAAATACAACGTTGAAACAACTACCACAATATTGACCAACATTAAAACACAGTAGCCTAGTAGGCCTAAGTAGTCGTTATAAACAAGGCTGAGGTTTTATTCATAACCAATATTCCACAACACAAATACAACGTTGAAACAACATGCTTTTTGACAACGTTTAATCAATGTTAGGTTGCGACGTTGATTTGACCATTGAATTTTGGTCATTTTTCCGACGAATATTTTACAACACGAATAAAAAGTTGAAACAAAATGTTTTTTAACAACGTTTAATCAATGTTGGGTTCTGACGTTGATTTGATTATTGAAATATTCTACAACACAAATACAACGTTGAAACAACATGCTTTTTGTCGACGTTTAATCAATGTTGGGTTCTGACGTTAATTTGACCATTGAAATGTGGTCATTTCCCAACCAATCAACACAAATACAACGTTGAAACAACATGCTTTTTGACGACGTTTAATCAATGTTGGGTTCTGACGTTGATTTGACCGTTGAAATTGTATCATTTTTCAACCAATATTCAACAACACAAATACAACGTTGAAACAACATGCTTTTTGACGACGTTTAATCAATGTTGGGTTTTGACGTTGATTTGACAATTGAATTCTGGTCATTTCCCAACCAATATTCAACAACACAAATACAACGTTGAAACAACATGCTTTTTGACGACGTTTAATCAATGTTGGGTTCTGACGTTGATTTGATCATTGAATTTTGGTCATTTTTCCAACGAATATTTTACAACACGAATAAAAAGTTGAAACAACATGCTTTTTGACAACGTTTAATCAATGTTGAATTCTGACGCTGATCTACCGTTGAAATTTGGTCATTTCCCAACCAATCAACACAAATACAACGTTGAAACAACATGCTTTTTGACTACGTTTAATCAATGTTGGGTTCTGACGTTGATCTACCATTGATTTTTGATAATTTCTCAACCAATATTCTACAACAAAAATACAAAGTTTTTTACAACGTTTAATCAATGTTGGATTCTGACGTTGATCTACCATTGATTTTTGGTCATTTCCCAACCAATATTCTACACAAATACAACGTTGAAACAACTACCACAATATTGACCAACATTAAAACACAGTAGCCTAGTAGGCCTAAGTAGTCGTTAAAAACAAGGCTGAGGTTTTATTTATAACCAATATTCCACAACACAAACCTAACGTTGAAACAACATGCTTTTTGACAACGTTTAATCAATGTTAGGTTGCGATGTTGATTTGACCATTGAATTTTGGTCATTTTCCCAACCAATCAACACAAATACAACGTTGAAACAACATGCTTTTTGATGACGTTTAATCAATGTTGGGTTCTGACGTTGATTTGACCGTTGAAATTGTATCATTTTTCAACCAATATTCAACAACACAAATACAACGTTGAAACAACATGCTTTTTGACGACGTTTAATCAATGTTGGGTTTTGACGTTGATTTGACAATAGAAATTTGGTCATTTTCCAACCAATTAACACAAATACAACGTTGAAACAACATGCTTTTTGACGACGTTTAATCAATGTTGGGTTCTGACGTTGATTTGACCGTTGAATTTTGGTCATTTCCCAACCAATATTCTACAACAAAAATACAAAGTTTTTTACAACGTTTAATCAATGTTGGATTCTGACGTTGATCTACCATTGATTTTTGGTCATTTCCCAACCAATATTCTACACAAATACAATGTTGAAACAACTACCACAATATTGACCAACATTAAAACACAGTAGCATAGTAGGCCCAAGTATTCGTTAAAAACAAGGCTGAGGTTTTATTTATGACCAATATTCTACAACACAAATACAACGTTGAAACAACATGCTTTTTAACAACGTTTAATCAATGTTGGGTTGTGACGTTGATTTGACCATTGAATTTTGGTCATTTTTCCGACGAATATTTTACAACACGAATAAAAAGTTGAAACAACATGTTTTTTACCAACGTTTAATCAATGTTGGGTTCTGACGTTGATCTACCGTTGAAATGTGGTCATTTCCCAACCAATCAACACAAATACAACGTTGAAACAACATGCTTTTTGACGACGTTTAATCAATGTTGGGTTCTGACGTTGATTTGACCGTTGAATTTTGTTCATTTCCCAACCAATATTCAACAACAAAAATACAAAGTTTTTTACAACGTTTAATCAATGTTGGATTCTGACGTTGATCTACCATTGATTTTTGGTCATTTCCCAACCAATATTCTACACAAATACAACGTTGAAACAACTACCACAATATTGACCAACATTAAAACACAGTAGCATAGTAGGCCCAAGTATTCGTTAAAAACAAGGCTGAGGTTTTATTTATAACCAATATTCTACAACACAAATACAACTTTGAAACAACATGCTTTTTAACAACGTTTAATCAATGTTGGGTTGTGACGTTGATTTGACCATTGAATTTTGGTCATTTTTCCGACGAATATTTTACAACACGAATAAAAAGTTGAAACAACATGTTTTTTACCAACGTTTAATCAATGTTGGGTTCTGACGTTGATCTACCGTTGAAATGTGGTCATTTCCCAACCAATCAACACAAATACAACGTTGAAACAACATGCTTTTTGACGACGTTTAATCAATGTTGGGTTCTGACGTTGATTGGACCGTTGAATTTTGGTCATTTCCCAACCAATATTCTACAACAAAAATACAAAGTTTTTTACAACGTTTAATCAATGTTGGATTCTGACGTTGATCTACCATTGATTTTTGGTCATTTCCCAACCAATATTCTACACAAATACAACGTTGAAACAACTACCACAATATTGACCAACATTAAAACACAGTAGCCTGGTAGGCCTAAGTATTCGTTAAAAACAAGGCTGAGGTTTTATTTATAACCAATATTCTACAACACAAATACAACGTTGAAACAACATGCTTTTTAACAACGTTTAATCAATGTTGGGTTGTGACGTTGATTTGACCATTGAATTTTGGTCATTTTTCCGACGAATATTTTACAACACGAATAAAAAGTTGAAACAACATGTTTTTTACCAACGTTTAATCAATGTTGGGTTCTGACGTTGATCTACCGTTGAAATGTGGTCATTTCCCAACCAATCAACACAAATACAACGTTGAAACAACATGCTTTTTGACGACGTTTAATCAATGTTGGGTTTTGACGTTGATTTGACCATTGAATTCTGGTCATTTTCCAACCAATATTCAACAACACAAATATGACGTTGAAACAACATGCTTTTTGACAACGTTTAATCAATGTTGGATTCTGACGTTGATTTACCGTTGAAATGTGGTCATTTCCCAACCAATCAACACAAACACAACGTTGAAACAACATGCTTTTGACGACGTTTAATCAATGTTGGGTTTTGACATTGATTTGACCATTGAATTCTGGTCATTTTCCAACCAATATTTTCCAAACCAAATACAACGTTGAAACAACATACTTTTTGACGACGTTCAACCAATGTCGGGTTCTGACGTGGATTTGATCATTGAAATTTGGTCATTTCTCAACCAACAACGCTGATCTCACTATAGACGTCAACATTTGCCTGACATTTATTCAATGTTCTGACGTTGATGTGACCATTGAAATTTGGTCATTTCCCAACCAATATTCTACAACACAAATACAACGTTGAAACAACATGCTTTTTGACGACGTTTAATCAATGTTGGGTTCTGACGTTGATTTGACCATTGAAATTGTATCATTTCTCAACCAATATTCAACAACACAAATACAACGTTGAAACAACATGCTTTTTGACCACGTTTATTCAATGTTGGGTTCTTGACCATTGAATTTTGGTCATTTCCCAACCAATATTCTACAACACAAATACAACGTTGAAACAACATGCTTTTTGACGACGTTTAATCAATGTTGGGTTCTTAAATCGATCGATTTGACCATTGAAATTTGGTAATTTCCCAACCAATCAACACAAATACAACGTTGAAACAACATGCTTTTTGACGACATTTAATCAATGTTGGATTCTGAGGCTGATTTGACCATTGAATTTTGGTCATTTCCCAACCAATATTCTACAACACAAATACAACGTTGAAACAACATGCTTTTTGACCACGTTTATTCAATGTTGGGTTCTTGACCATTGAATTTTGGTCATTTCCCAACCAATTTTCAACAAACACAAATACAACGTTGAAACAACATGCTTTTTGTCGACGTTTAATCAATGTTGGGTTCTGACGTTGATTTGACCATTGAAATTTGGTCATTTCCCAACCAGTTGTGACATTGGTTTGACCATTGAATTTTAGTCATTTATCCAACCAATATTCTACAACACAAATACAACGTTGAAACAACATGCTTTTTGACGACGTTTAATCAATGTTGGGTTCTTAAGTCGATCGATTTGACCATTGAAATTTGGTAATTTCCCAACCAATCAACACAAATACAACGTTGAAACAACATGCTTTTTGACGACGTTTAATCAATGTTGGGTTCTGACGTTGATTTGACCGTTGAAATTGTATCATTTCTCAACCAATATTCAACAACACAAATACAACGTTGAAACAACATGCCTTTTGACCACGTTTATTCAATGTTGGGTTCTTGACCATTGAATTTTGGTCATTTCCCAACCAATATTCTACAACACAAATACAACGTTGAAACAACATGCTTTTTGACGACAATCAATCAATGTTGGGTTCTGACGTTGATTTGACCATTGAAATTTGGTCATTTCTCAACCAATATTCAACAACACAAATACAACGTTGAAACAACATGCCTTTTGACCACGTTTATTCAATGTTGGGTTCTTGACCATTGAATTTTGGTCATTTCCCAACCAATATTCTACAACACAAATACAACGTTGAAACAACATGCTTTTTGACGACAATCAATCAATGTTGGGTTCTGACGTTGATTTGACCATTGAAATTTGGACATTTCTCAACCAATATTCAACAACACAAATACAACGTTGAAACAACATGCTTTTTGACCACGTTTATTCAATGTTGGATTCTTGACCATTGAATTTTGGTCATTTCCCAACCAATATTCTACAACACAAATACAACGTTGAAACAACATGCTTTTTGACGACGTTCAATCAATGTTGGGTTCTTAAGTCGATCGATTTGACCATTGAAATTTGGTAATTTCCCAACCAATCAACACAAATACAACGTTGAAACAACATGCTTTTTGTCGACGTTTAATCAATGTTGGGTTCTGACGTTAATTTGACCATTGAAATTTGGTCATTTCCCAACCAGTTGTGACATTGGTTTGACCATTGAATTTTAGTCATTTATCCAACCAATATTCTACAACACAAACACAACGTTGAAACAACATGCTTTTTGACGACGTTTAATCAATGTTGGGTTCTGACGTTGATCTGACCATTGAATTTTGGTCATTTCCCAACCAATATTCTACAATGCACGTATAATCAACGTTGTATCAATGTTGTATCATTGTTGTATCAGTGTTGTGTCAATGTCTTGTGCCTGCTTGGACATGACCTAAAATGAAGTGTCACACATGCGGTACATTTAAAAGCTCATAATTCTGGACATTGTCAACACGTACCTGGGCATGACCCCATTAGCAAACACAATATAGCACTGACACATTTCAGAATAAAAGCATGATACCTTCATTCATAAATCATAGGAATAATCTTAATGAATGTGCTTTAAAAAGGAACTCATAGAAATATCCGCAAAAAACCCCCCCATCATGTTGCATGAAAGTGAGCCTATTTTTATTCTGCATTTGTTCATGTATTTCACGCATTTATTTTGGTAAAGACGGGTGAACTATCGATCGTGTCACCTTTGACAGCTGGTGTGTGTCTAAATTCTCCAGCAGGACAAGTGTCACTACGCTGACACACACACTCTTTTGCACACATTCACCACAAGACAAAAAAAAAAGCAACTCTGCATATGCTCAGGGAACAATTTGACTTAAAAACTTAGGTATGCATGAACGACGCTAAAACCTTAAAGCACGCGGAGGTAAATTATGGAAGTGATTGACCAATACAGCAAAATAAGACAGTTTAAGACAGGAGTCCCCAACCTTTCAACAATGAAAGGGGGAAAAACGAAATAATTCTAAAGACATTCTCTAACTTTTATCAACAACACCCGAGTCTGTCAACAAAGCACGGGTGGGCTTACCGGCAAACATAAGCAAGTCTAGTAAAAAAATGATACATTTTTAGCACCTTTACTACTTATATGTTGGGTTATGACGTTGATTTGACCATTGAAATTTGGTCATTTCTTAACCAATATTCTACAACACAAATACAACGTTGAAACAACATGCTTTTTGGCGACGTTTAATCAATGTTGGGTTTTGACATTATTTAAAGATGGTATATATTTATAGAATATGAAAACATGAAACGAACAGATTGTAATCTGGCACATGGGGAAAGGTTCGAGGTCAACACGTTCATTCATTTTCAGACACGTCGAATTGTGCAAGTATAGACTGGAGTGGTGTACTTAAATGCAACTTGTAAGAGCATGAATAAGACCCAAAAAAACCCTGTTATCGTTATATTTTATCACCAAATTTCTAATTGCTGTAATTCACCAACGGCTAGCATGCATTGTCAAAAAAAAAACCTAAATCATCCTACAGACATTCTCTAACTTTTATCAACAACACCCAAGTCTGTCAACAACACCCGGGTGCACTATAACATAAGCAGAGGAACCCTTCACGTCCCTTTAAAAAAAATACATAAAGTTTTGTAGTATTTTTTTGTCTTTATTTGTACGCTTTAAAAATACGTTAACAAAAGGTTCTATAAATTATAATTAATTCAATGGACTATTACCTATTAATGCGCATGTGCAGATTTGCATCAAGAAGATGTACCAAAACAAACGTATTGGCGCGGTTTTTATCGAGGGTTTCAGCTATCTTTTTGGGTTACGATGCGATTGAAAAACTATTTATTTATAAAACAGAACGATTTGATACAATTCAATCTAGGGTATAAATGATTTGATTCTATGGTTACTATTTGTTGATGGACACATTCTTTCTGACACCAAAAAAAGCACTACTTCCTGTGCGTACGCTCCGCAAATCATGTTCGAGGGCAAATAGTTAGACGAGATCCGTCCAAGCAAAGTCTATGAGCATGAACTGATGAAAACTACTCGGACGAAAGGACAAACGTCTTCTAAGACAACTGACCAGTAGAATGCCGTGAAAATAACATTAACCTGATGAATGACAACACATTATACATTTTATAAATGTGACACACTTCCAATATTTAATAACATATATCCCCAAAGATGTTTTATAAAGTAAAATGGCAAACACATGTCAAACATATACATATTGTTTTTTTTTTTTCATAAACCTTTATTTATAAAGTTGTCCACATGTTAAATGTATTTTTTTTAATATACTGTACGTTTATTTATAAGGTTCAACATTTACAAACAAACATATGAACAAGTACAAGAACAGTACAATAGGGAGTTGTTAATGCAATAAAGTAATTATAGTAGAATGTAAACAATATATATATATACTGTATCTATATATATATATATGTATGCGTATATATGTATACTGTATATGTATATATATGTATGTATATATATATATGTGTATATATATATATATATATATATATATATATATATATATATATATATATATATATATATATATATATATATATATATATATATATGTATATATATATGTATATATGTATATATGTATACATATGTATATATATATATATATACATATGTATATATATATATGTATATATATATATATATATATATACATATGTATATACATATGTATATATATATATATATACATATGTATATATATATGTATGCGTAAATATATATACATATATATATATATATATACATATATATATATATACATTATATATATACTGTGTGTATGTATATATATATATATATATATATATATATATATATATATATATATATATATATATATATATATACACACATATATTTTTTTATATATATATATCTACATATATGTATATGTGTATATATATATATATATATATATATATATATATATATATATATATGTAACAGGGTCAATTATGTCTTGTAAATAATGTATTTTATAATGCTTTATTATTGTTATAATTACACAAAATGTGTAAGTTACATGTAAATACCTGGATATTGTTCAATGTTTTGTCAATGTGGAACCATTGTCTCGTTGTCCCTCCTACTGCAATAATTACTGTGACACCTGTCTTTTTATATGCGTTGGACACGCCTTCCAACTTCCCTTTTGTCCACGATAACGGGAGAGGTAGGCGTGCATGCGACGACAGAAACATTGTCATGTTAAGAATTTAAGTTCACTACGTTTTTCTGTATTATATTTGTGTAGGGACTTGACGATGGAAACAAAGTTATTGACGACAATTGTATGTTCTGTATTGTCAGGTATGTTTATTTCACTGTTGTACGCCCTTTTGTCCACGATAACGGGAGAGGGACTTGACGATGGAAACAAAGTTATTGACGACAATTGTATGTTCTGTATTGTCAGGTATGTTTATTTCACTGTTGTACGCCCTTTTGTCCACGATAACGGGAGAGGGACTTGACGATGGAAACAAAGTTATTGACGACAATTGTATGTTCTGTATTGTCAGTAAAGTGCAGCTGAGCAATCCATGGTGTCGGTCGTGTTCCATTAAAAACACACAACGCAGAGGAAAAGACCACCGGTTACACTTGGTGCCGTACGACCCGTTGCATCGCCGACCAGCGCTCGTCTGGTGCCCGGGAAAGCTGCTGGATTTCCCGCCCGCTGCACTCGGCTGCTCCTCCCTCCCTCTCCCTTCCTGTCGCCGAGGACAACGGCGCGCGCTCCCGCGTGCGCGCGAGGTGTGCTGACAAATCACGCTGTTTTAAAGTGTGTGCGCGTGATTTAAGCTTGTTTATGTTTGTGCTGGTGACTTTATAATATCCAGCTGGCACATTTTATGAACATTTTTGTGACAGTTAGTCCTGTCATAGCAGAAAGAAAAGTGGTGAATGGGCAAGCCTGTTTGTATGAGTGTTTAGTGAAGCCTTTTGATGGTGTTTTATTTTCTGTTCATCTATTAATCGGTGTGGGCTTATGAGAGGCTAGATACGCCCTAATAGCACAGGGGGGAATTTTTTTTTTCTCATGCTACAGTGCTGTGCTATGTATTGATTTGTCAGGGGCTATTTACGGTGGGCTTTACAGTGAGTTTTTTTTATGTGTCAACTTGTGTCACTATTGCCCTTGTTTTGCTATACTGCCTTCGTGGGGATTTCTCTTTGTTGTTATAGTGAAACATTTGCATAGTATTCGAGATTCCTACAATGGCTGGTCGTGGGCATAGTGTCACATTTGGAATGGGGAGGGGTAGGTTGGTGTCAAGCAGTCCTAGCTTCATGATAGACCAACCAATTTTTAACCCGCTACTGACCCCCATCTCTAGCTCTACGCCAGTTACTCAAGCAGTGCGTGAACCCACACAAGTCATATCTGTTGATGCTTTTGGAGAGATGATCACAACTTTAGCTAAACAGATAGGAGACAACATCTCTGCCAACATCGGCATGATGCACCAGCCAAGTGCATTTCAGCCTCAGTCCACCGCTGTGAGCCCTTCCTCCAGGCATGATGGTTCGCCACAAGTGAAAGTTGTTGTGCAGCCTGACGTCAAAGCACCACCTTACTTTAGGGGCGATAATGCTGATGTGTTTTCAATTCATGAATGGGTAGATATGATGAAATGTTACCTAAATAGAGTAAAATGTGACAGTCCTCCTGAAATGTTTGAGCTAATTATGTCCAGACTAACAGGCAAAGCGAGGGATGTTGTAAAGGTGTCGCTGTGCAGCCGTCCTGAACTGAGTACAGCTGACCTGCCCACTGCAGTGTTTGACATTTTGAAAGGTAACTTCAGTGAGCTATCATATTCTAACTTGCCTATGAAAGACTTTTACTGTACTATTCCCCATTCTGGTGAGAGTGCTATGGACTATTGGATCCGTCTTAACAAGTCCATTGATGCTGCTGATGAGTGTCTCCATAGGCGGGGCAAATCTGTTGAAGACCCCAGTGCTGAAGTTGTCATGATGTTTATTAACCACTGTCCTGACCCTCATCTTGCCTTGTTGTTTCAACTAAAGACGCCTGAGCAGTGGACTGCAGCTGAGGTTCAGGAGCGTCTGGATGCTCATATAAGAAAGGTTAAAACGAGAGCAGCCCAGTCTCAATGTGTGATGGGCTTGTCAGCTTACAATCAAAGCCCAGTGACTGATTATTCTTCGCCGCAGGCTGTCTCGGTAGCACGCCAACAGTTGTTGCTTTCTGTTCCTCAACCTTCCCCTGGCCTTTCCTGCAGTCAGCCTCCTGATGCACTTGTGGCTGTCGCACATCAGTCCACCTCCCCATTCCACCCATCTTCTGCTGTCAATGTGGCGCCGGCCGCTTTTGACCCACCAGCTAACGACCCTGGTGCTCAAGTTGTGGCCATGTTTGATAAGGTTCTGTCCTTGTGCAATGCATCTTTGGCTAACAATCAAAGACCAAGAGGCCAAAGGTCAGGCACCCATCAGACTGGTCAACCCAGAAACTATCAAAGTTCTGTGGCAGTCGCATGTCGAGTATGTACTTCCAGTGAACATTCAACTCATGCACACTGTAAGCTCTACAGATTGTGCCTCAACTGTTTGAGACCTGGTCACATGAAGCGTGAGTGCCCACAGGCTTCACATTCCCCGGCTATACCGCCATCTTTTCCACCCAATGCTGATTTAAACTAACCCGCCTGTGTATTGAGAGGGGTAGCATGGGCGTTGCTAGTAGCACCCTCAGTGAAAATGAAGATGTGCAATTGACCTATATGAACTGTTGTAGTAGCCTTTCTGATGACAAAACAGTGATTGTTGTGGGTTCCCATAGAGTGGAAGGAGCTAGTGAGTTGTTTTATGCTCCAGTGTCTGTGGGGGGCCAGTCTGTTTTAAGAGGGATGCTTGATTCAGGTAGCATGTCATGCACGCTAAATGTGGAGGCGGAGTCAAAGCTTAGAGCTGTTGGGCTACTCCCTAGTCCTCGGCCTGTGCCGGAGAAGGTGGTCCTTGTTGGCTGTGGTGGCCTTATGACACAACCCAGGTGCATTTATGACCTTGAAATTGAAGTTTATGGGTCTAAGTTCATTGTGCCAACTTTACTTGTTCCAGGGCAGAAAGATGATATGATCATTGGGACCAATGTCATAAGACCCATTATACAGGCAATGAAGTCTGATAATAAGTACTGGCAGCTGGTCTGCTCCAATACTTCTGACCCCAATTGTGAACAGTTTCTTGGACTACTCAGCTGCATTACACGCTGGTCTGGTCCTGAAATGCCTGAAAAAGTTGGTACAGTCAAGCTAAGACAATCTGTCACTCTTGCACCTCAGGGAGAGTCTCTAGTATGGGGGAAGCTGCCCAGCAGTGCTCCTGTGTCACCTGGGAGCACTGTCATTGTGGAGCCCACCTCTTCCCGTTCAACCCCTAGAGACATCATTGTTGGCCGGGTCGTGACACCCATGTGGGGTGATCGTTGGGTCCCAATGAAGATCCTGAACCCAACAAAGAGACCTGTGACACTGCGCCGTAACGCTAAGGTAGCAGATGTTTTTCCTTGTATTGCAATGGAAGACCTTCCTTTGTCACAGAGTGTGTGTATGCAGCAGACCTGTGAGGGAAGTGACCCAGCCTCCAAGTCAGGTACCACCTCTAATCCCCTTCAGCAGCTTAAAGACTGTGGCTTGGCGGATGTTGATCTTGAAGGCTGTGAAGTATCAGAGGAATGGAAACAGCAACTTGCTGAACTGGTCCTCACCTACGAAGATGTATTTTCTAAAGACAAGCTGGACTGTGGCGAGGCAAAGGATTTTGTCCACCGAATCCACCTCACTGATGATCGCCCTTTTAGACTCCCCTATCGCCGTGTCCCTCCAGCTCACTATCATAAGCTGAGAGAGGTGCTGTCTGAGATGGAGTTTAAAGGAATCATCAGCAAGTCAGTCAGTGAGTATGCCTCACCCCTTGTTCTAGTCTGGAAGAAGTCAGGGGAGTTGAGGATCTGCACGGACTTCCGCTGGCTTAACGCCAAGACCGTGAAGGATGCACACCCGCTACCCCACCAGGCTGACTGTCTTGCCGCCCTTGGTGGAAATGCCTTTTTCAGTACCATGGATCTCACATCGGGGTTTTACAACGTCCCCCTCCATGAGTCTGACAGGCGGTATACGGCCTTCACAACACCCTTAGGCCTATACGAGTACAACAGACTTCCCCAGGGCTTGTGCAACAGCCCCGCATCCTTTATGCGGATGATGATCAGCATCTTTGGGGACTTGAACTTTTCCAGCCTCCTCTGCTATTTGGATGACCTGCTTGTGTTTGCTCCATCCGAAGAGGAAGCCCTGAAGCGGCTGGAGAGTGTCTTCCTGCGTCTCAGAGCCAACAACCTGAAACTGGCGCAGAGGAAGTGCTACTTCTTGCGTAGGACCGTGAAGTTTCTGGGTCATGTAGTGAACAGCGGTGGTGTTGCAGTCGACCAGGAGAAAGTCAAAGTCATCTCCGCTTTTGAAAAAAAAGATCTTATGGAGGATGACGGCTGCACCCCATCACAGCGGAAAGTCAAGTCCTTCCTGGGCATGGTGCTGTACTACCAGCATTTCATCCCTGGCTGTTCTTCTCTTGCAAAGCCACTTTACACATTGACTGCAGGACAGAAGAGGAGTGCCAAGAGCTCTTTTGGGCGGAGAAGAGCAGGCACCTTCAGAAAACTGACTCCTCAGGACTGGACTTCTGCTTGTGAGAAGGCGTTTGAGGATCTGAAGAGTGCACTTCTTAATAGTGTGGTGCTGGCACACCCAGACTTTGAAAGGCCCTTCATCCTCTGCACCGATGCATCCCTTGATGGTCTGGGTGCAGTCCTGTCCCAGGTCCCTGATGGCGAAGAACGAGCGAGACCCATTGCTTTTGCAAGCAAAACTCTCAGCCGCAGCCAAGTCAACTACCCTGCTCACAGACTGGAGTTCTTAGCCCTTAAATGGGCAGTTTGTGATAAATTCAGCCACTGGCTCAAGGGTCACAGGTTTACTGTCTGGTCGGATAACAACCCCCTCACTCACATCCTGACTAAGCCAAAACTAGATGCCTGTGAGCAGCGGTGGGTCTCCAAGTTGGCTCCATATAATTTTGAAATTAAGCACATCCCTGGCAGGCAGAATGTGGTGGCAGATGCACTCAGTAGAGACCCATTTGTGACTCCTTTGAGGGAGCGGCTGCTGGGTGAGCCCTATGCTAAGCTGCTGAATCGGGTCTGTGATGTCAGTGATGGATGTGTGCAGGATGCGTTCCGCTTCACTTGCCAGCCACAATCACTGAGGTGTCATCCTCACATTGACACCATTGAAAGTTCAATGTCTGAAGAAGATGTCTCTTCAATCCTTTCTTCTTTGGATGAATGGGACAGTGCTCCTCGCCAGCGTGCTACCTCACTAGCTGACCACCTCACAACATTGGAACCTCCTGGCCAAGACACTTTGCCTTCCCTATCACTTGCTGACCTTCAGTCTCACCAACAAAGAGACCCAGTCATCTTAAGAGCTACTTATTATGTTGATAGAAAACGCAGGCCCTCCAGACGCGAACGTTGTAATGAAAATCAGACAACTCTGAGAGTCTTGAAACAGTGGGATAGGCTGATACTTCTGGATGGCATCCTCTATAGAGTCACAAAGGACCCTTTGACCAAGAAAAAGAGGTACCAGTTTGTTGTGCCAGAGTCCTTGAAGGCAGACGCACTGTCTGGCGTTCATGACCAAGCTGGTCATCAAGGTCAGCCCCGCACTCTTGCTTTAGCTCGCCACCGCTTTTTCTGGTATGACATGGAGAAAGATGTCCGCAGTTACGTGAAACAGTGCCGCAGGTGTGTCCTTAGCAAGACCCCCGAGCCTTCAGCAAGGGCCTCGCTACAAAGCATCAAGACCTCTGCTCCCCTAGAGCTTGTGTGTGTTGACTTTTGGACAGCTGAAGACAGCCACAACAAATCTGTGGATGTTCTTGTAGTCACTGATCACTTTACGAAATTGGCACATGCTTTTCCTTGTCAGGACCAGACTGCAAAGAGGGTTGCTAGGAAATTATGGGACAGCTTCTTCTGCATTTACGGCTTCCCCCAGCGCCTTCATTCAGACCAGGGTGCAAATTTTGAAAGTGAACTGATTGCTGAACTCTTGATGTTGTCAGGAGTTGACAAGTCTCACACTTCCCCCTACCATCCTATGGGAAACGGTGGGACGGAGCGGTTTAACCGAACCTTGGGCAACATGTTGAGATCATTGCCCCCTCGCTCCAAGCAGAAATGGCCCCAAATGATCCAGACAATGACTTTTGTGTATAATTGCACTGTGCATGAGACGACTGGGTTTGCGCCGTTTTATTTGATGTTTGGGAGAACCCCGAGATTGCCGGTAGATCTCCTCTTTAAGAATGTGTTTCGGGATGAGACTGTGTGTGACTATAACATATATGTAAAGTCCCTTTTAGAGGACCTGCATTGTGCCATGACGCTTGCCCAGAAGAACTGCTCTGCTGAGCAGAAGCATCAGAGCAACCAGTACAACAGAAAGGTCAAAGGTCAGCCTCTTTCACTTGGTGACCAGGTGCTGTTGGCAAACAAAGGTGTCAAAGGGAAGCGTAAACTTTCTGACAAGTGGTTGCCTGTTATACACACTGTGGTGGCCTCAAAACCCGACTTGCACATCTACCGGATCAAGGATCCAGAGGGGAATGAACGGGTTGTTCACCGTAACCTGTTGCTCCAGGTTAACTTCCTGCCGTTAGACGGAGCTTTGGATGATGATGCTGGACCAGTGGTCATGCCTGCCACAGCAGTATTTGATGGGTGTGAGTCAGAGGTGTCGGATACAGCAGCTGCAACTGTTGGGACATCCCATGCTGGTTCCCTCTTGAGTGCTGATGCTTGTGATGATGGCCGTACTGCCTCATGGGTCCATGAGCAGTCTTCCTTTGATGAGCCTCAGTGTTCAGAGTCTGCTGAAGTAGTCTCCCCTACAGACAGTGGCCATATTGCTGCTCTGGATCCCCCGATAGCTCTACCTGCTCCCTCACTGCAATTAGTCCCAGTTGGTCCACCTCAAACATCTGGTGCTGAGAACCAATTTGCCTCACGGTTTGGCAGAGTCATTAAACCTGTTTACCGTTTAATAGAGTCCCTGGTTCAACTTGAGTCCATATTAGGGGTCGAGCCAGGCTCCCATACTGTTATTAATGTGTGAGATATGACCAGGAAGCTGTTTTATGCTGCTCTTTGTGTCGACTCAATGTTCTGAAAAACTAATGTTTCCCTACTCACCCACAATGTTTGGCCTGTGTATGTGTGGTGTATAAGGCACCTCACCTTGTCTATAGAGTACTATGAGTTCTTGCTAGGCGCCAAGCAAGTCTCTTGTTCTCTTATCCTTTAAATAGGAAGCGTATATTGTTGTTTAATGCAAATTTGTGATTTTCATGGCCATTGTGTTTACACATGCGTACTGTTCTTGCAAACCAGACTTTTGTGTAATTCTTGGGGGGTGAGTGTAACAGGGTCAATTATGTCTTGTAAATAATGTATTTTATAATGCTTTATTATTGTTATAATTACACAAAATGTGTAAGTTACATGTAAATACCTGGATATTGTTCAATGTTTTGTCAATGTGGAACCATTGTCTCGTTGTCCCTCCTACTGCAATAATTACTGTGACACCTGTCTTTTTATATGCGTTGGACACGCCTTCCAACTTCCCTTTTGTCCACGATAACGGGAGAGGTAGGCGTGCATGCGACGACAGAAACATTGTCATGTTAAGAATTTAAGTTCACTACGTTTTTCTGTATTATATTTGTGTAGGGACTTGACGATGGAAACAAAGTTATTGACGACAATTGTATGTTCTGTATTGTCAGGTATGTTTATTTCACTGTTGTACGCCCTTTTGTCCACGATAACGGGAGAGGGACTTGACGATGGAAACAAAGTTATTGACGACAATTGTATGTTCTGTATTGTCAGTAAAGTGCAGCTGAGCAATCCATGGTGTCGGTCGTGTTCCATTAAAAACACACAACGCAGAGGAAAAGACCACCGGTTACATATATATATATATATATATATATATGTATATATATATATATATATATATATATATATATATATATATATATATATATATATATATATATATATATATATATGTAGATATATATATATGTAGATATATATATATGTAGATATATATATATATATATATATATATATATATATATATATATATATATATATATATATATATATATATATATAGATATATATATGTAGTAATGTGTATAGTTATAGGCCATACACATTAAAAAATGTGTATTTACAAGTTCTGTAAATAGTTTAAATTTGGAGCATTTTGTTTGTTAGAGGTAGATAGCATTTTAAAGTAAAGTTCTAACTCTTTTTAAAGGCACAAAAACAGGTTGAGTATTGAGAACCTTACATTTATGAATATAAAAGTATATATATATGAAATAATGACAAATGTATTTATTTTCCACGATCAAATCGGTGTCGTCACAGACAAGCCAACGGCTTGACTGAGGGGGGCGGGTCTTCCGGGACAAAAGGCGGGACTTCCGGGACAAGAATCAGGAAGTTGCCGCAAAAGAGAGCAAAACACGGAAAGTAAGCCCTTTATACGAGAACGTTGCGTTTTGTGAAGTAAAGCAAGACAAGCTGGGAAATCTGTCCGAGCCGCCATTCCTCGGGCTGTTACAACGTTGACGGACGGCTCCACGGTGTTGACGGTACGTATCTTTGCAGGTCATTATTTGGGCGGGCAGCCGTGACTCTCGCGTTGTTTCAAATATAAACTGTATACTGATTGTTAATCTCGCGAGACACCCCGTCCGCGTACCCACGTCTATTCCCGACCCCAGTTACGTAAGTTACGTAACAAAGTGTGACTTAGTTCACGGACAACCGTGGCTATCGTGTCGTTTTAAAGACGATAATCGTCAACAGTTTTCTAATTCGGCGCGATAACCGGTTTATGTGTTCACACTCCTAACATATTCGGTTGATACTGCTATAACCGGCGT
Source organism: Entelurus aequoreus (assembly GCF_033978785.1). Lineage (NCBI taxonomy): Eukaryota > Metazoa > Chordata > Actinopteri > Syngnathiformes > Syngnathidae > Entelurus > Entelurus aequoreus. The sequence continues at coordinate 63,673,999 of NC_084744.1, read as the reverse complement.
AGCCGAACCGGCCGCTTCTCGGACCGGATATCCGGTCGCATCGGTTTATGTTAACAATCCTAGTTTTAGCGGAGTATCACATTTGGCATATTTATTAATGTTTGGCAACATTATTCTGCTCCAAACATTTTTTTATATATATATATAAATGTCGATTTATGAAAGTAAAACTTACATTTTATAATTGGCTCAATAATTTAAAATGATCAAATAAATCTTGGAAAATTATTAAAAATACAAAAGCCCTTGAATTGATTTCGTTATCGCAGAAATTTTAAGTGATTTAGATGAGCCTTTTTTTGTTTGTTTGAATTTTGTATCTTATCCTATTTTTGTTATTATTGTGTGAATGCTCCAAAACATTCACACACGCGTTTTCTACGCGAGCTTTCCCTTGAAAAAATCCAAAAATTCCCAGATTTCCCATAATTCCAGGTTTTCCCGGACATTTTTCCCATTCAAAATAAATTTCCCATTTTTCAAATTTCCACCATTTCCACATTTTTTCAACCCATTCCACCTTCAACCCATTCCACCGTTCTGGAAATTCAAACTTTCCTTTTTCCAAGTTCAAAAAAATTCCAGGATTTTCCAGAATTCCTGGTTTTCCAATCTCCTATTTCCAACCTTTTTTCTGGCGACTACTCCTCCCACATTTTTCAACCCACTTCAACCGTTCCACCGTCAAAACATTCCCTCTTAATCAGGACAAAAAAACAAAGTAATTTTTTGAACTGGAAAAATTCCCGGTTTTCCCCAAATTCCAGGAATTCCGTAATACCATTTCTCAATTCAACATGTTACTACGTCAACATTTCTCGACCGATTTGAACAATTTCAACTCCAACTCATTCAGACCACTCAAGTTTTTTTTTACCATTTTCCAAAAAATTCCCGCTTTTCCCGAAATTCACCATTTTTTTTAAAAATTCCCATTGAAATCAATGTGACATTCTTCAAAGTTCCACAATTCCCACATTTTTCACCCGATCCAAACCCTTCCAACTTCAAACTGTTCAGCCTATTCGAGAGTCGCGGGCTTTACCTTGAAAAATTCCCAAAATTCCCAGATTTCCCAGAATTCCAGGTTTTTCCGGGACATTTTTCCCATTCAAAATAAATAGCCCATTTGTCAAACTTCCACCATTTCCACATTTTTCAACTGATTCAACCCATTCCACCTTCAACACATTCCACCATTCTGGAAATTAAAACTTCCCCTTTTTCCAAGTTCAAAAAAATTCAAAGATTTTCCAGAATTCCTGGTTTTCCAATCTCCTATTTCCACCCTTTTTTCTGGCGACTACTCCTCCCACATTTTTCAACCCACTTCAACCGTTCCACCGTCAAAATATTCCTCTTAATCAGGACAAAAAACAAAGTTGTTTTTTGACCTGGAAAAATTCCCTGATTTCCCAAAATTCCTGGAATTCCGTAATACCATTTCTTAATTCAAGATGTTACTACTTCAAAGTTTTTCTAAAGATTTGAACAATTTCAACACCAACTCATTGAGACCATTCAAGTTTTGTACCATTTTCCCAAAAATTCCCGCTTTTCCCGAAATTCACCTTTTTTTTCTGAAATTCCCATTGAAATCAATGGGACATTCTTCAAAGTTCCACAATTCCCACATTTTTCACCCGATCCAAACCCTTCCAACTTCAAACTGTTCAGCCTATTCGGGAGTCGCGGGCTTTACCTTGATAAATTCCCAAAATCCCCAGTTTTCCCAGAATTCCAGGTTTTTCCGGGACATTTTTCCCATTCAAAATAAATAGCCCATTTGTCAAACTTCCACCATTTCCACATTTTTCAACTGATTCAACCCATTCCACCTTCAACACATTCCACCATTCTGGAAATTAAAACTTCCCCTTTTTCCAAGTTCCAAAAAATTCCAGGATTTTCCAGAATTCCTGGTTTTCCAATCTCCTATTTCCACCCTTTTTTCTGGCGACTACTCCTCCCACATTTTTCAACCCACTTCAACCGTTCCACCGTCAAAACATTCCCTCTTAATCAGGACAAAAAACAAAGTTGTTTTTTGACCTGGAAAAATTCCCGGATTTCCCCAAATTCCTGGAATTCCGTAATACCATTTCTCAATTCAACATGTTACTACTTCAAAGTTTTTCGACCGATTTGAACAATTTCAACACCAACTCATTCAGACCATTCAAGTTTTTTACCATTTTCAAAAAAAATCCTGCTTTTCCCGAAATTCACCTTTTTTTTCTGAAATTCCCATTGAAATCAATGGGACATTCTTCAAAGTTCCACAATTCCCACATTTTTCACCCGATCCAAACCCTTCCAACTTCAAACTGTTCAGCCTATTCGGGAGTCGCGGGCTTTACCTTGATAAATTCCCAAAATTCCCAGATTTCCCAGAATTCCATGTTTTTCCGGGACATTTTTCCCATTCAAAATATATTGCCCATTTTTCAAACTTCCACCATTTTTTAATTTTTGAACCGATTCAACCCATTCCACCTTCAACACATTCCAACCATTCGGGAAATTCAAACTTCCCTTTTTCCAAGTTCAAAAAAATTCCAGGATTTTCCAGAATTCCTGGTTTTACAATGTCCTATTTCCACCCTTTTTTCTGGCGACTACTCCTTCCACTTTTTCAACCCATTTCAACCGTTCTACCCTCAAAACATTCCTCTTAATTAGGACAAAAAACGAAGTTGTTTTTTCAACTGGAAAAATTCCCGGTTTTCCCAAAATTCCAGGAATTCCCTAATACCATTTCTCAATTCAACATGTTACTATTTCAACATTTCTCGTTCGATTTGAGCAATTACAACACCAACTCATTCAGACCATTCAAGTTTTTTTTTTTTTTACCATTTTCCAAAAAATTCCCGCTTTTCCTGAAATTCCCCATTTTTTTCTGAAATTCCTATTGAAATCAAAGAGACATTCTTCAAAGTTTCACAACTCCCACATTTTTAATCTGATTCAAACCATTCCAACTTCAAAATATTCAGCCTGTTTGGGAATCAACATTTCTAAAATAAATTTAAAAAAATTCCCAGATTTCCCATAGTTCCTTATTTTTTGTGCATTTTCCCCATTCAAAATGAATTGGCCATTTTTCAAACTTCCACCATTTCCACATTTTTCAACCCATTCAAACCATTGCACCTTCAACACATTCCACCATTCTGGAAATGCAAACTACCCTTTTTCCAAGTTCAAAAAAATTCCAGATTTTCCCGAAATTCCCTAATACCATTTACTACTTCAACATTTCTTGCCCGATTTAAACAATTCTAACACCAACCAATTCAGGACATTCATGCTCCAAATCATTTTCAAAAAATCCCGCATTTCCCCAAATTTCCAGGAAGTTCCCATTGAAATGAATGGGACATTTGTCCAAGTTGCACAATTCCCACATTTTTCAACCCATTCCAACCATTCCACCTTCAACACATTCTACCATTCTGGAAATTCAAACTACCATTTTTCCAAGTTCAAAAAAATTCCAGATTTTCACTAAATTCCCTAATACCATTTACTACTTCAACATTTCTTGCCCGATTTAAACAATTCCAAAAGCAACCAATTCAGCTCATTCAGGACATTCATGCTCCTAATCATTTTCAAAAAAATCCCGCTTTTCCCAAAATTCCCTAATTTCCAGGAAGTTCCCATTGAAATGAATGGGACATTTTTCCAAGTTGCACAATTCCCACATTTTCCAACCTATTCAAACCGTTCCACCTTCAACACATTCCACCATTCTGGAAATGCAAACTACCCTTTTTCCAAGTTCAAAAAAATTCCAGATTTTCCCGAAATTCCCTAATACCATTTACTACTTCAACATTTCTTGCCCGATTTAAATAATTCCAACACCAACCAATTCAGGACATTCATTTTCCTAATCATTTTCAAAAAAATCACGCTTTTCCCCAAATTTCCAGGAAGTTCCCATTGAAATGAATGGGACATTTTTCCAAGTTGCACAATTCCCACGTTTTCCAACCTATTCAAACCATTCCACCTTCAACACATTCCACCATTCTGGAAATGCAAACTACCCTTTTTCCAAGTTCCAAAAAATTCCAGATTTTCCCGAAATTCCCGAATACCATTTACTACTTCAACATTTCTTGCCCGATTTAAATAATTCCAACACCAACCAATTCAGGACATTCATTTTCCTAATCATTTTCAATAAAATCACGCTTTTCCCCAAATTTCCAGGAAGTTCCCATTGAAATGAATGGGACATTTTTCCAAGTTGCACAATTCCCACATTTTTCAACGTATTCAAACCATTCCACCTTCAACACATTCCACCATTCTGGAAATGCAAACTACCCTTTTTCCAAGTTCCAAAAAATTCCTGAAATTCCCGTATACCATTTACTACTTCAACATTTCTTGCCCGATTTAAAAATTCCAAAAGCAACCAATTCAGCTCATTCAGGACATTCATGCTCCTAATCATTTAAAAAAAAAAATCCCACTTTTCCCAAAATTCCCTAATTTCCAGGAAGTTCCCATTGATATGAATGGGACATTTTTCCAAGTTGCACAATTCCCACGTTTTTGAACCTATTCAAACCATTCCACCTTCAACACATTCCACCATTCTGGAAATGCAAACTACCCTTTTTCCAAGTTCAAAAAAATTCCAGATTTTCCCGAAATTCCCTAATACCATTTACTACTTCAACATTTCTTGCCCGATTTAAATAATTCCAACACCAACCAATTCAGGACATTCATTTTCCTAATCATTTTCAAAAAAATCCCGCTTTTCCCCAAATTTCCAGGAAGTTCCCATTGAAATGAATGGGACATTTTTCTAAGTTGCACAATTCCCACATTTTTCAACGTATTCAAACCATTCCACCTTCAACACATCCCACCATTCTGGAAATGCAAACTACCCTTTTCCAAGTTCCAAAAAATTCCCGAAATTCCCGAATACCATTTACTACGTCAACATTTCTTGCCCGATTTAAACAATTCCAACACTAACCACTTCAGCTCATTCAGGACATTCATGCTCCTAATCATTTTCTAAAAAATCCTGCTTTTCCCAAAATTCCCCAATTTCCAGGAAGTTCCCATTGATATGAATGGGACATTTTTCCAAGTTGCACAATTCCCACGTTTTTGAACCTATTCAAACCATTCCACCTTCAACACTTTCCACCATTCTGGAAATGCAAACTACACTTTTTCCAAATTCAAAAGAATTCCCAATTTTCCCGAAATTCCCTAATACCATTTACTACTTCAACATTTCTTGCCCGATTTAAATAATTCCAACACCAACCAATTCAGGACATTCATTTTCCTAATCATTTTCAAAAAAATCAAGCTTTTCCCCAAATTTCCAGGAAGTTCCCATTGAAATGAATGGGACATTTTTCCAAGTTGCACAATTCCCACATTTTCCGACCTATTCAAACCATTCCAACATCAACACATTAAACTCATCCTGGACATTCAAACTAACACTTTCCCAAGCTCCAAACCAACTTGTAGTTTTCCTGGAAATTTAAACTCTTCAACATTCACCTTGCCTCATCTAGTTATTTGCTATTATTTTTTAATTCTATTTGTATTAATTAATTTATTTTTCTTTCCTATACGTGTTTTGCGAACGACAGTATTTGCTCAACCATGTTTGGAATTGTCGAGATTTGTTGACGGTGCCTTGGTTTTTGATTGATTGATTGATTGATTGATTGATGGATGGAGACAAGACGTATGAAATCAGCCTTCAGGAACATTTATTAATGGCAGACTGCAACAATCAACAGCATGGACGCTCGGCCATGTCTCCATCTCTCACACACATATCGTCGCCACGGTGATACGTCACTTCCTGGTGCGCAGCACTCCAAAATAAAAGCGTACAATATAACAAGTAAAGGCGCAATCACATTATCATGTTCAGCAGAAATGCTTGAAATGGTACTTTTATTGTAACCGAGGGTCTGTTCAGATCGGCGAGCAAGAACTCAAGAGGTAACCTTCAAAGCTCTCTTTTCCCCACCAGTCACACACGAACGTCGCTACGTCATCCGGTCCGACCGCGCCAACAAAATAATGCACTTTTAAAAAAACGATTCACGACCCTGTTCTGGTAGTTTCTCACCAAAAAAAAAGGGAAGTTATGACAATGTTTTGATTACGTGCAGGGCCCCGATGACTAAGTTGTAGTAAGTACGCCTCCGTAGCAAAGTTCCAACAGTGGAGTCGGATTGGAGGCGAGTCGCACCTGAGCCTCATGCATCATTTTGGAGCGAGCATGTGCGTCCCTGAAGCCAGCGCAGTTACGCAACGTTTGGCGTCGTGACATCAAAGCTCACAACACTTTTCGAACTCGCGCTAAACGAAGCCGACTTAAGTTGACCCAAAAAAAATAGGGTTAGGGTTAGGGTTGGGGTTAGGGTTAGGGTTAGGGTTAAGTCCAACCCCTAACCCTAACCCTGATTTAAAAAATGCCGTATTTGACTAATGTGCACGTAATTGTGTGAATGCTCCCTGCACATTCAAACTATTATTTTTCCAAGTTCAAAAAAATTCCAGGAATTCCCGTTTTTTTCATACCCGTTTCCCCCCCCTTTTTTCTGTCGACTACTCCTGTCACATTTTTCAACCCACTTCAACCATTCCACCGTCGAAAAATTCCTCTTAATCAGGACAAAAAAGGAAGTTGTTTTTTTGAGCTGGAAAAATTCCCGGTTTCCCCGAAATTCCAGAAATCTCAATTAAAAATGTTACTCCATCAACAATTATTTTGAAAAGTTCCAACACTCATTCAGAAAATTCTAGTTTTTTACTGTTTTCAAAAAATATTCCCTCTTTTCCTATAAATAAACATTGATTGATTGATTGATTGATTTTCCTGGAATTCCCAAATTTCCATGAAATTCCCTTTAAAAAGAATGGGACATTTTTCAAACTTCCAAATTTTTTATCCGATTCAAACCGTTCCAACTTCAAAATATTCAGCCTGTGCTCCCTTTCAACAATTGTTTAAAAAATTCCCGGGTTTCCTCGAATTCCCAGTTTTTAGGGACATTTTCTCCATTCAAAATGAATGATCCATTTTTCAAACTTCCACAATTTCCACACTTTTTAACCGATTCAAACCATTCCATCTTCAACATATTCCACTCACCCTGCACATTCAAACTATTATTTTTCAAAGTTCAAAAAAATTCCAGGAATTCACAGAATTCCCGTTTTTTCAAACCCGTTTCCCCCCCTTTTTTCTGTCGACTACTCCTGTCACATTTTTCAACCCACTTCAACCGTTCCACCGTCAAAAAATTCCACTTAATCAGGACAAAAAAACGAAGTTGTTTTTGAGCTGGAAAAATTCCCAGTTTCCCCAAAATTCCTGGAATCCCGTAATACTATTTCTCAATTAAAATTTTTACTACATCAACATTTCTTTTGAAAAATTCCAACTCTCATTCAGAAAATTCAAGTTTTTTACCGTTTTCATAGAATATTCCCTCTTTTCCCGGAATTTCCAAATTTCCATGAAATTCCCATTGAAAAGAATGGGACATTTTTCAAACTTCCACAACTCCCACATTTTTTTATCCGATTCAAACCGTTCCAACTTCATTCAGGAATTGTGTGTTCCCTTTCAACAATTATAAAAAAAAATTCCCGGATTTCCTCGAATTCCCAGTTCTTAGGGACATTTTCCCCATTCAAAATGAATTATCCATTTTTCAAACTTCCACATTTTTCAACCGATTCAAACCGTTCCACCTTCAACATATTCCTCTCACCCTGGAAATTCAAACTATTATTTTTCCAAGTTAAACAAAATTCCAGGATTTCCCAGAATTCCTGTTTTTTCAAACCCTTTTTTTCACCCTTTTTTCTGTCGTCTACTACTTCAACATTTCTCGACCGTTTTGAAAAATTCCAACACCGACCATTCATTCAGAAAATTCAATTTTTTTTACCATTTTCCAAAAAAATTCCCTCTTTTCCCGGAATTCCCAAATTTCCATGAAATTCCCATTGAAAAGAATGGGGCATTTTTCAAAGTTCCACAACTCCCACATTTTTTATCCGATTCAAACCGTTCCAACTTCAAAATATTCAGCCTGTTCAGGAATTGTGTGTTCCCTTTCACCAATATGTTTAAAAAAATTCCCGGATTTCCTGGAATTCCCAGTTTTTAGGCACATTTTCCCCATTCAAAAAGAATTATCGATTTTTCAAACTTCCACAATTCCCACATTTTTCAACCGGTTCAAACCATTCCACCTTCAACACATTCCACTCACCCCACACATTCAACCTATTATTTTTCCAAGTTCAAAAAAATTCCAGGAATTCCCGTTTTTTCATACCTGTTACCCCCCCTTTTTTTCGGTTGACTACTCCTGTCCTGGAATCCCTTAATACTATATCTCAATTAAAAATGTTACTACATCAACGTTTATTTTGAAAAATTCCAACACTCATTCAGAATTTTTTTTACCGTTTTCAAAAAATATTCCCTCTTTTCCCAGAATTCCCAAATTTCCATGAAATTCCCATTGAAAAGAATGGGGCATTTTTCAAAGTTCCACAACTCCCACCTTTTTTATCCAATTCAAACCATTCCACCTTCAACACATTCATTTCATCCTGGAAATTCAAACAACCATTTTTCTACATTCAACAAATTTCCAGGAATTCCTGTTTTTTTTGTTAACCCTATTTCCAACCTTTTTAGTGCGATGACTCCTTTCATATTTTTAAACTGTTCCACTGTCAAAACATTCCTCTTAGTCAGGACAAAAAACAAGTTGGTTTAAAAACTTGAAAAATTCCCGGTTTTCCTGAAATTCCGTAGTACCATTTTTCAATTAAAAAACTGTTACTACTTCATTTCTCGACCGTTTTGAAAAATTCCGACACCGACCATTCATTCAAAAATTCAAATTTTTCATCATTTTCAAAAAAAATTCCCTCTTTTCCTGGAATTCCCAAATTTCCATGAAATTCCCATTGAAAAGAATGGGACATTTTTCAAAGTTCCACAACTCCCACCTTTTTTATCCAATTCAAACCATTCCACCTTCAACATATTCCACTCACCCTGCACATTCAAATTATTATTTTTCCAAGTTAAAAAAAAATTCCAGGATTTCCCAGAATTCCTGTTTTTTCAAAACCTTTTTTTACCCTTTTTTCACCCTTTTTTCTGTCGACTACTACTTCAACATTTCTCAACCGTTTTGAAAAATTCCAACACCGACCATTCATTCAGAAAATTCAAATTTTTTTTACCATTTTCAGAAAATATTCCCTCTTTTCCCGGAATTCCCAAATTTCCATGAAATTCCCATTGAAAAGAATGGGGCATTTTTCAAAGTTCCACAACTCCCACCTTTTTTATCCGATTCAAACCGTTCCAACTTCAAAATATTCAGCCTGTTCAGGAATTGTGTGCTCCCTTTCAACAATTATGTTTAAAAAAATTCCCGGATTTCCTCGAATTCCCAGTTTTTAGGCACATTTTCCCCATTCAAAAAGAATTATCAATTTTTCAAACTTCCCCAATTCCCACATTTTTCAACCGGTTCAAACCATTCCACCTTCAACACATTCCACTCACCCCACACATTCAACCTCTTATTTTTCCAAGTTAAAAAAAATTCCGGGAATTCCCGTTTTTTCATACCTGTTTCCCCCCCTTTTTTTCTGTTGACTACTCCTGTCCTGGAATCCCGTAATACTATTTCTCAATTAAAAATGTTACTACATCAACGTTTATTTAGAAAAATTCCAACACTCATTCAGAATTTTTTTTACCGTTTTCAAAAAATATTCCCTCTTTTCCCAGAATTCCCAAATTTCCATGAAATTCCCATTGAAAAGAATGGGGCATTTTTCAAAGTTCCACAACTCCCACCTTTTTTATCCAATTCAAACCATTCCACCTTCAACACATTCATTTCATCCTGGAAATTCAAACAACCATTTTTCTACATTCAAAAAATTTCCAGGAATTCCTGTTTTTTTTGTTAACCCTATTTCCAACCTTTTTAGTGCGATGACTCCTTTCATATTTTTAAACTGTTCCACTGTCAAAACATTCCTCTTAGTCAGGACAAAAAACAAGTTGGTTTAAAAACTTGAAAAATTCCCGGTTTTCCCGAAATTCCGTAGTACCATTTTTCAATTAAAAAACTGTTACTACTTCATTTCTCGACCGTTTTGAAAAATTCCGACACAGACCATTCATTCAAAAATTCAATTTTTTTTATCATTTTCAAAAAAAATTCCCTCTTTTCCTGGAATTCCCAAATTTCCATGAAATTCCCATTGAAAAGAATGGGACATTTTTCAAAGTTCCACAACTCCCACCTTTTTTATCCGATTCAAACCATTCCACCTTCAACATATTCCACTCACCGTGCACATTCAAATTATTATTTTTCAAAGTTAAAAAAAAATTCCAGGATTTCCCAGAATTCCTGTTTTTTCAAAACCTTTTTTTACCCTTTTTTCACCCTTTTTTCTGTCGACTACTACTTCAACATTTCTCAACCGTTTTGAAAAATTCCAACACCGACCATTCATTCAGAAAATTCAAATTTTTTTACCATTTTCAAAAAATATTCCCTCTTTTCCCGGAATCCCCAAATTTCCATGAAATTCCCATTGAAAAGAATGGGGCATTTTTCAAAGTTCTACAACGCCCACATTTTTTATCCGATTCAAACCGTTCCAACTTCAATATACTCAGCCTGTTCAGGAATTGTGTGCTCCCTTTCAACAATTATATTTTAAAAAATTCCCGGATTTCCTCGAATTCCCAGTTTTTAGGCACATTTTCCCCATTCAAAAGGAATGATCAATTTTTCAAACTTCCACAATTCCCACATTTTTTAACCGGTTCAAAACATTCCACCTTCAACATATTCCATTCACCCTGCACATTCAAACTATTATTTTTCCAAGTTAAAAAAAATTCCAGGAATTCCTAGAATTCCATTTTTTTCAAACCCTTTTTTTCCACCCTTTTTTCTGTCGACTACTCCTTCCACATTTTTCAACCCACTTCAACCGTTCCACCGTCAAAACATTCCTCTTAGTCAGGACAAAAAAACGAAGTTGTTTTTTGAGCTGGAAAAATTCCAGGTTTCCCCGAAATTCCAGGAATCCTGTAATACTATTTCTCAATTAAAAATGTTACTACATCAACATTTCTCAACCGTTTTGAAAAATTCCAACACCAACCAATCATTCAGAATTTTTTTTTTTCTTTACCATTTGCAAAAAAAAAATCCCTCTTTTCCTGGAATTCCCAAATTTCCGTAAAATTCCCATTGAAAAGAATGGGAAATTTTTCCAACTTCCACATTTTTTATCTGATTCAAACCATTCCACCTTCAACACATTCAATTCACCCTGGAAATTCAAACAACCATTTTTCTACATTCAACAAATTTCCAGGAATTCCTTTTTTTTTTTTTTTAAACCCATTTTTCAATTAAAAAACTGTTACTACTTCAACATTTCTCGACGGTTTTGAAAAATTCCAACACGGACCATACATTCAGAAAATTCTAATTTTTTACCATTTTTCCCAAAAATTCCCTCTTTTCCCGGAATTCCCAAATTTCCATGAAATTCCCATTGAAAAGAATGGGACATTTTTCAAAGTTCCACAACCTCCACATTTTTTATCCGATTCAAACCATTCCAACTTCAAAATATTCAGCCTGTGCTACCTTTCAACAATTATATAAAAAAAACATTCCCGGGTTTCCTCAAATTTCCAGTTTTTAGGGACATTTTCCTCCTTCAAAATTAATCAGCCATTTTTCAAACTTCCACAATTCCCACATTTTTCAACCGATTCAAACCATTCCACCTTCAACACATTCCACTCACCATGCACATTCAAACTATTATTTTTCCAAGTTCAAAAAAATTCCAGGATTTCCCAGAACTCCCTTTTTTTCAAACCCTTTTTTCTGTCGACTACTCCTTTCACATTTTTCAACCCACTTCAACCGTTCCACAGTCAAAACATTCCTCTTAATCAGGACAAAAAAAAAGTTGTTTCTTGAACTGGAAAAAAATCCCGGTTTCCCCGAAATTCCAGGAATTCCTGTAATACCCTTTCTCAATTAAAAATGTTACTACTTCAACATTTCTCAACCGTTTTGAAAAATTCCAACACCAACCATTCATTCAGAATTTATTTTTTATTTTTTACCATTTGCAAAAAAAATTCCCTCTTTTCCTGGAATTCCCAATTTTCCGTAAAATTCCCATTGAAAAGAATGGGAAATTTTTCCAACTTCCACATTTTTTATCCGATTCAAACCATTCCACCTTCAACACATTCGATTCACCCTGGAAATTCAAACAACCATTTTTCTACATTCAAAAAATTTCCAGGAATTCCTGTTTTTTTTTTAAAACCCATTTTTCAATTAAAAAACTGTTACTACTTCAACATTTCTCGACCGTTTTGAAAAATTCCAACACGGACCATACATTCAGAAAATTCTAATTTTTTACCATTTTCCCAAAAAAATCCCTCTTTTCCCGGAATTCCCATATTTCCATGAAATTCCCATTGAAAAGAATGGGACATTTTTCAAAGTTCCACAACCTCCACATTTTTTATCCGATTCAAACCGTTCCAACTTCAAAATATTCAGCCTGTGCTACCTTTCAACAATCATATAAAAAAACATTCCCGGGTTTCCTGAAATTTCCAGTTTTTAGGGACATTTTCCTCATTCAAAATTAATCAGCCATTTTTCAAACTCTCACAATTCCCACATTTTTCAACCGATTCAAACCATTCCACCTTCAACACATTCCACTCACCCTGCACATTCAAACTATTATTTTTCCAAGTTAAAAAAAATTCCAGGATTTCCCAGAACTCCCTTTTATTTAAACCCTTTTTTCTGTCGACTACTCCTTTCACATTTTTCAACCCACTTCAACCGTTCCACCGTCAAAACATTCCTCTTAATCAGGACAAAAAACAAAGTTGTTTCTTGAACTGGAAAAAAATCCCGGTTTCCCCGAAATTCCAGGAATTCCTGTAATACCCTTTCTCAATTAAAAATGTTACTACTTCAACATTTCTCAACCGTTTTGAAAAATTCCAACACCAACCATTCATTCAGAATTTTTTTAAATTTTTTTTACCATTTGCAAAAAAAATTCCCTCTTTTCCTGAAATTCCCAAATTTCCGTAAAATTCCCATTGAAAAGAATGGGAAATTTTTCCAACTTCCACATTTTTTATCCGATTCAAACCATTCCACCTTCAACACATTCAATTCACCCTGGAAATTCAAACAACCATTTTTCTACATTCAACAAATTTCCAGGAATTCCTGTTTTTTTTTTTAAAACCATTTTTCAATTAAAAAACTGTTACTACTTCAACATTTCTCGACCGTTTTGAAAAATTCCAACACCGACCATTCATTCAGAAAATTCTAATTTTTTACAATTTTCCCAAAAAATTCCCTCTTTTCCCGGGAATTCCCACATTTCCACGAAATTACCATTGAAAAGAATGGGACATTTTTCAAAGTTCCACAACTCCCACATTTTTGATCCGATTCAAACCATTCCACCTTCAACACATTCAATTCACCCTGGAAATTCAAACAACCATTTTTCTACATTCAACAAATTTCCAGGAATTCCTGTTTTTTTTTTAAAACCCATTTTTCAATTAAAAAACTGTTGCTACTTCAACATTTCTCGACCGTTTTGAAAAATTCCAACACTGACCATTCATTTAGAAAATTCTAATTTGTTTACCATTTTCCCAAAAAATTCCCACTTTTCCCGGGAATTCCCACATTTCCATGAAATTACCATTGAAAAGAATGGGACATTTTTCAAAGTTCCACAACTCCCACATTTTTGATCCGATTCAAACCATTCCACCTCCAACACATTCAATTCACCCTGGAAATTCAAACAACCAATTTTCTACATTCAACAAATTTCCAGGAATTCCTGTTTTTTTTTTTAAACCCATTTTTCAATTAAAAAACTGTTACTACTTCAACATTTCTCGACCGTTTTGAAAAATTCCAACACCGACCATTCATTCAGAAAATTCTAATTTGTTTACCATTTTCCCCAAAAATTCCCTCTTTTCCCGGGAATTCCCACATTTCCACGAAATTACCATTGAAAAGAATGGGACATTTTTCAAAGTTCCACAACTCCCACATTTTTGATCCGATTCAAACCGTTCTAACTTCAAAATATTACACTCACCCTTCCCAGTTTTTCAAACCCTTATTCACCCTTTTTTCTGTCGACTACTCCTTCCACATTTTTCAACGTGTTTCAACCGTTCCGCCGTCAAATCATTCCTCTTAATCAGGACAAAAAACAAAGTTGTTTCTTGAACTGGAAAAAAATCCCGGTTTCCCCGAAATTCCAGGAATTCCTGTAATACCATTTCTCAATTAAAAATGTTACTACTTCAACATTTCTCAACCGTTTTGAAAAATTCCAACACCAACCAATCATTCAGAATATTTTTTTCTTTACCATTTGCAAAAAAAATTCCCTCTTTTCCTGGAATTCCCAAAAATCTGTAAAATTCCCATTGAAAAGAATGGGAAATTTTTCCAACTTCCTCATTTTTTATCCGATTCAAACCATTCCACCTTCAACACATTCAATTCACCCTGGAAATTCAAACAACCATTTTTCTACATTCAACAAATTTCCAGGAATTCCTGTTTTTTTTTTAAACCCATTTTTCAATTAAAAAACTGTTACTACTTCAACATTTCTCGACGGTTTTGAAAAATTTCAACACGGACCATACATTCAGAAAATTCTAATTTTTTACAATTTTCCCAAAAAATTCCCACTTTTCCCGGGAATTCCCAAATTTCCACGAAATTACCATTGAAAAGAATGGGACATTTTTCAAAGTTCCACAACTCCCACATTTTTTATCCGATTCAAACCGTTCCAACTTCAAAATATTCAGCCTGTGCTACCTTTCAACAATCACATAAAAAAAACATTCCCGGGTTTCCTCAAATTTCCAGTTTTTAGGGACATTTTCCTCATTCAAAATTAATCAGCCATTTTTCAAACTTCCACAATTCCCACATTTTTCAACCAATTCAAACCATTCCACCTTCAACACATTCCACTCACCCTGCACATTCAAACTATTATTTTTCCAAGTTCAAAAAAATTCCAGGATTTCCCAGAACTCCCTTTTTTTCAAACCCTTTTTTCTGTCGACTACTCCTTTCACATTTTTCAACCCACTTCAACCGTTCCACCGTCAAAACATTCCTCTTAATCAGGACAAAAAACAAAGTTGTTTCTTGAACTGGAAAAAAATCCCGGTTTCCCCGAAATTCCAGGAATTCCTGTAATACCCTTTCTCAATTAAAAATGTTACCTCTTCAACATTTCTCAACCGTTTTGAAAAATTCCAACACCAACCATTCATTCAGAATTTTTTTTTTTATATTTTTTTTTTTACCATTTGCAAAAAAAATTCCCTCTTTTCCTGAAATTCCCAAATTTCTGTAAAATTCCCATTGAAAAGAATGGGACATTTTTCCAACTTCCACATTTTTTATCCGATTCAAACCATTCCACCTTCAACACATTCAATTCACCCTGGAAATTCAAACAACCATTTTTCTACATTCAACAAATTTCCAGGAATTCCTGTTTTTTTTTTTTAAACCCATTTTTTAATTAAAAAACTGTTACTACTTCAACATTTCTCGACCGTTTTGAAAAATTCCAACACCGACCATCCATTCAGAAAATTCTAATTTGTTTACCATTTTCCCCCAAAATTCCCTCTTTTCCCGGGAATTCCCACATTTCCACGAAATTACCATTGAAAAGAATGGGACATTTTTCAAAGTTCCACAACTCCCACATTTTTGATCTGGTTCAAACCATTCCACCTTCAACACATTCAATTCACCCTGGAAATTCAAACAGCCATTTTTCTACATTCAACAAATTTCCAGGAATTCCTGTTTTTTTTTTAAAACCCATTTTTCAATTAAAAAACTGTTACTACTTCAACATTTCTCGACCGTTTTGAAAAATTCCAACACCGACCATTCATTCAGAAAATTCAAATTTTTTACCATTTTCCCAAAAAATTCCCTCTTTTCCCGGGAATTCCCACATTTCCACGAAATTACCATTGAAAAGAATGGGACATTTTTCAAAGTTCCACAACTCCCACATTTTTGATCCGGTTCAAACCATTCCACCTTCAACACATTCAATTCACCCTGGAAATTCAAACAACCATTTTTCTACATTCAACAAATTTCCAGGAATTCCTGTTTTTTTTTTTTTAACCCATTTTTCAATTAAAAAACTGTTACTACTTCAACATTTCTCGACCGTTTTGAAAAATTCCAACACCGGACCATTCATTCAGAAAATTATAATTTGTTTACCATTTTCCCCAAAAATTCCCACTTTTCCCGGGAATTCCCTAATTTCCACGAAATTACCATTGTAAAGAATGGGACATTTTTCAAAGTTCCACAACTCCCACATTTTTGATCCGATTCAAACCGTTCCAACTTCAAAATATTCCACTCACCCTTCCCAGTTTTTCAAACCCTTATTCACCCTTTTTTCTGTCGACTACTCCTTCCACATTTTTCAACGTGTTTCAACCGTTCCACCGTCAAAACATTCCTCTTAATCAGGACAAAAAACAAAGTTGTTTCTTGAACTGGAAAAAAATCCCGGTTTCCCCGAAATTCCAGGAATTCCTGTAATACCATTTCTCAATTAAAAATGTTACTACTTCAACATTTCTCAACCGTTTTGAAAAATTCCAACACCAACCAATCATTCAGAATATTTTTTTCTTTACCATTTGCAAAAAAAATTCCCTCTTTTCCTGGAATTCCCAAATTTCCGTAAAATTCCCATTGAAAAGATTGGGAAATTTTTCCAACTTCCACATTTTTTATCCGGTTCAAACCATTCCACCTTCAACACATTCAATTCACCCTGGAAATTCAAACAACCATTTTTCTACATTCAAGAAATTTCCAGGAATTCCTGTTGTTTTTTTTAAAACCCATTTTTCAATTAAAAAACTGTTACTACTTCAACATTTCTCGAGCGTTTTGAAAAATTCCAACACCGACCATTCATTCAGAAAATTCTAATTTTTTACCATTTTCCCAAAAAATTCCCTCTTTTTCCCGGGAATTCCCACATTTCCACGAAATTACCATTGAAAAGAATGGGACATTTTTCAAAATTCCACAACTCCCACATTTTTGATCCGATTCAAACCGTTCCAACTTCAAAATATTCCACTCACCCTTCCCAGTTTTTCAAACCCTTATTCACCCTTTTTTCTGTCGACTACTCCTTCCACATTTTTCAACGTGTTTCAACCGTTCCACCGTCAAATCATTCCTCTTAATCAGGACAAAAAGTTGTTTCTTGAACTGGAAAAATTCCCGGTTTCCCCGAAATTCCAGGAATTCCTGTAATACCCTTTCTCAATTCAAAATGTTACTACTTCGACATTTCTCAACCGTTTTGAAAAATTCCAACAACAGCCATTTCAACTCATTTTTTTACTTCTACTTTAAATGTTTTCTTTCTGAGGGGAGCTCTGCTTTTAAAGTAGTCAAAAGCACCGATTGGGACTGGAACGTGTTCATATTGTCCGTCTTCACCAGGACTCAAGCACCCATTCATGCCTTCCTGTCGGATTCCTCTGATATTCAAATGACCGATAAAAATGCAAAGTCTCAAACATTCCAATAGTTTTGCATAAGTACCCCCCCCCCCCCCCCCAAACAATATGGGATGATTCTGCAGCCATGATCAGTTATTCCAAGTGGCACACCTAATCCCCTCCACTCAGGATCTAGTAAACACGTCTGACTGCAGGGACTGAATCCACTCAACCAATATAAAAAGCCCCACCGGATACCCCCGAAAACGGTGGGTTCAAAGCCGTCTTTATGAGTGAGCTGTGAGGTGAGAGTAATGGGCCTAAAGACAGGCTGGACTGTGGCTTCTCACCTGCTACCATGGGGGGGCCACACACCAAAAGATCCTATTGGACAGGGACTGAATTAAAGTCCCTCCGACGGTGAATAATAGAAATCAATGGACAGGGGGGGCGGGGGGGGGGGGATGTCGGGCATCGTGGGGACTTAAAATGATGGCTGGTGGGGATTGGTTTGCCATGAATTTAGGATCTCTGCGATTTGCCAGATTGCAAAGGAAAACCTCGTTGTGCCGCTCCAAAAGTGTCATTTTTATCTTTTGAAAATGTACACTAAGTATGTACACTATATTGCCAAAAGTATTTGGCCACCCTGCCTTGACTCACGTATGAACTTGAAGTGCCATCCCATTCCTAACCCATAGGCTTCAATATGACCGTTTGCAGCTATTACAGCTTCAACTCTTCTGGGATAAGGCTGTCCACAAGGTGGCGGAGTGTGTTTATATAGGAATTTTCTACCATTCTTCCAAAAATACATTGGAATGTGGTAACAGACACCTTCATAACAATATGTAATATGTACAATATACACACTGCAAGTATATATATAATGTAGTAACAGACACCTTCATAACAATATGTAATATGTACAATATACACACTGCAAGTATGTATATATAATGTAGTAACAGACACCTTCATAACAATATGTAATATGTACAATATACACACTGCAAGTATATATATAATGTAGTAACAGACACCTTCATAACAATATGTAATATGTACAATATACACACTGCAAGTATATATATATAATGTAGTAACAGACACCTTCATAACAATATGTAATATGTACAATATACACACTGCAAGTATATATATAATGTAGTAACAGACACCTTCATAACAATATGTAATATGTACAATATACACACTGCAAGTATATATATAATGTAGTAACAGACACCTTCATAACAATATGTAATATGTACAATATACACACTGCAAGTATATTTATATAATGTAGTAACAGACACCTTCATAACAATATGTAATATGTACAATATACACACTGCAAGTATATATATAATGTAGTAACAGACACCTTCGTAACAATATGTAATATGTACAATATACACACTGCAAGTATATATATATAATGTAGTAACAGACACCTTCGTAACAATATGTAATATGTACAATATACACACTGCAAGTATATATATAATGTAGTAACAGACACCTTCATAACAATATGTAATATGTACAATATACACACTGCAAGTATATATATAATGTAGTAACAGACACCTTCATAACAATATGTAATATGTTCAATATTTACCGTATTTTTGTCATTTTATGCACAGCCGGAAGTAATTCGGTGCATGTATTCCCGTTTCCATAGCAACGCACTTCCAACAACGTCCGGCAACAAATGTGTGTTCATACTTCCGGAAACAAACGCGAGTGTGTTTGCCAATCACGGCAGACTTGGTATTAGACGACGAAGACGACAATTTTTTGGACAAATGAGGATTCACAACCTTATCTTTTTGAAGCTGAATATACCGAGGATGAAGTTGTGCTTCTAGAAGCCCGCCTGAAGGAAGGGTGTGACGCTGCATTGCTAGCTACTTTTTGGCAAAATAAAAAAGTGGCCTTAATTCCGCCGCAGGGAGATAAACACAACAAAAGCACACATTTATCATTATTAATAATGTCGGGAGGTAGCAGTCTGCGGGGAGAGCGATGGAGTCGGCGTGACATTGCCGGTTTTACGAGCAGAGGAGCATGTTCGGCAGCGCAAAAACACGGAGTACTCACAAGCAGACACGGTGTGTAGACAGAAAAGGGAGAACGGACGCATTTTGCAGTCGGCAGTGTTTTTAGCTACTTCCAAATCACTAATCCTCGCCTCCATGGCGACAAACAAAGTACGTTTCTTACAAGTAGCATTATCACTGGAGGACGAGGAATAGCTAAACATGCTTCACTGCACACCGTAGGAGGATGCAATAGCTCACCGGCGTCACAATGTAAACAAACGCCATGGGTGGATCTACACCTGACATCCACTGTAATGATACCAAGTACAGGAGCGTATCTATTCGATACGACTATGATTACATGGATGTTTTTGATCGTCACTAAATCTTTTTTCCATTTCTTAAAATTAATATTATGTGCACAATCAAAAAAGTCCATAAATACATGGATGACAGAGTCTGGGGTGTGGATGAACTTGACTGGCCTGCACAGAGTCCTGACCTGAACCCGACGGAGACTGAGAGCCAGGACCTTCTCAGTGTGTGACCTCACCAATGCGCTTTTTTTTTTTTTTTAAATCCACCAAATCGGTCTTAATGTCCTATTATTGATGCGTTTTATTTCCGGGGCCATTCAGAATGACGGGGGCCGGGCCAGATGTGGCCCCCCCGGGGCCTTGAGTTTGACACCCGTACTGCACAATATTTAAAAAACATACGATTTTGCAGTAAATTATAGTTTGTTTGTTATCCATAAATACATTGATGACAGAGTCTGGGTGTGGATGAACTTGACTGGCCTGCACAGAGTCCTGACCTGAACCCGATTAGAATTAGAATGGAGACTGAAAGCCAGGCCTTCTCAGTGTGTGACCTCACCAATGCGCTTTTTTTTTTTTTTTTTAAATCCACCAAATCGGTCTCAATATCCTATTATTGATGCGTTTTATTTCCGGGGCCGGGCCAGATGTGGCCCCCCCGGGGCCTTGAGTTTGACACCCGTACTGCACAGTATTTAAAAAAACATACGATTTTGCAGTAAATTATAGTTTGTTTGTTATCCATAAAGACATGGATGACAGAGTCTGGGTGTGGATGAACTTGACTGGCCTGCACAGAGTCCTGACCTGAACCCGATTAGAATTAGAACAGAGACCGAGAGCCAGGCCTTCTCAGTGTGTGACCTCACCAATGCGCTTTTTTTTTAAAAATCCACCAAATCGGTGTCAATATCCTATTATTGATGCGTTTTATTTCCGGGGCCGGGCCAGATGTGGCCCCCCCCCCCCCCCGGGGCCTTGAGTTTGACACCCGTACTGCACAGTATTTAAAAAAACATACGATTTTGCAGTAAATTATAGTTTGTTTGTTATCCATAAAGACATGGATGACATGAGTCTGGGTGCGGATGAACTTGACTGGCCTGCTCAGAGTCCTGACCTGAAGCCCGATTAGAATTAGAACAGAGACTAAATTATAGTTTGTTTGTTTTCTGTTATATTTAAAATAGGCAGATATTTTAAGTTGACACGTATTTCCTGCCCCTCTAATATTAATTTGTTTTAACCTAAACTTAACACAAATTACATTTAAACTTTGGTGTTTCCGACCAGGTATTTTAAAGCTCAGGTGGCTTACCTTGACGTGATGTTCCATGCTGAGCAGCATCGGTTCTCTAACGCTCCAAATAACTCATTGAAGGGCCGACTTCCTGATACTTTTAGGACTGAACGCAACATGCGGGTAGTCCTGAAAGGCCTCCCACGGGGGCGGGGTGCGGGTGTGGGTGTGGGGAGGGTGTTAGTTATGTCTGTGTGTGTGTCTTTGTGACCGGAGAATCGTGGCGGTCCTGGGGGCGTGTGTGGGCTGCGTTGAGGTGAAGAAGGACCCGGAATGGAGGGACGGGGGGGGGGGGGCAAAGGTCATTTGAGGTTTTGACGTCAATACCGAGTTGGCAAAAAGTTGTTCGCGTTCTGAAATGAACCCGATAAGTGTGTGGGTTGTAAAGTGTGCAAGTAAGGGATCAACTGCGATTAATCGTGGATTAATCAAAGTGTTATCATTCCAGTGCTTCTCAGTTATTTTTAGTTTGGCCCCTCCTAGAAAGAAGAAAACATATTTGCACCAACCCCATTTCCCCATACGGAGCCCCTAAAGCAGGGGTGTCCAAACTTTTTCCACTAACGCACACTGAAAAATCAAAGCATACGGGGGCCATTTTGATATAATTTCATTTTCAAAACCTATACAATATAAATACTTTTTTTTTTAACCTTTGGGCCTTCCTCAAGTTAGGTCCTAGGGACCCAGAAGGGTTTCAGTCTTAAAAAAGGTTAAAAATAATTCATATATTATTTATTTTTTATCAAACGCTTGAATCTGTAATTCAATTTCATATTTTAAGTTCGATCAACTTCAAATATAAATAAATATTTAAAAAAAAAAAAAAAAAAAAAAAATATATATATATATATATATATATATATATATATATATATATATATATATATATATATATATATATATATATATATTAATTAGGGATGTCCGATAATATCGGCCGATAAATGCATTAAAATGTAATATCGGAAATTATCGGTATCGGTTTTTTATTATCTGTAACGTTTTTTTCATTTTTTATTATTTTTTTTATTTTTTATTAAATCAACATAAAAAACACAAGATACACTTACAATTAGTGCACCAACCCAAAAAACCTCCCTCCCCCCATTTCTTTCTGTTATCAATATTCTGGTTCCTACATGATATATCAATATATATCAATACAGTCTGCAAGGGATACAGTCCGTAAGCACACATGATTGTGCGTGCTGCTGCTCCACTAATAGTACTAACCTTTAACAGTTCATTTTACTCATTTTCATTCATTACTAGTTTCTATGTAACTGTTTTTATATTGTTTTACTTTCTTTTTTATTCAAGAAAATGTTTTTAATTTAGTTATCTTATTTTATTTATTTTTAAAAAAAAGTACCTTATCTTCACCATACATGGTTGTCCAAATTAGGCATAATAATGTGTTAATTCCACGACTGCATATATCGGTTGATATCGGTATCGGTTGATATAGGTATCGGTAATTAAAGAGTTGGACAATATCGGAATATCGGATATTGGCAAAAAGCCATTATCGGACATCCTTAATATATATATATATATATATATATATATATTTTTTTTTTAAATCTTTTTTTTATGAGCTTTTTGTCAAAATCCTATTTTTTGGGGCAAAAATATAAAATATACAGTATATTTCCCCAAAAATATTTTCAAAGTGGAATATTTGATGTGAAGTAATTGGATCCCCAAATAGGTCAATAATTAATAGCAAAATTGCTTTTTTAATTCCAATAAAATTCTTGGGGATCCAAAAGTGCCCCACTCAAAAAGGTCATGCTTTTTTATTTTTTATTTTTTGCTTTTTTTTTTTTTTACAATCAACACTTAAATCTCTATATCAGCTTCAGATAAAATATAACGTAATTAGTTTAGTATATTCATAATAACAATCAATATAATAATTAGTATTAGTATATAATTAGTATGTATTTTTTGAAATAATTTTCATATTTTTCATGTTTTTTTATTTGTATTTATGTCCTTTTTGTCCTAAAATCAGTCAATTCATAGCAACATTGATTTTGATTCATTATTATTTTTTGATAAATTATTTAAAAAAAAAAGTGTTATTAGATTCAACAATGCAACTTTTTCTGATTGCATTTCACCTATTTGCTCTTTTATTTAAAAAATGTTTTTTAGTATTTTTAGAATGATGTGCTGCGGGCCGGTAAAACATTAGCTTTGGACACTACTGCCATAAAGGGACATGGAGCAATTATTTATTATTTTTATTTATTTTTTATTTTATTAAATTTTTTTTTTAGATATGTATGCACATATCTGAAAAAAAAAAATAAAAAAATAAAAAAAGTCTCCATTCTAATTCTAATCGAGTTCAGGTCAGGACTCTGTGCAGGCCAGTCAAGTTCATCCACACCAGACTCATGTCATCAGAATTTTACATATCTGAAAAAAAATATATATATATATATATTTTTTTTAAAAACATGATACAAAAAAAAAAAAAAAGAGTTATTTGGAGCGTAAGCCACCCGAGCTTTAAAATACCTGGTCGGAAACGCCGAAGTTTAAATGTAATTTGTGTTAAGTTTAGGTTAAAACAACTTAATATTAAGAGGAGCAGGAAATACGTGTCCACTTCAAATATCTGCCTATTTTAAGTATTTCTATTTCATAACGAAAAAAAAAACAACTCTAATTTACTCCAAAATCGTATGTTTTTAAATACTGTGCAGCACGGGTGTCAAACTCAAGGCCCCGGGGGGCCACATCTGGCCCAGGCCCCGTCATTCTGAATGGCCCCGGAAATAAAACGCATCAATAATAGGATATTGAGACTGATTTGGTGGATTTAAAAACACTGATGTTGGTGGAGAAGGTCCTGGCTCTCAGTCTCCATATATATATATATATATGCATATATATATATATATATATATATATATATATATACAGTGGGGCAAAAAAGTATTTAGTCAGC
This sequence comes from Entelurus aequoreus, assembly GCF_033978785.1. NCBI lineage: Eukaryota > Metazoa > Chordata > Actinopteri > Syngnathiformes > Syngnathidae > Entelurus > Entelurus aequoreus. Next base: position 63,649,644 of record NC_084744.1, on the reverse strand, counting down.
CACCCATTGATTGTCAATGGGTGGCTGACTAAATACTTTTTTGCCCCACTGTATATATATATATATATATATATATATATATATATATATATATATATATATATATATATATATATATATATATATGCATATTCATATATATATATATATATATATATATATATATATATATATATATATATATATATATATATATATATATGCATATATATATATATATATATGCATATATATATGCATATATATATATATATATATACGCATATATATATATATATATATATATATATGTGTATATATATATATATATATGTGTATATATATATATATATATATGTATATATATATATATATGTATATATATGTGTATATATATATATATATATATATATATATATATATACACATATATATATATATATATACACATATATATATATATATATATGCGTATATATACACATATATATATATATATATATATATATATATATATATATATATATGTATGTATATATATGTATGTATATATATATATTAGGGCTGCAACAACTAATCATTTAAATCGTTTAAAATCGATTATAAAAATAGTTGCCGATTAATTTAGTCATCGATTCGTTGGATCTATGCTATGCGCATGCGCAGAGGCTATTTAAAAAAAAAAATAAAAATTAAAAAAAAAAAAAATATATATATATATATATATATATATATATATATATATATATATATATATATATATATATATATATATATATATATATATATTTTTTTTTTTTTTTTTTTGAATAAACATTTATTTATAAACTGCAACATTTACAAACAGCTGAGAAACAATAACCAAAATAAGTATGGTGCCAGTATGCTGTTTTTTTTCCAATAAAATACTGGAAAGGATAGAATTGTAGTTGGTCTGTTTTATCCGATTATTAATCGATTAATCGAAGTAATAATCGACAGATTAATTGATTATCAAATTAATCGTTAGTTGCAGCCCTAATATATATATATATATATATATATATATATATATATATATATATATATATATATATATATATATATATATATATATATATATATATATATATATATATATATATATATATATATATATATATATATATATATATATATATATATATATATATAATATTATATATACACATATAAATTATATGGGTAGATATTTGCTCCAAAAAGGGTATTTCTACAAGTAAACAGTACAGTAGGTTCTTGATTTATATACAGTATATGTAATGCTAATAAGAGTATTCTAGTAGAATATGCAGAGATGACATGTGTCAATATCAAAATACTAGAAATAAATTTTTGGCAGCAACAAAGTGGCCATTTGGGTAGATATTTGTTCTAAAAAGGGTATTTCAACAAGAAAAACAGTACAGTAGGTACTTGATGTTGATATATGTAATGCTCATAAGGGTATTCTAGTAAAATGCGCGTGTGTAAATATGCGATGTGCAAATATCAAAATATTACGTGGAATCACTTTTTGTCAGGCAATATTACATTTAATGACAATTTTACATAAAGGAATACATCCAAACATTAAAAAAAAAAGGTAAACTGCCAAAATGACTGTGCACCAGTGCACAAAGCAAGGTCCATAAAGACATGGATGACAGAGTCTGGGTGTGGATGAACTTGACTGGCCTGCACAGAGTCCTGACCTGAACCCCGATAGAATTAGAATAGAGACTGAGAGCCAGGCCTTCTCGTGTGTGATCTCACCTATGCGCTTTTGGAAGAACGGTGGAAAATTCCTATAAAACACACTCCGCAACCTTGTGGACGGCCTTTCCCACAAGAGTTGAAGCTGTAATAGCTGCAAAAGGTCATATTGAACCCTATGGGTTAGGAATGGGATGGCACTTCCAAGTTCATATGTGAGTCAGGGCAGGTGGCCAAATACTTTTGTCAATATAGTGTATAAACTCAGTGTACGTTTTCAAAAGATAAAAATGACACTTTTGGAGCGGCACGACGAGGTTTCCTTTGCAATCTGGGAACACTTCCAAAATGGAACATTAGAACGGAGACTGAGAGCCAGGCCTCCTCCACCAACATCAGTGTGTGACCTCACCTATGCGCTTTTGGAAGAACGGTGGAAAATTCCTATAAAACACACTCCGCAACCTTGTGGACAGCCTTTCCCAGAAGAGTTGAAGCTGTAATAGCTGCAAAAGGTCATATTGAACCCTATGGGTTAGGAATGGGATGGCACTTCAAGTACATACGTGAGTCAAGGCAGGGTGGCCAAATACTTTTGTCAATATAGTCTATATACTTAGTGTACATTTTCAAAGGATAAAAATGACACTTTTGGAGCGGCACGACGAGGTTTCCTTTGCAATCTCGGAACACTTCCAAAATTTAGGGGAAACTGGGTATGACACACCGACAAAGCTTAACCTATTGTTACTATAACAATCTAAAAGGTTAATATTCTCTTTCTTCCCCTCCATTTATCCGCTTTCTTTTGTATCTCTAGTTATAATGAGGTATATGTATTGTTGCACTTGAACAACTGTATTGTTTATAAAAGAGGTAATTATTGTTATTGTTCATTATCAATAGTGATATTTCTATTGGTATTTGTATTGGTCCATTTGTAGTGTATATTTAGTAGTACTTGTAGTGTATTTGTTTTGTAGTGTTCATTGTCATTTCTGTATTATTATTTATTTCACTAACTGCTTCTTTGCTATTACTTAGCACATATCCTATTTGCTGATGTTGTTCTGTTGTTGTTGTTCTTTCGCACCGATGACAAATCAATATAAAACACACATATTTAGTACTAACTTAACGATTGCCTTTGGCTTTGCCGCTATCCTTAAATGTAGAATGAGGGCAATTTATCAAAGCGTCGACGGGATAATCCGATCCCGTTCTCTGTAACGGAGCGATCTGACGAGGCCAGCATCATGGAACGGGGTTGCGTCGTACTCGAAACGGATCCCGGGAGTAGAAAATAGAAGCGTTTCGAGACTCCCGGATAGTGATGATGTGTGCAGACATTTATGTTGCTGCAGCCGCGTGCACCAACCCCCCCCTCCCCTCCCCCCCTCCCTCGCTTGGCCACTCATTTGCTTAACAAGTTCACTTGTGCGTGGGCCTTCATGGGGGTATGGCTGTCAAGTGATGCGCGAGACTGGCCCGCGGAATTGTTGGCCCTCGCAAGCTGTTCACCTGCATGCCCCTCAACCCTCGTACGCACACACACACACACACACACACACACACATACTGGTTATCATTTGGAATGGGGACCGAGTTTTTGGTTCATGACTTGTGGGGACCACCCTTTCTACAGGTTGTGGAGGCATAAAAAAAATTAGGTAAAAATGTCCACTAGCCCAGTTAGCTCATACACGTCTTTAAAATCTCTGGATTGATGAAGTAATGTGCTGATCGTACTTACTGGGGACCCTGGGGAAAAAGGAATTAATATGGTTCACGGGGACCAGATTTCAATAATTTTGCATAATTTTACACACATTTGTACGTGACTACTGAGGACTATTTAAAAAAATAAAAAATAAATAATTTAAATTAAATTAAAGCTGCAAGCAGCGATGGACGGGGCCGACTTTGAAGGCACATAAAATCCAAACCGGAGCAGTAATTAAAACTCTTTCATCAACTTTTAATCAGAAGGGTTCAATCTCTCTCCTGTGCTAGTTTGAAGCCGACACGACAAACGCGCTCAGAGGAGATAATGTTTGGAAAAAGGTGACTGTTTTTACAAAACTTTTGTTTTGAAGGGGGAATTGCAAACTTCCTGTTGATTTTTGCTGGGGGTTGTCAGTGAATGAAATCTAGGTCTAAGTGAGACCTACATAGAAGTTTTTGTTTCATGTGTCTATGACATTCCTACTGGAAGTTACAGGCAGTTTTGTCTGTGTTTTCTTCCTAGGGGGCGCTAGAGCACAATTTTGAGTTTTTTTTTAATTTTTTTTTTTAATTAGATCACAATTTTTGCCAGTCCTGATGTGTTTGTCTAATTTGGTGAGTTTTGAAGCATGTTAAGGGGGTCAAATTACAGCTCAAAGAGGCAAAGGTGACTGTTTTTACTAAACTTTTGTTTTGAAGGGGACATTTCCAACTTCCTGTTGATTTTTGCTAAAGGATGTCAGTGTATGAAATCTAGGTCTAAGTGAGACCTACATAGAGGTTTTAACATGCATGATGCGTTCAATGAGCTACGTAATATTGTCATGTCAAATACTTCATTTGTAGCTACTTCTAAATCACTAATCCTCGCCTCCGTGGCAACGAATAAAGTACGTTTCTTACAAGTACCATTATCACTGGAGGACGAGGAATAGCCAAACATGCTTCACTACACACCGTAGGAGGATACAATAGCTCACCGGCGTCACAATGTACAAACCCCGTTTCCATATGAGTTGGGAAATTGTGTTAGATGTAAATATAAACGGAATACAATGATTTGCAAATCCTTTTCAACCTTTTCAGCATTAATGGCGCCTTCACAGATGTGTAGGTTACCCATGTCTTGGGCACTAATACACCCCCATACCATCACACATGCTGCCTTTTACACTTTGCGCCTAGAACAATCCGGATGGTTCTTTTCCTCTTTGGTCCGGAGGACACGACGTCCACAGTTTCCAAAAACAATTTGAAATGTGGACTCGTCAGACCACAGAAGACTTTCCCACTTTGTATCAGGCCATCTTAGATGAGCTCAGGCCCAGCGAAGCCGACGGCGTTTCTGGGTGTTGTTGATAAACGGTTTTCGCCTTGCATAGGAGAGTTTCAACTTGCACTTACAGATGTAGCGACCAACTGTAGTTACTGACAGTGGGTTTCTGAAGTGTTCCTGAGCCCATGTGGTGATATCCTTTACACATTGATGTGGCTTGTTGATGCAGTACAGCCTGAGGGATGGAAGGTCACGGGCTTAGCTGATTTCTCCAGATTCTCTGAACCCTTTGATGATATTACGGAGCGTAGATGGTGAAATCCCTAAATTCCTTGCAATAGCCTGGTTGAGAAAGGTTTTTCTTAAACTGTTCAACAATTTGCTCAGGCATTTGTTGACAAAGTGGTGACCCTCGCCCCGTCCTTGTTTGTGAATGACTGAGCATTTCATGGAATCTACTTTTATACCCAATCATGGCACCCACCTGTTCCCAATTAGCCTGCACACCTGTGGGATGTTCCAAATAAGCGTTTGATGAGCGTTCCTCAACTTTATCAGTATTTATTGCCACCTTTCCCAACTTCTTTGTCACGTGTTGCTGCCATCAAATTCTAAAGTTAATGATTATTTGCAACAACAAAAAAATGTTTATGAGTTTGAACATGAAATATGTTGTCTTTGTAGCATATTCAACTGAATATGGCTTGAAAAGGATTTGCAAATCATTGTATTCCGTTTATATTTACATCTAACACCATTTCCCAACTCATATGGAAACGGGGTTTGTATATGCATTTATATATATGTACTGTATGTATATATACACACACACACACACACACACACATATATATTTACACACATCAAGATGCACAATAAGGAGGCACTTGAAGAAAAATGGGCTGCATGGTCGAGTCGCCAGCAGAAAGCCATTTCTGCGCAAAATATCACAAAGTATCCCGCTTACGTTACGCCAAACAGAACAGAGACAAGCCTTTAAAACTTCTGGAACAAAGTCATTTGGAGTGATGGCTTTCTTTTGACCATGCAGCCCATTTTTCTTCAAGTGCCTCCTTATTGTGCATCTTGAAACAGCCACACCACATTTTTTCTTTGCATCTCCAACAATTTTCCTGGCAGTTGTGGCTGAAATCTTTGCCGGTCTACCTGAATCCCTCATTTTGCACTTCTTAATCAGCGTTTGAACACTGCTGATTGGCATTCTCAATTCCTTGGATATCTTTTTATACCCCTTTTCCTGTTTTATGCAGTTCAATTACCTAAATAGCTTCGCACAACCAGTAAGCATGAGTGGAAGAATGGTTTTTGTGTTATCATTCATATTCTCTGAAGAATGGCCAAGAAATCATAAATTCTCCCAGGGTATGTCAACTTATGAGCACGACTGTATATATGTGTTTTTATATGTGTGTATATATGTACATATATGTGTTTTTATATATGTGTGTGTATATATATATATATATATATATATACATATATATGTGTTCTTATACAGTATATATGTGTATATATGTACATATATATGTGTTTTTATATATGTGTGTATATATGTACATATATATGTGTTTTTATATATGTGTGTAAATATGTACATATATGTGTTTTTATATATGTGTATATATGTACATACATATGTGTTTATATATATATGTATACATGTACATATATATGTGTATATGTATGTTTATATGTACATATATGTGTATATGTATACATATGTATAGATATATATATATATATATATATATATATATATATATATATATATATATATATATATATATATATATATATATATATATATATATATATATATATATATATATATATATATATATATATATATATATATATATATATTAGGGCTGCAACAACTAATCGATTAAATCGATTAAAATTGATTATAAAAATAGTTGCCGATTAATTTAGTCATCAGTTCATTGGATCTATGCTATGCACATGCGCAGAGGCTTTTAAAAAAAATTTAAATTTTTTTTTATTTTTTATTTTTTTTAAATAAACCTTTATTTATAAACTGCAACGTTTACAAACAGCTGAGAAACAATAATCAAAATAAGTATGGTGCCAGTATGCTGTTTTTTTTCCCAATAAAATACTGGAAAGGATAGAAATGTGGTTTGTCTCTTTTATCCGATTATTAATCGATTAATCGAAGTAACAATCGACAGATTAATGGATTATCAAATTAATCGTTAGTTGCAGCCCTAATATATATATATATATATATATATATATATATATATATATATATATATATATATATATATATATATATATATATATATATATGTATATGTATATATATACACACATATATATATATATATATATATGTGTGTATATATATATATATATATATATATATATATATATATATATATATATATATATATATATATATATATATATATGTGTGTGTATATATATATATATATATATATATATATGTGTATATATATATATATGTATATATATATATATATATATATATATATATATATATATATATATATATATATATATATATATATATATATATATATATATATATATATATATATATATATATATATATGTGTAAAAGGGTGAAGTGTCTTGCCCAAGGACACAACGGACGTGACTAGGAAGGTAGAAGGTGGGAATTGAACCCCAGTAACCAGCAACACTCCGATTGCTGGCGCAGCCACTCTACCAACTTCGCCACACCGTCCCTTTGCAATCTCGGAACACTTCCAAAATTTAGGGGAAACTGGGTATGACACACTGACAAAGCTTAACCTATTGTTACTATAACAATCTAAAAGGTTAATATTCTCTTTCTTCCCCTCCATTTATCCGCTTTCTTTTGTATCTCTAGTTATAATGAGGTATGTGTATTGTTGCACTTGAACAACTGTATTGTTATATATATATATATATATATATATATATATATATATATATATATATATATATATATATATATATATATATATATATATATATATATATATATATATAATTTTTATTTTTTTAAATGTATTTAGTGGCTGTGGCTAATATATTGCTGCGCTCTAAAGACCGGTAAATATGGTAATTAATACAAAACCCTCAAGATGCGTTCATTTTAAGCCTATCTTCTAAAATTTCTTCTTCTTGTCCTGGGTCTGACTCTGTCTCATACATATATCAGACAGAGTAATAATTTCATTTCTATTTAATAATAATAATAATAATAATACCTGGGATTTATATAGCGCTTTTCTAAGTACCCAAAGTCGCTTTACATGTTAAAAACCCATCATTCATTCACACCTGGTGGTGGTAAGCTACTTTCGTAGCCACAGCTGCCCTGGGGTAGACTGAGGGAAGTTTTTTATATTATTTAAATTTTTTATTATATATTCTAAATTTCTATTTTTTAAAAATGTTTTATTTTTAATTTTTTTGGAATTTTTTATTATATATATGTATATATATATTTATATACATATATTTTTTTGTACTTTGTAGCACTTTGAGATTTTAACAAATGTAAAGTGCGTTACAAATGTAATTCATTATTATTATTATTATTATTATTATATCTCATTGGATGCTAAAACCCGTCGCTATCGCCATTTGTGTTGCAGCTCAAAAGTTGAATATACTTGGAAAAATGTATTTTTCTTGCGATAAAACTTCTCTCTCAAACGACAAATACGGCCAACAGGGCTGCTGACTAAGGAGGGGTTCATTTGCATCTTAACAACTCTTATGTTCTTATGTTTACAGCAAATGGTATGCAACATTTTGGCTAAATAACCATCATTACATGTTATGTAGACCCACAGGAAGTGGTTTAAAAACATAAACAATATTATAACAGGTCCCCTTTAACAGTTAGGAAAGGTTAATAATAATAAAAATGCATTTAGAGCCAGCAGACTAACATGAGTTAGAGTCATTCCTCAAATCCTGGCTTGTTTAGGAGCTGTCCAGCAAACTTGTCCTCGATTGTTGATTATTAACTCTTCAAAGTCAGCAGCAGATCTCGCATCTCTCAGTCCGAGTAAATATGTTTTGTTCAGTTTGTGGAGTTTGATCACGTTTTTTTCTTTTTCTGCGAGGCAGCTGTGAGCCCCGGAGCTTAACTTAGTCAAGTCAGAGGAAGGTTAGTCCGGTTCGAGCCACCGCGGGAACACACCAACACGCACGGTTTCTTTTTTGCCGCACATTTCCTGTCTTGCTATGAGTAAACAGAACTCATTTTCACTCCCGTTCCATAGACCGCGACAGCTGCTCAGATAAGCGGTTTGCGTTCATGTGTGTGTTTGTGTGGCCTAGCTACCCACCTGTATTGACCCTAGTGTTGTCCCGATACCAATATTTTGCTACACTTGTTCATTTACTGTTAATATCTGCTTATTTTCTCTTTTAACATGTTCTATCTACACTTATGTTAAAATTTAATAATCACTTATTCTTCTCTTCTTTGATACTTTAATACAACGTTAAAAACAACAACTGACAGCTCAGTCAACAACAAAAAAACCAGTAGTAGTTTTTTTCAATTCACAGTAATATGCTGTAAAGAACAACGTTAAATTTATTGTCATTTTTATTCGTTTGATGGGTAGTTTGCTGTAAAAATGAAGTATTTTTATTTAGCCAAAAACAGGTTTGGAAAGTATGATAATATACTGTAATATTTGTTGCAATATTGGATACTATTAAAGTTTAAAAGGTATGCATAATAGATCAATCTGTCATATTGAGTAAAACCTATTTCTTGTATTTGCAAACCTTTCAAGAGCATATGTTTCTAGTAAGTCTCACAAAGATACATTATTTCAGGCATTTTTAGACATATTGCATGTTTGATTTTTGAGTTATCAAATAACTTTCATATTTAGTATGACAGTTATACTGTCATATTGAGTAAAAAAACAACTAATTTGTGTCTTTCAGTGTTTCCCATAAACTGCCAAGATACTCGTGGCGGTGGGGGCGTGGCTATGGACGTGGTCACCATGACATCATCGAGCAATTTGCATAATTTACTACAATGATATGATTTTCTCTAAAAAGGCTCAAAACATGTATACTTACTAATTAATAATAACAGTTTTGTTTTAAACGTCCATCCATCCGTTTTACAATATAATTACAACACTTTATGTACATATTTATATACAGATTTGAACAATTAGTTATTCACTGAAATATATTTATTAATTGTGGTTCTTACAAAAAATATATCTCATAAAAATATAAAAGCTAAAATGTCTCATAAAGATCTGCCCCTTTAATTAGTGCATACTAAATAATTTAACTTTAGCCTACTACTACAAGCATATTATTTACCAGCAACATAAAGTGAAACAGAGGCAGAGGTGTCCTGCCACAGTCAGTAACAAATAAACAGAAAACAGTAGTGGTGGTAGATAGACACAAAGCTTCATCAAACGTCTGATCCACTGAACAAAGAGCTCCAAAAATCTTGATCCTACACTTCTCTTTTGTAAAGTAAATCTGAACAGCCGATATGGGCATCTACATCAACTATATGATTTGCCTGAGAAGCTTGACAGGACACAAAAAAAACAAAACAAAACAAAAAAAAAATAAAAATAAAAAAAATAAAAATTAAAATAAAACCAAATTTAAAAAAAAAAAAATTTTTTTGTGGTGGCCTTAATTCTTTCGTGGCGGGCCGCCACAAATAAATGAATGTGTGGGAAACACTGTCTTTGCAAACCTTACAAAAGATAATTTTTCAAGTAAAACTCACAAAGATACATTATTCCAGGCACTATTAGCCATTTTTGCATTTTTGCATGGATATAAAAATCAAAATCAATTACATTTAGTGAGAAAATATTACGTACTTTATTGACACATATCATTTCCAGGTGTCCGCAGGCCAGATAAAATGATGTCGTGGGTCAAACTGTTAAAGAATCCGTTAAATAAAAAAATTAAAAAAGTGTCTTAATTTAATTTATTGATAGGACGTGACATAGAAGCCATCAATTAGCGCTGATCTAATGGCTTCGTCTAATTTGAGCTTTTCTTGCAGGGAGAGGGTGTCAGAACACATCATCTTCCCTCCCTGAATTCCAGATGAATCGGAACTCCTAATTATTTCAATTATTAGTCCAGCATGTCTAGAACAACCAAATACCTCCAAACACCTTGGGTTCAGTCCACCGCTGAGAGGAAGGAGGGAGTGGCGGCGCAAATGAACCAGGGGGCTTTGATTTGATCACGGTTTACCTTGGGAAGTGAATGTGTGAAGGTTCTGCATGGACAATAACAAGAAATTACTATTCAGGGATTGTATTTTTTACTAGTTTCTAGTCCTGCAAAGTATCTTCAAAGTCAGTATGTCTGGTATAGAAAGCTAATTATTTTTCAATACCTCCAAAACATATTGTAAATCCCAGACTATACGGCACAATTTTTTTCCTACACTTTGAACCCTGATTTTTCTTCGCTAGCGGCCATAATAAAAATAGTTTACAGTGCCGCAGTGCCCTTCCGTTTAGCGCTATCAAACGGTTCGGTTTTCTAGCCGTCCGTAGCGTTTCTACTCGCGTGGGTTCTTCATGTAGTGCTCCACGCAACATTTGTAAGTTTTCCAATGTAACTAAAACCATTCGGACTTACTAAGCCGTCCCACGAGTGATGTCTGTAGGAGGGTTTTCATGCATGTTAGCATGAGCTAATATGCTAGCACGTTTACAAGTGTCTGTGTTCGTATTATTAACTTTATTTATTATTAACTATTTTTCTATTGTTTCAGTGGGATGTTACTGCGGACTTATCGAGTCTGTTTAGCTGATTGGATAGCTAGCTTGCACAGCTAGTGGGTCCATGACGATGACTTCTGTTTTGTTTGATTAGCCGTTTTACTGCCGTCACAGGCACCGCTTGGAAACATTGAATGTAAACATTTACTAAATATGTAAATAACCTTATTTCACAACCTACTGTACAAACCTGCAACTTATTTTAATTTTAACGGCTAATATATGGAAATACATGTATTTCTTCTAAAATTTAGTGGGTGCGGCTTATGATATATCCAGTTGCGCTATATATGGTCATTTAAATATGTTAACAGACCAGATAAGGGTGGGAGCGATTTGCGTTGCGGAACGTGGTTTGTAGGGATGGGTGTTGTTGACTTTTGAACCTATTCGGAGGAATTTCCGGTTCCGTTTGAATCGAGGCCGGTACTTAAAGGTACCAATTGTTGGTACTTTTGTATGTATTGATAAATATTAATTGTTTAACCAAATATTTTTATTGCAACATTTAAAACGGAGCTGATTTTGATAACTGCTGTCCAGTTGTCTTTTGTTGCGCCCTAAAAAGTGCCAACACTGTAAGTATTCCACTTATATGCACCAGCTGTGTGATTGCAACGGGCATCTTAGTTGTAGTTTTCATTAAGAAATTTGGAGGTGTTGAAATCACCCTATAAAATCGTTCATGCTAATTAGTAGCATGTCAATGGCAAAACCAATGTATATTAGCATAAAGCTAGCACACTTCTGGAAAAGTGGAGCCTTACTTACATTACATTTTTTTGACTCTTTCTTTTCTGGCATTGGAAATGGCAACATTACCTAAAGGTAGTTTGGCTGGCTCTGCTCTCAGTGCTGCTGGAGTGATCGGCAAGTGCGCCATTGGTAGTGCGACCTTGTAATCAATAAGGTCCTTATTTTTCTTGTGGGGCAGACGGTCTCGTACATGCACATGCATCCTCCGCTTTTGCCATCTCTAATACAAAGTAGCGTGTGGTTTGAACGTATATCTGTCTGTAGAATCGTTATGGAAGCGCTAAAAAAATACAACATGGCTGTCGGGGAGGAAACACGGTCAAAGTGGAGGCACGTTAATAAGAAAAACGCCCTCTAAAACAACTTCAAAACCTTCCGTTAACGTTTTATATACACACTGCAAGTATATATATAATGTAGTAACAGACACCTTCATAACAATATGTAATATGTACAATATACACACTGCAAGTATATATATAATGTAGTAACAGACACCTTCATAACAATATGTAATATGGACAATATACACACTGCAAGTATATATATAATGTAGTAACAGACACCTTCATAACAATATGTAATATGTACAATATACACACTGCAAGTATATATATAATGTAGTAACAGACACCTTCATAACAATATGTAATATGTACAATATACACACTACAAGTATATATATAATGTAGTAACAGACACCTTCATAACAATATGTAATATGTACAATATACACACTGCAAGTATATATATAATGTAGTAACAGACACCTTCATAACAATATGTAATATGTACAATATACACACTGCAAGTATATATATAATGTAGTAACAGACACCTTCATATTAATATGTAATATGTACAATATACACACTGCAAGTATATATATAATGTAGTAACAGACACCTTCATAACAATATGTAATATGTACAATAAACACACTTCAAGTATATATATAATGTAGTAACAGACACCTTCATAACAATATGCAATATGTACAATATACACACTGCAAGTATATATATAATGTAATAACAGACACCTTCATAATATGCAATATGTACAATATACACACTGCAAGTATATATATAATGTAGTAACAGACACCTTCATAACAATATGTAATATGTACAATATACACACGGCAAGTATATATATAATGTAGTAACAGACACCTTCATAACAATATGTAATATGTACAATATACACACTGCAAGTATATATATAATGTAGTAACAGACACCTTCATAACAATATGTAATATGTACAATATACACACTGCAAGTATATATATAATGTAGTAACAGACACCTTCATAACAATATGTAATATGTACAATATACACACTGCAAGTATATATATAATGTAGTAACAGACACCTTCATAACAATATGTAATATGTACAATATACACACTGCAAGTATATATATAATGTAGTAACAGACACCTTCATAACAATATGTAATATGTACAATATACACACTACAAGTATATATATAATGTAGTAACAGACACCTTCATAACAATATGTAATATGTACAATATACACACTGCAAGTATATATATAATGTAGTAACAGACACCTTCATAACAATATGTAATATGTACAATATACACACTGCAAGTATATATATAATGTAGTAACAGACACCTTCATATTAATATGTAATATGTACAATATACACACTGCAAGTATATATATAATGTAGTAACAGACACCTTCATAACAATATGTAATATGTACAATAAACACACTTCAAGTATATATATAATGTAGTAACAGACACCTTCATAACAATATGCAATATGTACAATATACACACTGCAAGTATATATATAATGTAATAACAGACACCTTCATAATATGCAATATGTACAATATACACACTGCAAGTATATATATATTGTAGTAACAGACACCTTCATAACAATATGTAATATGTACAATATACACACGGCAAGTATATATATAATGTAGTAACAGACACCTTCATAACAATATGTAATATGTACAATATACACACTGCAAGTATATATATAATGTAGTAACAGACACCTTCATAACAATATGTAATATGTACAATATACACACTGCAAGTATATATATAATGTAGTAACAGACACCTTCATAACGATATGTAATATGTACAATATACACACTGCAAGTATATATGTATATAATGTAGTAACAGACACCTTCATAACAATATGTAATATGTACAATATACACACTGCAAGTATATATATAATGTAGTAACAGACACCTTCATAACAATATGTAATATGTACAATATACACATTGCAAGTATATATATAATGTAGTAACAGACACCTTCATAACAATATGTAATATGTACAATATACACACTGCAAGTATATATATAATGTAGTAACAGACACCTTCATAACGATATGTAATATGTACAATATACACACTGCAAGTATATATATAATGTAGTAACAGACACCTTCATAACGATATGTAATATGTACAATATACACACTGCAAGTATATATATAATGTAATAACAGACACCTTCATAATATGCAATATGTACAATATACACACTGCAAGTATATATATAATGTAGTAACAGACACCTTCATAACAATATGTAATATGTACAATATACACACTGCAAGTATATATATAATGTAGTAACAGACACCTTCATAACAATATGTAATATGTACAATATACACACTGCAAGTATATATATAATATAGTAACAGACACCTTCATAACGATATGTAATATGTACAATATACACACTGCAAGTATATATATAATGTAATAACAGACACCTTCATAATATGCAATATGTACAATATACACACTGCAAGTATATATATAATGTAGTAACAGACACCTTCATAACAATATGTAATATGTACAATATACACACTGCAAGTATATATATATAATGTAGTAACAGACACCTTCATAACAATATGTAATATGTACAATATACACACTGCAAGTATATATATAATGTAGTAACAGACACCTTCATAACAATATGTAATATGTACAATATACACACTGCAAGTATATATATAATGTAGTAACAGACACCTTCATAACAATATGTAATATTTACCATATTTCGATCATTTTAAACACAGCCGGAACTAATTCTTCGGCGCATTTATTTCCGTTTCCGTAGCAACACACTTCCAACTTCCGGCAACAAATGTGTGTTCATACTTCCGGAAACACACGCGAGTGTGTTTTCCAATCATGGCGGACTTGGTAACAAACAACAAAGACGACTATTTTTTGGACAAAGGAGGATTCACCACCTTATATTTTTGAAGCTGAATATACTGAGGTTGAACTTCTGTTTCTAGAAGCCCGCCTGAAGGAAGGGTGTGAGGTCGGCCAAGACGCTGTACACGTGGAACTTGGAGCCAAGCTTTTTCGACATAAATGGAGTGCCTACCCAAATAAACCGGAGAAAAAAAACGTCCGCACAACTGTCCATCAAGTAAGTCACACTTTAATATCGGCATATTACATACGCTGTCTAGCTCGCTGTGTACAAACAAAACATGAAATGTGGGCTAACACTTTACAGATACTGTAATATGATTGTTCATGTTTTTCACTCAGTACAGATTGGTGCCGTATCGCATTGTGTCGTTTATTACAAACACACAGAAGCTAGCTTATCTCTTTCCGTAGCTAGCTTTCACATGTTTCTGATGTTTTACTGTGCTCGAGTTCCTGTTCCTGTTCGCTCTTACAATAACAATGTCACTACAGCTCGGTTATTATTCAGGTGACGGAACGTAAATGAAGTATTGCTTGGCGGTTTTTTGAATGCATTGATTTAGAGGTGGAACAAAAACAAGCCGATTTTTACCTTTTGTCTTCTCGTCTCTCATAATGATTGTGAATGATAGGCACAATTCCAAAAAAAGTGCCATTTTTAACAAATACTTAGGCCTACTATGTCGCTACAGCTTGGTTATGAATCAGGTGACGGAACGTAAATGAAGTATAGCTTGGCGGTTTTTGAAAGCATTGATTTAGAGGTAAAACAAATGGCGGTTTTTGAAAGCATTGATTTAGAGGTAGAACAAAAACAAGCCGATTTTTACCTTTTGTCTTCTTGTCTCTCATAATGATTGTGAATACAGCTTGGTTATTATTCAGGTGACGGAACGTAAATGAAGTATTGCTTGGCGGTTTTTGAATGCATTGATTTAGAGGTGGAACAAAAACAAGCCGATTTTTACCTTTTTGTCTTCTCGTCTCTCATAATGATTGTGAATGATAGTCAAAATTCCCCAAAAAAGTGCCATTTTTAACAAATACTTAGGCCTACTATGTCGCTACAGCTTGGTTATTAATTAAGGTGACGGAACGTAAATGAAGTATAGCTTGGCGGTTTTTGAAAGCATTGATTTAGAGGTAGAACAAATGGCGGTTTTTGAAAGCATTGATTTAGAGGTAGAACAAAAACAAGACGATTTTTACCTTTTGTCTTGTCTCTCATAATGATTGTGAATACAGCTTGGTTATTATTCAGGTGACGGAACGTAAATGAAGTATTGCTTGGCGGTTTTTTGAATGCATTGATTTAGAGGTGGAACAAAAACAAGCGGATTTTTACCTTTTTGTCTTCTTGTCTCTCATAATGATTGTGAATGATAGGCACAATTACAAAAAAAGTGCCATTTTAAAACGAATACTTTGGCCTACTATGTCGCTACAGCTTGGTTATTAATCAGGTGACGGAACGTAAATGAAGTATAGCTTGGCGGTTTTTGAAAGCATTGATTTAGAGGTAGAACAAATGGCGGTTTTTGAAAGCATTGATTTAGAGGTAGAACAAATGGCGGTTTTTGAAAGCATTGA